>NC_051389.1:36675120-36685120 GCF_015228065.2 Penaeus monodon
GGCTTGTTCCTCCGCTCCTCGTCACAGCCAGTTGCGTCATGTTTGCCCAGGTCCCTTCATGTTAACACATGTTTCGCACAGAGACAAAGACCCACTGGCATAGCAATATATATATATATATATATATATATATATATATATATATATATTTATATATATATATATCATCATCATCAAGGGGCTAGCGCCGACAGGGGCGCATTGCCGCATACAACCTTCGCTTCCAGCCACGAGGATCCCTCGAGGCGAATCTCCGGGCAGGCCCATGTCCCATCTCAAATTCCTCACAACAGGTCTCGTCGAGCTGCCCAAGCCATGACCTCCTGGGTTGTCCCACAAGCCTCCTCCACCCCGGGTTGTCTCACAAAGAGACAACCTGATGGGCAGGGTCGTCTACAGGAAAACGAGTTAGGTCCCCATATAGCCTGAGTTGGCGATCCCGGAATATGCAAGTAACAGGTCACATTCTAGTCTCATGGTGCAACTGCTGGTTGTACACGTGGTCATGCCAACTGTACCCCATGATCCAGCGAAGGGACTTATTACAAAAGGCATCAAGAGGAGACTCCAAGACACTGGATAGTGTCCAGGTTTTGCTTCCATAGAGCAAAACTCTCAGTATCAAGGCCTTGAAGACACACCGTTTGGTCCTTCTGCAGAGGTATCGACATCTCCAAATGCTCTTGTTGATCGAGTTCATGGCTCCAGTTGCCAGACCAATCGGCCTGTTGACTTCTTGGTCTGATAGCCCAGAGATATGGGCTACGCTACCAAGGTATGTAAAACTCTCTGTAACTTCAACATCCTCGCCGCAAGCATGGATCGACAGAACAGGTTCCCCTAACAGGCCCCCAAAGTCCTGAATCTTGGTCTTGGTCTAGGAGACCTCTGGGCCTAAGGGCTTTGCCTCATTGCTAATGCATCAGAAGCCACCACCAGTGACTCCAAGGACTCAGATAGGATAGCAACATCATCAGCAAAGTCAAGGTCTGAGACCTTGATATTGCCTAGTGTTGCTCCACACTGACTTTGGCTTGTAGCTCTGCCCATTATCCAGTCCATACAGGTGTTGAAAAGGGTTGGTGCAAGGACACAGCCTTGCCTCACCCCTGAATTAACAGGGAAGACAGACCCCCACCACACTTTACAGCACTTTCATTACCACTACAAAGGCTTGCTATTAGGCCAATAATCTGCATCGGAATTCCCCAGAGTCTCAAGATCTGCCATAGTGATTCCTGATGCACCGAGTCAAACGCCTTCTTGAGGTCGATGGAGGTTGCAAGCAACTCATGACGGCGTTCCACAATTACTTGAAGCGCTAGTATTCCGTCTATTGTGGACTTGCAAGGTGTAAATCCAGATTGCTCCGGTCTCTGATGCCTCAGTAGGTGGTTGCGGATCCCTTTCAGAAGAATGTGGGTGAGAACTTAGTATACTGAGCAGTATAATGCCACGGTAGTTGCTACAATCCCAATGATCCCCTTTCCCCTTCCAGAAAGGGATGACCACACCCCTCAGCAGGTCAGGGGGATTGGTACCAGACTGCCAGATGGCAGTCAGGACTGTATGCAGGCCCTGAGCCATAGGTTCACCCCCAGCCTTTAGCAGTTCAGCAGGGATATCACATATGCCTGCAGCTTTTCCACCCTTCAGCTTGGAAATCGCCATCCTAACATCTGTTAGGGTAGGAGGTTTCTCGCTGATGGGTGGGTCCGGCACAGGTATTGTGATATCGCTTGCATCCAAGCTAACTGTTGGAGGGTGTACCTGGTACAACTGCTCAAAATACTCAGCCCAACGTTCACGAACCCCAACATGATCTGAGATGATCTGTCCATCCGCTGATTGGACTGCAATCATCTGTGAGGAGGGCTTAGAGTTCAGCTTTCTCAGGGCTTGATAGGCAGGGCAAAGGTCGTTTACCAAGAAATGGCCCTCAACCTCCTCAGCAAGATTCCTGATGAACTGTTCCTTGTCTCTTCTCAGCAGTGTCTGATCATGTTGTCAAGTTCTGTGAATTGGTCAAAGACTGCTATGGTGAACCCACGGGCACATTCCTCCTCCCTTAGTTTGTCCATGTGAAACACCTTAGGGTGGCCTATGGTCAGTGCGACAAAACTCGGCACTCTGATAAACCCTGCAGTTCTGGAAGATCCTCCATTGCATGGTCGATCTCCTTGGCCACTGTACCCATATCGCTACAACATGTCTAGCGATGCGGGTTGGAGCGCTGGTACCAGGAGCCAGAGATCCTCATTTTCTGGGAGCTATCAAAGCCCCGGAAAAGGAGGCTATTCTCGCTACTGTGATCAGCTCCCGAGCCATGGGAGCCAACAGACATCTCATAGCCAGCTCGGTCACAGCCAGATACCGCATTGAAGTCACCCAGAACAATGCAATGCATACACCCATACAATCAGTATGGGTGTACCCACCCAGGTCTTCTCACCTCTGAGAGGGCAGTCACCTCAACTCCCAGTCACTTCAATGCCTGCGATAGCAGAGATAACTGCTCATCCTGCCACAAGAACTGGATGTTCCAAGTGCCTAACCGGAAAGCTTGCCTGAGATTAAGCCTCGGGTGGTCACTCCAGGTGCACATCACCTCTGCCGCCCCCGCCGATGCTGCCCTAAATAAAGGGTGTTGGCAGGCTGTGGGGCCCGATCTGCTTGTGGGGTTCCCAAGGGCTTTGCCCCACTAGCTTCATAGTCCCAGCAGGACCCACAGCCCGCCTTTCTTGCTGGGTGGGAGGGATAGCACCCCTCCCCCCAGCATATCCATTTATTTTGAACTTTGCCAGAGGGTTTTCTGGGGGGAGGAGGACTGGCAAGGCCTACCTCCCGAGCCATCCAATTACCCCAGGGTGGCTAAGGGAGCAGGAGTTGGTATGGAACTAGGGCATGTCCACACACTGGTGGGCCATGGCTCATACCTCTGGGGCCTCCTGCTGCTCTGAGATCCCCCACAGTTTAGCCTAGGACCGCAAGGTGCCCAGTTCCCATGGGTGGCCACGAGGAGGCACTGCAGAAGTCTCCATGACAGAGAGGCTGTGACCTGGCAGGGGAGACTTACGCAAAGCTGCTCCCGTTTTCGCACTAGGCTAGCCAGTGGTGGCAGCTGCAAGTGAGACGGCATGCAAGCACTTAACACTATCTAGGCTACCACCATTGCTTGACATCACCTTGCACATCATAAATGTGTATATATTATATGCATATATTATATATATATACATATATATTTACATCCTCCAACCCTAACCTCCGTTAGGGTAGGGAGATCCTTGCTGATGGGTGGGTCTGGCACAGGTATTGTGATATCGCTTGTATCTAAGCTAACTAGAGGGTTTACGTGGTACAACTGCTTAAAATACTCAGCCCAACGTTCATGAACCCCAACATGATCTGAGATGATCTGTCCATCCACTGATCGGACTACAGTCATCTGCGAGGAGGGCTTAGAGTTCAACTTTCTCAGGGCTTGGTAGGCAAGGCGAAGGCCGTTTACTAAGAAATGCCCTTCAGCCTCCTCAGCACGATTCCTGATGAACTGTTCCTTGTCCCTTCTCAGCAGTGTCTGAGCCCTATGCACCAAGGAGCTATGCAAGACCTGATTGCCATTCAGCCAAGCCATGCGACATGCTTCAGTGGCCTCCAGTGTCTCCAGGGAGATGGATTTCTGCCTTGCCCTAGGGCATACGCCAAAGGACTCCTGGGCTGTTTCGAGTGTTTCGCGCTTGAAGAACTCCCACAGAGGAACTGGGTCATGCAGGTTGTCAAGTTCTGTGAATTGATCAGAGACTGCCACGGTGAACCCACAGGCACACTCCTCCCTTAGTCTGTCCAAGTGAAACACCTTAGAGTGGCCACTGGAGGAACGGGGAGTTTTGAAGTGGATACACAGGGTAGCCACAACCAGCCTATGGTCAGTGCCATAGAACTCGGCATTCCAGTAGATTCTACAGTTCTGGAGGATCCTCCATTGTGTACTAACACGAATGTGGTCTCCTTAGCCACTGTACCCGTATCACTATACCATGTCCAGCGATGCGGGTTGGAGCGCTGGTACAGGGAATCAGAGATCCTCATTCTTTGGGACCTAGCAAAGTCCTGGAGAAGGAGGCTGTTCTCGCTGCTGGGATGAGCTCCTGAGCCATGGGACCCACAGACATCTCATAGCCAGCTCGGTCACAGCCAGATACTGCATTGAAGTCGCCCAGAACACTGCGAATATCTTGCCAGGGGCAATTGTCTGCCATAGATGCGAATTTGGCATATAAGAGACATGAAACCAAAGGCATGCTTCAGTCTCAATGCCATAATATGCTCATCTACTGGTGTCATCTCAACTACCGAGGGCTGAAGTCGGCTGGAGATGGCTATGGCTACACCCTGGAGGTGGTGACCATCACTGTGGTCCGACCAGTAGTAGGTGTACCCACCCATACTGATCGCACCACTGCCAAGTCTTCACACCTCTGAGACAGCAACCACCTCAACTCCCAATTGCTCCAATTCCCTCGATAGCAGAGGTAACCGCTCATCCTGTCGCAAGGAATGGATGTAAGTGCCTACCTGGAAAAATTGCCTGAGGTTAAGCCTTGGGCAGTCACTCAGGGTGCACGCCACCTCAGCTGCTCCTGCCAACGCAAATAAATGCGGTCAGCTGGCTTTGGGGCCCCCATCTGCATCATCAGGTTTGGCACCTGCTAGGGCGCAGGTGGGACAAGTAATTCTTGTTCCCATCCTACGCCCCAAGAATTGCCCTCCCAACGGGACCCACAGCCTGCCTTTCTTGCTGGGACAGAACCCCTTCCCCCAGCATATCCATTTATTTGTGAAGTTGCCGTAGATTTATCTGGGGGGAGGAGGGCTGGCAAGCCCCACCTCTCCCGAGCCACCCAGTTACACCCCAGGGTGGCTAGGGGGCAGGAGTTGGTATGGAGCTATGGCGTGTCCACACGCTGGGACCACAAGGTGCCCAGTTACCCATGGGTGGCCACGAGGAGGCACTGCAAAAGTCTGGATGACTGACCTAGGAGGGGAGACTTATGCAAAGCTGCTCCCTTTTTCACACTAGGCTAGCCAGTAGTGGCAGCTGCAAGCGAGAAGGCATGCAAGCACTTAACACTGTTTAGGCTACCACACCATTGCTTCACATCACCTTGCACATGTTATATATATATAATATATATGTTAATATATATTCATAATATACATATGAATTATACACATAATATATATATATATATATATATATATATATATATAAAATATATATAATATAATATATATATAATATATATATATATATATATATATATATTATATATATATATATATAATATATAATATATATACATACACACACATACATACATACATATCCCCCCAATCCCTTGCCCGTTGTTGTCGTGGGGGGGCTTAGGAGGCAGAGACTGGGACCTAATGATGGGGAACTCCCCAATCTTGGGACTCAGCCCTTGACTCAACTAATTTTGCATGGTCTTTTTTTCCTTCCCACCTTTCGTTTCTGTCCCTTCACCAAACCCTTCTGCTATCCACCTCCTAAGGTGTGAGAGCCGTGTTGAAAGGATGAAAGGCTGACTTTGTGCCAGTCCTGAACGGCCTGAGGGAGCCATGGGCACGGTATTCCCCTGATTTAGTTACATAGCCATTACCCCTCAAGGGGACCCTGAGGGGTGAACTGTTTTTATCCCCAACATAATCCAGGCTTACCATGGCCAGTAATGAAAACATATCCCCACTATTAGGGGCAATGAGGCTTGCCCCTTTATCAAATAGCCCCAACGATGTAAACCCACCTGATTCCCTGACCCCAGGCTCTCCTTTGACCACGGCTCCGAACACTGCAATAGCTACCCCCTCATCAATGCCTATTAGTACAGTAGCCAACAATCAACCCTTAAGGAACATTTCCACTCTCCCAGCATGCTCAACTTCAACACCTCTACCCCCACAACCTCCAACATCAACTACCCCATCCTCCTTTATTAATACCTTACAGCCTTATTGCCCACCTCTCCATAACACTACCTCCCTCAACACTACTCCATCTTCGTCACGCCCCCGCCCTTCGACTACCCCTATCTCTACAACAATCTTGAATACTCTCTTTAGCGCAGCCAAATGGGACCGATTTTTCGTGATCCCTCCCACAGCTCCCTACTCTGACAACACCCTTCTTTTCCAACAATGTCTCCAAAAACAAGTAGGTAAAGTTTCTTTCCGTAGCCGACCTGACCGCTCCCGTCTTGTCACAGTAACATCCGAAAACCAAGCTATAGCATTAACAAAACTAACTGACCTATATGGTAACCCCTTCCTTGCAGAACCCCATCCAACCCTCAATACTTGCACCGGAACAGTTTCAATCTCCCCAGCAAATTGCCCTATCTATGACAAAGATTGGTCAGATTGTGGTGAAGACCTACTTGCCTGTCTCACAGACTATGATGCAACATCAGTACAATGCTACTCCATTCCCCCCAGAGGTCATCGAAAGAAACCTACTAACACAGCCAAAATTGCCTTCCCTTTAACGTTACATAGGAGGAGAATCCCTCCCTGTTCGTCCATACCAACCTCCTCCACGTCAGTGCCAAAATTGTTGGCATCTACGACACCCAGCTAAACATTGCCGTTCCACAGCCAGATGCCCACTATGTGCCCAACCTGGCCATACCCGATCTAACTGTTTTGCACAATCACGCACATGTGCCAACTGTGGCGGCCCCCATAACGTATTTTATAGGGGCTGTCCCACCTACAAATTTGAGTCTGAGGTAGCAACTCTCAGATTCAAACTTGGACTCACACTACGTGAAGCCAGACAAGAAGCACGTCGACGTGGTTTCTCTCTTACTCCTTACTCCAGTAATACTGCTCATTCTACCAATTCTCCTAAACCCACCCCCCCTACATCTAACTCCCCCTCTTCTACCTCCTACCTTCCCCAGTCAAACTCTTTTGCCATCCTAAATCCAGACACTCCAATCTCTACTACAGATACTCCAATCACCACTACAACCCCAACACCTTCCCCTCTCCCTCCTCGCACTACCCGTAACAGACAGAACAAACATTCAACCCCCTCTTCCCCTACCACACAATCACCTCCACCTTCCTTTGCCCCTACGCTTGAGACACCAATCCTCTCTTCCCCCCCTCACAAGAAATCCTTTATCCCCCAAAACTCCCCAACCAACTCCTCAGAAGAAACTATTGAAAATATTCAAGATTACTTAATGAAAACTGACAACCTCCAAATCTTACAACTCCTGCTCCTTCCACACTCCAAGTAACTGCTGATATCCATCCTCCTCCTAACGATATCCCCCCTACACCCTATCCTCCTACCCCCTCCCAACACAGCCCATCCCCCCCGACCCCAACCCCGCCCACATTAACCCTCCCACCATCCTCTCTATGCCTTCCACCCCCTCCTGGATACACACGTGAATCCCTTATGTCACAAGTATCCCCCTTCCTCAGACCCTCCATCTCCTAATACCCCTCCTAGTAGAACACCAACTCCCACACCTCTCCCATCTCAGTCCTTATCCCACCCTCTAGCTGCTTCCCCTTCAAAGTCTCCAACACGTACTACAATCTATATCACTAATGTATAACTATCCTTCATTGGAATATTCGCGGTTTCCGCTCCCACAGACCTGACCTTCGTCATATCCTTTCCTCTTATAACCCATCTATTGTATGCCTTCAAGAGACCTTTCTTACACACCCTCCTATACCAATCCCCAATTATCATTTTGTCTCTTCCCCACATTCCCTTTATGTCTCGTCCATACTTATCAATCAGAAAACACCTTATGTCACACCTCCCTTTCAAACCAATGTCTCTTGCACAGTTATTCGTATCTTCCTTCATCGTAGGATCACAGTGATTTCAGTCTACTTCTCCCCTTCCCACCCCATTGACTTTGTTGCTGTTGAAAATATAATTTCCCAACATCAACCACCTTTCCTCATACTTGGTGACTTTAACTGCCGCCACACTCTTTGGGGTGATTCTATCACAAACTCCCGAGGCCGATCTCTAGAGCGCTTCCTCTCCACAGCTGACCTTACTATTCTAAATTCAGATCGCCCCACACAGTTTGATACACGCACGCAATCTTTTTCATGCATTGACCTCTCTCTATGCTCTCCTTCTCTTCATTTAGATTTCCACTGGTCAGTCTTAGACCACTTTCCCTATAGGGACCACTTTCCAGTTCTCCTTTCTCCTACTTCATACGTACCACTTCCTAACTCCCCACACTGGTGCTTTGATAGAGCCGACTGGCATACTTTCACTTCACTCTCTGCTATTCATACCCCTCCATCCTCCCTCACCTCCATTTCAAAAATGATACAGTGTTTTACAAATACAGTCTTAAGAGCTGCACATACAGCTATCCCTCGAACCTCAAGACCATATACCTCCAAATGTGTTCCATGGTGGAATTCTGATTGCATTAAAGCACTTCGCTTAAAACGTGCAGCCTGGAAAAGTTACCGCTACAAGAGAGGTACTCCAAATCAACTATCAGCCCTTATCTCCTTTAAAAGAGCATCTGCCTATCTTCGTCGTAAAATCCGGAATAGTAAAACATATAGCTGGCGAAATTATGTTTCATCAGTTACATCCTCTACATCTATCTCAAATGTTTGGCGCCGAATCCATAAACTATCAGGCAAACATCCCCCCCATCCTGCCCCCATTCTCCATATTCGAGATACCCTCATTTCTGATCCTCTCCAAGTCGCTAATGAACTGGGTGATTATTTCAGCCAGGTCAGTAGTGGTTCTCACCTTTCTCTACACTTCTCTTCTATTAAGACCACCAGAGAACGTACCCCCATTACCTTCACCCCATCCTCCGCTGAGCCCTATAATGCTCTATTTTCTTCCTCTGAACTCATTGCTGCCCTACAATCGTGCCGCAACACTCATGAAGGCCCTGACGATATTCACTATCGTATGCTCCGGCAACTCCCATCTTCCTCCTTATCCTTCCTATTAAAAATTTACAACCACATATGGACATCGAGGAAATTTTCCTTCTAATTGGCGAGAAACTCTTATCCTTCCCTTCCTGAAACCCAATAAATCGGGTACCCTCCCTCAAGAGGGAGGGTACCATCGCACTAACTAGCTGCTTGTGCAAACTATTAGAGCGAATGGCGAACTTCCGCTTAATGTGGTATCTTGAATCTCACAATCTTCTCTCTCCTTCCCAATTAGGTTTTCACCGTGCCAGAAGCACAGCTGACCCCCTTGCTCATTTTGAGACATATATTACATCTGCATTTGCACGCCATGAATCCGTACTAGCTATATTTTTTTATCTAGAAAAAGCATATGATACGACATGGCGGTACCATATTCTCCAACAATTGTCCTCTCTAGGCATACGTGGAAACATGGGTGTCTTCATAAAGTCCTTCCTCTCCCAACGCACTTTCCAGGTCAAAATTGCCTCTGCCACATCATCTTTCTTTCCTCAAATCGAAGGTGTCCCACAAGGCAGTGTGCTCATTACCACTTTATTCCTTCTTGCTGTTAATGATATTGTCTCAGTTTTACCACCAGGAGCCCGGTCATCACTATATGTTGATGATTTAACCATCTATGCCTCTGGCACATTCATACCAAATCTCTACCAATTTCTTCAATCTGCAATCTCATCAGTATCTTCCACTTTTCTACCTGTAAATCTTTCTCCATTCTTTTCTCTCGCTCACGTGTAGGTCCCCTACCCCCACTCTTCTTATATGGCACTCCACTCCAATGCCGTTCCTCTGGCAAATTCCTAAGTGTCATTTTTGACTCTAAACTGTCCTGGCGAGACCATATTCTACACATTAAAGAAAAAGCTCTCTGCCGCCTTCGAATCTTAAAAACTCTATCCCATATATCATAGAGCTCAGATCGCAAAACTCTCCTTCATCTTCATGTTACTTTGATCCT
>NC_051389.1:36696416-36716416 GCF_015228065.2 Penaeus monodon
AAAATATCCTACAATCTACCAGAGGGGTAAACTCGTAAACATATGAAATCCATATAAAAATAAGCTACATAAAATAGTAAAATATCCTACAATCTCTTGTGCTATTTTCACAAATTGAAAAGAAATGTATTTGAATAGTCTACAAAAAGCAGCTTCCACTAACATGGAAAATATACATTATATTTTAGTCCTTTTAAACACAAGCTATATTTTACAATATATTCTTATAAAGAAAATGTGTATATATATTCATATATAAATTCCCTACTTCTACTTAATAACATTTGGACCTAATATTCAATAAATAGCATCATATCTCTAATTTTAAATCTTATGAAGAAGCTCCAACTTCTCCTGTACGCATCAATTCCAGCATACAGCCAACAGCACCAAAGTAACCCTGTGAAAAGGCAATACAGGTCAATAGAGGTTACTTTTAGTTAAATGCATATCATATATACTTGACCTTATCAAAATCAGATTAATAATACTTATATTCATAAATACAATATGAAGCTAGATCCAGGGGGGTGGAGGGGGTATAAACTGCACCCATAAAACAGGTAATAAACAGTACACAGGAATGAATAGTTCTGACTATGATGTAAATATTGCACTTTAACTTTATTAACCCTTTGCCGACGGGTGTCATGTACACACATGCCATGGCATGACGGGACCATCTGCCGGGGGCACGTACGCACATGCCCTAGTGTATGTATGGACATGCCATGAGTTTTTTTTTTGTTACAATCATGGCAAAAGATTATTTTTCTGCCACTGAAAGTGTGATTAAGTCGGTTTTAACACTTTCTCATTTTTACCATGAAAAAAAAAAAAAAAAAAAAAAAAAAAAAAAAAAAAAAAAAAAAAAAAAAAAAAAAAAAAAAAAAAAAAAAAATTTTTTTTTTTTTAATTAAAAAATAAAAAAAAAAAATTAAGAAAATAAAAAAAAATAGACCCCCAATTGTTTTCGGAAGTTTTTTTAAAAAATTGGGAAATAAAAAAATAGCCGAAAAGGAAAAACAATTTTTTTGGAATTTGGGGGGAGGGGGTGAAAACCCAAAAAACCCCCGGCCAAAGGCCCCGGTTATGGAATTTGGGCAAAAGGGTTTAAAAAAATTAAAATTTAAAATTACAAAAGGGCCGTAATTTGGGAAAAAGGAATGGGGGGTTAATTGGGGGAGGGGGTTGGGAAGGGGGGGGAAGAAAAGGGAACCCCCCACAACCCCCCCAAAGCCCCATGGAAAATATAAAAAAGGGGGAGAATAAAAACGGAGGGGACAGAAAAGGGGGAAAGGGGAAAGAGAGAAAAAGAGAGAGCCAGAGAGAAGATAGAGAAGAAAAAGGGGAGAGAGAAAAGAGAGAGGGGGACAAAAAAAAAAACACAAAAAACAGAGAAGAAAGAGAGAGAAAGGGGAACAAGAAAGAGAAAGAGAGAAAAAAGGGGAGGAGACAGGGAAGAAAAGAGAAAAGACAGAGAGAAGAAAGGGAAAAAGAAAAGACAAGAGAGAAGAGACAGAGAGGGGACGAAGGAGAAGACAGAAAAGGAAGAAGAGACAGAGAGGAGAGACAGAAAGACAAAAAGAGGGCCCAGAGAGAAAGGGGAAGAGAAGGAGAGAGACAGGAGAAAAGACAAAAACAGAGGAGGAGACAAGAGGGCCACCGGGAGAAAGGGGAGAAAACAGAGAAGAGAGACAAGGAGAAAGGGGAAGAGAGAAAGACAGAGAGAAAAAGAGGAAGAGAGGGGGGGGGGGGGGGGGCGGGGGGTTGGGGGGGGGGGGGAAAAAGGGGGCGGGGGGGGGGGGGGGGGCGGCGAGCGGGGGGGGGGGGGGGGGGGGGGGGGGGGGGGGGGGGGGGGGGGGGGGGGGGGGGGGGGGGGGGGGGGGGGGGGGGGGGGGGGGGGGGGCCGTGGGGGGTGGGGGGTGGGGGGGGGGGGGGGGGGGGGGGGGGGGGGGGGGGGGGGGGGGGGGGGGGGGGGGGGGGGGGGACAGGAGAAAGGAGAGAAGAGAGAGAAGAGGAGAGAGAGAGAGAGAGAAAAAGAGAAGAAAAAGAAGAAAAGAAAAAAACACAGAGAGAGAAAAAAAGGGGGGGAAGAAAACCAGAGAGAGACAGAAGAGAGCGGGAGAGAGGAAAAGAGAAAAGGACGGGAGAGAGAGACAGAAAAGAGAGACGGGGAGTAAAAGAAACGAGGACAGAGAAATAGCAAAGAGAACAGGGGAAAGGGGACAGAGGGGAGAAAGGGGAGAGAAGAGAAAAAAAAGGAAGAGGAGAGATTAGGGGGGGGGTGGGTGGGTGGGGGGGGGGGGGGGGGGGGGGGGGGGGGGGGGGGGGGGGGGGGCCCAGAAAAGAGAGAACGAGAGAGAGAGGGGAAGAGAGAGAGAGAAAAAGATAGAAGAGAAAACAAGAGAGACGGGAGAGAGAGAGAGAAAGGGGGAGAACAAGGGACCGGGGAAAAAAGAAAGAACAGGGGAGAAGAAATAGAGGACAGAGAAAAAAAAAAATAAGAAGAGGGAAAACAGAGAGAGAGACAGAGAGAGAGACAGGAGAAAGAGAGACGGGAGAAACAGAGAGAGGGAGAGACAAAACAGAGAGCCCAGGAGACGGGAGAAGGACGAGACGGAGAGAGGGAGAAAGAGACAGAGAAAGACAGAGAGGAAAAGAAAGGAGAGAGAAAGAGGGGAAAAGGGGAGAGAGACAGAGGGGAAAAGAGGGGAACAAAAAGAGAGCCCAGAGAGGGGAGAAAACAAAAGAAAAGAAGACAAAGAAGAATACAAAAGAAAAAAAAAGAAAAAAGGGGGAAACAAAGAATACAAAAAAAACAAAGGATTATAAAACAAGATGGAATAATACAAAAAAGGGGGGAAATAAAAGAGAAAAGGGGGAAAGGGGGGAAGTAAAATTTTACAGAAAGTATTTTAAAAAAGGGAGAAAAAATTTTAAAAGAACAAAAAGGGGGGGAAGAAAAGGGGGAAAAATAAAAGGGAGAACCAGAAAAGATAAGTGGATATATAAGATAAAGAGATGGGAAAATTTTGGGGGAAAAAAGGGGGGATGGAAAACAAATAATAAAATTAATAAGAAAATTAGAAGAATATAATAAGGGAATAAAAAATAGTCAGGGGAATAAAGGGAGAAAATTTTAGGAATTAAAAGAATAATAAGGGAGAAAAAAGAGGGGGGATAAGAAAAGGGGAGAAAAGGGGTATTTTAAAGACACAAAACACACACAAACACAACCACACACACACACACACCCCACACCCCCCCAACCCCACAACACACACACACACAAACACACACAACACACAAAACCCGAGAGAGACAGGAGAGGGGGAGAGAGAGAAGAGGAGAGGAGGGGAGAGAAAGAAGAACAGAGAAGAAAAGGACGGGAGAGAGGAGAAGGAAAATCAGGGAGAGAGACAGAGAAAGAAAAAGAGACAGGGGGGGAAGACAGACAAGAAAGAGGGAAGAGAGAAAACCCGGGAAGAGAGAAAGAGAGGGGAGACAGACAGAGAAACGGCATAAAAGGGGGAACAGAAAAAGGGGAAGAAGAGGAAAAGCCCGGGAGACAGAACAGAAGAGAGGGGGACAGAGAGAGAGAGACAGGAGAGAGAGAGAAGACGAGAAGAACAGAGAGAGACAAAAGAGAGGGGGAAAGAGAGGAGCCCAGCCCAAAAGAGAAAAAAACAGAGAGGGGAACAGAGGGGAAAACAGACAACAGAGAGAGAGACGGGAGGAGAACAGAGAAAACAAAAGAGAAAAAAAGGGGAAACAGAGAGAACATATTTAAAGTACAAAAAGGAGAAGAAAAGGACAGGAAAGACACACCCCACCCACAGAAAGGAAAAGAAGAAAAAAAAAAAAAAAAAATAGGGGGAAAAAAAAAAAAAACACACAAAAAACCCCCAAAAAAAAAAAATAAATATAATAATAAAAAAAAAAATTTTAAAAGAGAAAAAAAAACAAAAAAAAGGAATAATATAAAATTTTAAAGGGGGGGGAGAGTTTAGAAGGTAATAAAGAAAGGGAAAATTTTAAATATAAGAGAAAGAATAAAAGGGGGGGAAAAGAGGAAAAAATATTCAAGAGAGAGAAAGAAAGAAGAGAGAAAGGGGGGATTCCCGGGAGGAGAATAAGATAAAAGATAAAAGGGGAGAAAAAAAATAGAAAAAAAATAAAATTGAAAAGGGGGGGATATTAAGACATTTTTAATATAGAATATATATAAATAGATATATATAGATATATTTGTATATATATAATGTAAAATTTTAAATTTTATATACATAGGGGGGGGTTTTTAAATATATAATATATATATAATAGGTTTTTAAAATTAGGGGGAATATAGAAAGATATTATATATATATATAATATGTATGTATAATAATAGATATAATAAATAAAGGATAAAAAGATATATATATATGGTATATATAATATAATATGAAAATTATATGATATATATATGTTTTTATTTAAAGGAATATATATGATATATGTTTTATATAGATAAAAATTTATGGTATATATATATGTATATTTTAATATATTGTATATATAATATTTTATAAGATTTTAATTATGAATTATCCCAATAAATGTGTAAAATTTTATATAAAAATAATATATAAAATATATATAGATATATATATATATCCCACAAAACATTTTAACATTTTAAATTTTATACAAAATACAAAATACACACAAAAAAACACACATACACATTATATAATATAAAAAAATATTACTAATAAAAAATTTTAATTTATAGAAAAAGATGTGTATGTTATATATTATTATATATAATTATATTATAAAATTTTAATTTTAGATAATGTAATATAAAAAATTTTACAAACAGTTAATAAAAAAAATAAAATAGAATAAGAAATAACAAAAGGGGGATGGGGGGGGGGGTGGGTGGGGGGGGGGTTGGGGGGGGTGTGGGGTTGTGTGTGGGGGGTGTGGGTGTGGGTGGGGGGGGGGGGGGGTGGGTGGGGGTGTGGGGGGGGAGGGGATTTTTTTTGGGGTTTTGAAAGGGAGGGGGGGGAATATAAAAATTTTAAGGGGGACAGGACAAGAAGAACAACACAAATTTTAAACGGAAGGGAATAATAACAAAAAGGGGTACATTATATAGACTTAATAATAAAATAAGACATAAAATTTTAAAAAGTTTACAATTATAAACATATAAAACTATAAAACAATAAAAAATACAAAAAACCCTAAAAAAAAAACTAAAAAAAGGAAAAAAATTTTAAAACGGGGTATAAGAAAGTAAATAAAAGAACAAAATATAAAAAATAATATAGCCCAAAAAACCATAAATTTTTATATACATTTTCGATAAATAGAAAATTACATATAAATCCAGATATATAAAAAAATACATAAAATATATAATATACATATTTAAATAAGAACAATATAATATATCCCAAATTTTAAAATAAAATATTTAAATATAATAAAATTATATATCATATATATATATACATACATACTTTAAAATATAATACATACATTATATAAAATATACATACATATATATATATATATATATTTTTAAATTTTATATATATATGTAATATATAATATAATATAAAAATTATATTATTTTATATATATTATAATGTAATGTATATAATAATATATTATAATTATGACATGTATAATATATATATATTTTATATATATATATATATGATATATTTTTGGTATTATATATGTATATATATAATAATAAAATATATTTTGGAGGGGTTTTACATTAATTATATATATATACATATATATATATTTTTATATATATATATTTTACAAATGGGAATTTTAAAATTTTAAAATATAGATAAGAGTATAGTATATATTTTATTTTAGAATAAATATTAGGGATAATTAGAATATAAAATTTTAATATATAATATAATATAGGGATTAAAAATATAAAATATATTACGAAAATAAATAAAATATATACAACATACATACATACATAATATTTTTATAATTTTTAAAATATAATATATATATATATATATAAAGTAAAACAATATAAACCAGATATAAACATATAGATATCCCAATTTATATACATAAATTACATGTATATATATATTTTAATATATATAATATTATTATATAAATAGGTATATAAAAAAATTATATATCACACACAATATATATATTTTAAAATTTTATATATAAAATATAAAATTATATATATATGTATGTAAAATAATATATATCATACTATATAATTATAAAAAAGATATAAAAAATTTATATATATGATTTTTTAAAATATATATTATAATATATATTATTTTTATATATGGGTATATTATATGTATTTATATATGATATATATATAAAAGATAATAAAATATTTTATATATATGTATGTATGAGTATGTATGTTGTATGATGTATGTAATTTTTAAATTAAAATTTTAAAATATAGATAATATACATATTAATAAGTATAATATTTTAATGTATATAATATATATAAATATATATAATATATTTTTATATATACAAAATATACATATCATACTTTATACATATAAAAATATCCAAACATAAAACATAAAAACACAAAAATACACACACACACACACAAAACACACATAAAATTTTATATAATATATATAATAAATACATATATAAAAAATTTTATGATATATAGAGGTGTATATATATTTTTATTTAATATAAGATAAATATATATGATATAATATATAAATAAAATACAATATTATATTATAATATATATATAAGAATAAAATATAAAATTTTAATCAACATTTTAAAACTAACTAATCAGATCTTTTCCTGGGGTCTCTCTGGGTCTCTCGTCCTCCCTCTCTCTTCTCTTCTTCTTCCCTCTCTCTCTCCTTTTCTCTCCCCTCCTCTTTTCTCCCCCTTCTTCTCTGATATATATATTTTAAAATATATATTTATATTATCTAATCTTTTCCTATCAAATTATATCCAACCTAAACCCTTTAATATATCAAATTTTTATCTTTTCAAAATCTATTATCTTTTAATCTAAATTATTATCTACCCTATCTATCTATCAAATCTATCTATCTATTTTATCTTCTATCTATATAGGGTGTTTTGTTTGTGGGGTTTTTGGTGATAATATATAAATTTTAATATATATATATATATAAATATAAAAATTTTTATAAAATTTTAATTATATACAATATGCACACACACCAAAAAAAACAAAATATGATATATATAGAACCCCAAACACACACGAAAAAAACAAAATATTTTAAAATTATATATAATATATATATATATATATATATAATATTTAAAATATATTTTAAAAAATATATAAAAATTATATATTATTAATAAAATAAATATATATATAAAAAAATGTTTTAAAATATATACAAAAAAATAAAATTATATTTTAAAAATATATAAAATTATATATAATATATATATTTATATAGAAATATTTTATATAAATTTTTTTTAAAATAAAATATAAAATTTTATAGATACATACACACACACACACACAATACAGGACTTTCTCAAAATAAGTTTTAACATATATATAATACAACCGGGAATTCTTTTTTTTAAGACATCTATATTTTCCCAAAAATATAGGGTTGTACATATAAATTTTAGGGATGTCCACCCCACACAAACCCCAACACTATTTTATTTAAAACAAAGGGCTATATCTATTTAAAATACTTATCTCTCTTTTTAATTTAAATCATTTATCTATCTATCATCAATAAATGCCCCACATCCTCTCTTTTTCTCTCTCTTTTCCCTCTCTCTCTCTCTCTCTCTCTCTCTCTCTCTCTCTCTCTCTCTCTCTCTTTATATAAAAATTTTTTATATATATATATTTTATATATATCCATATTTTAATATAGGGTTTATTATATAAAAACCTTTTAAAAAAACAACCCATACAACATTTTAATCTATTCTATTCTTCTATTTTTAATTACATACTATACATCAAAAAAATTTTTTAAAAAAAAAAAAAAACACGTGAAAAAATTTTAAAAAAAAAGGCACGGGCCCTCATGCCCCAAAAAAAATAGTTTTTAACTGCCCACCAGACCAAAAACCGGGCAAAACGACAGAAAACTTAAAGGGATTTTGGAAAATTTAACCCTGTAAAAAGTTACCCACAAACAAAACCTGTATGGGGAAAGTTAATTACACAAAAATAAAGAAAAAACAAGAGAAAGAGAATAGGGGAAAAATAGATGAAAGAAATTTGTGACACTTTTTTCTATAGTGCAAAGATTTATAGCTTATTAAATTGTATACATTTACATAACCTACATAACTGATAGGTATAGTGACACTTTTCTTCTATATTGCAGAGATTCATGGCATATTAAATTGTATACACTTACATAAAAAATTAATAGTTATGTTTTGGGGGTAAGCAATAGGGGGGGGAGAGAGGGGAAAAAAAAAAAAGAAAAGCGGGGGGGAAAAGAGAAAAGAGGGGAGAGAGAGAGAGAGGGGGGGAGGGGGAGGGGGAGGGGGAGGGGGAGGGGGGGAGAGGGAGGGGGGGAGGGGGAAAAAGGGAAAAAGGGAGAGGAGAGGGAGAAAGGGAAAAAAGGGGAAGAAGAGAAAAGGAGAAAAAGAGGAGAGCGAGAGGATCGGGGAGAGGAAAGGGGAGAGGGGAGAGGGAGAGAGAAGAAGGGGGAGGGGGAGAGAGAGAGAGAAAGGGAGGGGAGGGGGGAGGGAGGGAAAAGGGGGGGAAAGGGGGGAGGGAGGGGGGGGGGGGAGAGAGGGAGGAGAGGAGAGGAAGGAAAGTTTTTGAGAAGAAGAGACAAAGGGGAGGGGTTAGGGGTTCACAGGCCAAAACTTAGGAAACTTTTTTTTAAACCAGGAAAGGGGGGGGTGGGGGGAAAAGAAAAGAAAGAAAAAATTTTAAGAAAAAAAAGAGAAAAGGAGATAAAATCTTTCCCCTTTAAAAAAAAACCCCCGGGGGGGGGCGGCAAGGGGGGAAAGGGGGATACCGGGGGAAATTTTTAAAAATTTTTAAGGGGGGGTTTTTTTCCCCAAAAGGGGTTTTTTAAAAACCTAAAAAATGAAACCCCTTTTTTTTTTAAAGGGTCCTTTTAAAATTTCCCCTAAAAAACCCCAAAAAGGGGGCCTTTTTTTCAAAATTTTTTGATTTTTTTTAAACCCCAAAATCTCCAAAAGCCCCTTTTTTCCCTTTTTTTTAAAATTATTTTTTTTTTTTAAATTTTTTTTTTAAAACCCAAAAAAAATTAATTTTTTTTTGTTTTTTTTATAAATCCCAAAAAATGTGTACATATAAATTGTTTTTAAATAAAACACACCCCACATGGGATATCATTATCATCATCATCAGGGGGCTAAAGCCCAACAGGGGTGCAGGGTTGCATCGGCCCTTAGCTTTCATCCATGGGGGTTCCTCATGGCAAGCCTCCAGGCAAGCCCCTCAGCCAATCTCTTGCTCCTCATGATAGGGCTATTTGAGTGAGCTGCCCAAGCCATAATTTCATAGGTTGTCCCATGGGCCTCCTCCACCCAGGATTGTTTGCAAAAAAAGACAACCGATGGACAGGGGGCAAACCACAGGGGAAAAAGCTAGTTGCCCCCCTAAAACCCCCGAGTTGGGGAATCCTGGATTATGAAGTAAAAAAGGGCCCATTTTGGGGGCTCATGGGGCCCGCCCAAAAGTGCCCACAATCCCCAAAGGAAGGGGCTTGTTACAAAAAGGGAACCAAAAAAAAAGGGCCCAAGGGATAGTGTTTCCCGATTCACCTTTTCCCTTTCGCAAAAATAGCAGTTTTCATGACCTTGGGAAAACACTAGCTTTGGTCCCCTGCATAGGGGGACCAACATTACAAATGGTTTTTTTGATCAAGTTTATGGGTCTTGGGTGCCAGACCCCAAACCATCTAGACTTCCTGGGGGGATAAACCCCAAAAAAAATGGACTATTTCTACCAAGGGGGGTGAAAATCTCTGTAACTTCAATTTCCCCCACCGCATTTTGGGTGGACCCTAAAAGGGCCCCCCCTAAAAAGGCCCCCAAAGGGTTTGAAATTTTTCTTGTTGGTCCAAGGGGGGACCTTAGGCCCCAAGAGCTTGCCTCATTTTTCTAAAAGGGATCAAGGACGCCACAAGTGACTCCAGGGACTCGCATAGGATAGCCAAAAATCATCAGCCCAAAATCAAGGTTGAGACCTTTAATTGCCCATTGTTGTTCCACACTGACTTTGGCTAGTTTGCCCTTTTCCATTATCCGCAAAACAGGCGTTGAAAAATGTTTGGGGCAAGGACACGCCTTGGGCCCCACCACTGAATTAATGGGAAGAAGTTTGACAGGCCTCCACCCACTTTTTCAGCACTTTTTTAGTGCCCGTTATAGGCTTTCTATTAGGCTAATTTGGTCAGAATTCCCCCAGTTCAGGAAACTCCCCCAGTGATTAAAGATGCCCCCAAGTTTAAATGCCCTTTCCCGAGGTCGATGTAGGGGTTTCAAGCCACCCCTGACCCAAAATCACCCACGGGTTCCACAATTTTTGAAAACGCTTTGTATTTGTTAAATTTTGGACCTTTCCCCGGAGAGAATCCAGACTGCTCTGGTTTCTGGTGCCCTTTTGAGGTGGTCATGGGTTTTTTTTCAGAAGGGGAAAGTGGGCAAAAAAATTTTGCCAGGTTTGATGAGCTTTTTTGTAATGCCATTGGGAGTTGCTACAGTCCAGTGATCCCCTTTCCCCCCCCGGGGGGATGACCACGCCCCCCCCTCAATAGGCAGCCACAGGTTCACCCCCAGCCTTTTGAAGTTCAAACAGGGTTTTCACAATTTTGCCTGAAACCCTTTCCCCCAAATTTTGCTTGGGAAAATTTCCCTCCTAACCTCCCCTTTTTTGGTAGGATGGTTTCCACGCCGATTGGGGGGGTCCGGAAAAAAGGTATTGTAATATCGCCCTTGGGGATCTAAGCTAACTGTTTGGGGGGTTTTTACCCGGTAAACTACTTAAAATACTAGCCCCCCAAAATTCATGAAACCCCCAAAAGAAACTGATATGATCGTCCATCCCCCGATCAGACCTGCCCGTCATCGGAGGAGGGGTTAGAGGGTTTAGCTTTTTTTAGGGCATGGTAGGCAGGGGGGAAGGTCATTTACCCAAGGGGGTGGCCCTTTTAACCCCCTCAGCAAAAATTTTTGATGAAAAATTTCCTTGCCTTTCTCAGCCCGTGTCTGAGCCCTAAGCATCAAGGAGCGGACATAACCATTGCCATTTAAACCGAGCCATGCAAAATGCTTCAGTGGGCCCCCAGTTTTTTTCAGGGAGGGTGGAATTTTTGCCTTTTCCCTCGGGCATTTTGCAATGGACTCCGGGGTTTCTTTGATGTTTGCCCTCTAAGAAACTCCCCCAGAAAAAAAAGGGTCTGGGCAGGTTTTCAAAATTCTGTGGAAAAACGATCAGAGGGGCTGATGCCATGATGGAAAAAAGGAAAAAACCCTTTGAGGGAGCCCCTGGGGGGAATTTGGGGTTTTAAAGGGGGAACCCCTAGGGTAGCCCCAACCAGCCTATGGTCCCGTGCCCCCAGGGAAATCAAACACTCCGGTAAACTCTACGTTTTTGGAGATCCCCCATTGCATGCTAACAAGAAAAGTGGCGATTCTCCTTGGCCCCCTGTACCGTAACGCTATACCCTGTCCAAATGAAGCGGGTTGAAGAAAATTTTTTTCCACAAGCCAGAAAACCTTTATTCCCCGGGACTAGCAAAATCCCGGAGAAAAGGGGGTGTTTTGGGTGCTAAGATCACTCCCAGCCATGGGGACGGACAGACATTCTAGCCAAACTTCCCTCACAGCTGGGTACCACATTTAAGTCACCCAGCACAAAAACGAAATCTTGCCGGGGGGGAATTGGGCTCCCCGGATGAGAGTTTTTGGGGAGAAAACCCTTTTTTACATCGAGTTTGGCAAATCAATAGGAGGCATACCGCAATAAGAGACAAAAGATAAAGCATTATATTTTATTTATATATAAAATATATAATATATTTTTTATAATATATAATTTTATATATAGATAAATAGATAGGGTATATAAAATAATTTTACATATATATAGATATAAATACATATAATATTTTCCTATATATTTTTTTTTACAATATAAACATATATATATATATACATATAATAGATATATATAGAATATAAACATTTATATTAAAATAATAAATTATACATATAAAAAAAATAAAAATAATGATTTAAAAATAATTAAACAAAACAAAACAAAATACATTTTAGAATAATATAAAAATAACAAAAAATATATAAAAAGACATATACAATACCCTAAATATATACATATATTATAACATATAATAAATTTCAATTTAAATACACAATTTTAAGATAACCAATAATATAAATAAAAACATTTTAAATAAACAATTATATATGTATAAAATATATTTTAAAAATTTTAAAAATAATATTTAATATAATATATATATACATATTTTAAAATATACATATATATATATATACATAAAAATTTAACATATTTTATATACATAAAATATACCCTAAATATTTTTACATAATATAATAAAAATATAATATATACATATATAATATATACAAAATATATATATATAATATAATAAACAATATTTTAAAAATACAAATATTAAAATATACATATATAATATAACATATATATAATTTTATTAAAATTTTAAATATATATACATAATAATACACCTTTATAAAATCCCCTAATATATACAATATATATAAAATATATATATTTTACATAATATAATTTCATTTATATACATTTATTTTATATAATATAATTTATAACAAATATATATACAAAAATAAAATATACATATATTTTATACATTATATATAAAACAATTTTAAAATATATTTTAAAAATATATACATAAAATATATATTTTAAATATATTTTAATTTTATTATATATAATATATATATATAATATTTTATATATGAAAACCCGAATCTGGGCCCAAAAAAAAATTTTTGAGGGGGAAACTCTTTCAAATTTAAAAGGGGTGTTTTTAGGGAAATCTGTGAAGTTAGAAGACTAGGCAAAAACGGAAGATATTAAAAATGATGGGGCACAAAAAGAAATGATGGAAAAAAAATAAATTTTGAAATTCATGTATAAGGGAAAGAGTGGGTTCAGTAAACAAAACTCTAAACAAAAGGTAAAAACTTAAAAATTGTTAAAATATATGCTTTCCCAACCCCACAGGTCAGGAAAATTTAAACAGAGTTTCTATGAAGATGTTCATTTTTTCCAGTGAGGGGGTGAAAAAAACCCCTTTTTTAAAAATGATTTGGGAAAAATTTTTAAAGCCCAAAATAGGTTTTAAAAAAACAAAAAGCCAAAAAACCCTAGTGGGGGGGTCAGGGAAAAGGCTCCAGGAATGAGGGGGACAAATGCTAGTTAATTTTGGAGGGAAACTGGATCACTTTAAATCTTCAAAAAAAAAGACTAGTGCAGAAATGGACATGGAAGTCGCTATCTGAATCAAAAAAAAAAAATTTTCTTCATTTTTTCAAATTGCATGAAAAAAGTTAAAAAAAGGGAAATTAATAAAAATAAATTTTGGGAGTTGGGGCAATAGGAAAGGTCAGAGGCCAATTAAATTTCACCTCACAAGGGGGGAAAAGGAAAAACACTAATAAAAAAAACGGCAGCCAATTTAGCTAACTTGGAAAATCAGAAACGGGCCCGAGGGGGAACCCTTAACATCCAAAAACGATAAATTCACCCTTTTCATGAGAAAATCTCAACAAAAGGACCAAATCAAAAAAAACAGTTCAAAGACAAAAGAGGAAGTTGACTTGGGAAATAGGCTGTAAGAATGTCAAGGAAAGCCCCAGCAACCTCTTGGGGAAAAAAACAAAAAAAGCTTATTTCAAAAAGTTTGGGTAGAGAGTATCATGAAACGGGACAAAATAGAATTTGCTGAACAACAAAGACTACAAATAAGAAAAAAGAGAGATGTAGGAAAAATTTAAACCCCCAAATAAAAATGAAACAGGATCTTTGGTACCAAACATGGGAAAAAAGGGTTAAAAAGGGGACTTGGGAGGTTAGGGAAAAAAATCAAGGTATGCAATAAAGAAACCAGAGGAATGTGACATATAAAAGAATTAAAAAATAAGTGTAGTGGAAGACTTTTACAGGGGTTTTACAACTCAAATGAACCCGCCATTTAATGAAGCGAACGTGGTAAAATCGAAACATACCCAACATACAACAGAAAAAAATAAAAAAAGCGCTTTAAAAGGGAAAGAAAGAGGGGAAAAAAAACCAGGTGAAAACGGGAATTAGCACGGGCCTTTAAAAATAGATGCAAAAGAAATTGCAACAGCGAAATAGCCAATTTTTTTTCTTAAAAAATGCTTTCCCCAGAAAAAACCTGAAAACTGGAAAAATGCCCAAAAAATTTTGATATATAAAAAAGGGTATAGAATCTAAAAAAACCCATTGAAACCCATAAACCTCCTTTCAGGGGACTTTCAAAAAAATTAAAAAAAATAAACACAACTCAATCTCTGACAGTTTGAATTCTAAACCCGGGTAGAGAACAAAGGGAGGCTTCCGCAGTGGATTCCCCAAAAACAAACCACATCCCCCATGCTCACTCAAAAAAGGGGAAAAAAAAAAAAAAATATAGGAAAACCCCCTGTGAATGGCATTCATTTAAATTTTTAAAAAGGGATTTGATCTGACAAATACCCGTAGTAGTCTAAGCTTCAAAAAACAGGGGTAGAGGGGGGTAAAAATTGTAATTTTTGGGGAAAGATATATACGAAGATAAAGGGCCGAAAACCCTCAAGCTTTCCCCACGAAAAAAAGACAAAATACCAAATTTAAAAAAGGTGTTTGGGGCAGGGGGATACCATCTCCCAAAAAAGGTTTTTAGTAGCTTAGGGAAAAATTTAAAAAGCTAGAAAGGAACGGAAAAAAGGGGATCAAAATAGGGGAATAATACCAAAAAAATCTAAGATTTGTAGAGGTATTTTTCTCTTCAGGGAATCTGCAAAAAGAAATGCAGCAATTAATAAATGATCTGAATAGGGAAAGTCTGACAGTCAGACTTAAGATGAACAAGAAAAAGACGAAGATCATGTTCAATAGTCGAGTTCAATTCAAACAGATACATGTACAAGGTGAAGTCCTAGAGGTAATGGACAAGTATATACACCTAGGGCAACTCGTACAGATAAACACATCTAGTGAAGAGGAAATTAAGCGACACATCAGTCTAGGCCGGACAGCTTTCGGCAGATAAAGTAGCATACTAAGAGGCTCCTTACCATTATGGTTAAAAATAAAAATCTTTAACCAATGTGCCCTACTACTTATGACCTATGGATCAGAAACATGGGCTATAACCAAATTACTGGAGAGAAAACTAACAAGTGCCCAGAGAGGGATGGAGAGGCTAATGTTGGGAATTAGCATAAGAGATCAGATGAGGGCGACGTGGATCAAGGAAAAGACAAAAGTGGAAGATATACTTGTGAGCATCGAAAAGAAAAAATGGTAACGGGCAGGTCATATATGTCGGAGACAGGACGACAGATGGACAAAGAAAGTAACAGACTGGGCTATAGACAACATAAAGAGGCCAAGGGCTAGACCAATGACAAGATGGCATAAGATAATAACGTAATTTGGGGGCCAAGCCTGGAAACAAAAAACACAAGACAGACTTGGAAAAGATTGGGAGAGGCCTATATCCTGCATTGGATTGATTCAGACTGATGATGATGATACATATATACACATATACATACATACACTCACACACATTTCTGCGTAGGCACGTGCAAAGGGTGGGTGTGTGTGGTGGTGTGGTGGTGGGTGTGCGGGGGGTGATGGTGTGGTGTGTGTAGTGGATGTATGATGTATGTATGTATGTAGATATGTATGTATGATGTATGATGTATGAAAAATGATATGTATATATATATTTAAAAATATATATATATATTATGTGTATATATGATATAGGAGTATATATATATATAATTATATATTGGGTAATGTGTATATGGGGATATGTGGATATGGATAGGGGTAAGGGAAGGTATATAGTGAGATATGTGTTATGTGTAAAATAGGTGAAGTGTATGTGATAGTGTTATATGGATAGTGGAAAGGTGATATGGGAATAGTGTGAAATGTACAGTATAATAGAGATAATATATATAAATAATAAAAAAAAAAATAAAAAGTAATAGATTATAATATATAGGAAGAATAAGAAATTATACATACAAACACAAACAAAACAACAAAAAAAAAAAACAAAAAAATAAGGGAAAAAATAAAATAAAAAAAAAAAAAGAGAAAAAAATAAAGAAAAATATAAAAAAAACACACAAACATATGAGAAAAGGGAGGGGGGGGGAAAACAACCAAATGGAAATTTATAAATATAAAAATAAAAAAAATAGAAAAGGAAAAATAGAAAGAAAGAGAGGGGGAAAGGGGTAGAAAATATAAAAATATAGGGTATAGATAAAATAATAAAAGAGAAAAATATGGATAAAAAAAGGGAAGAAAAAAAAAAAAATAAAATTAAAAGAAAAATAATAAAAAAGGGGGGTGTGGTGGGGTGGGTGGGGGGGGGGGGGGGGGTGGGGGGGGGGGGGAAAAGAAAAAAGATAAAAAAAGAAGATAAAAAAATAAAAATAAAAGAGGAAAAATAACAATTTCATGGAAAGATAAGGGGAAAAGGAAGGGGTATATGTAGGTATAGTAAGGGGATGGTGTAGGTATGGAGGATAGGGATAGGGATAAGGGTATAGGGAAGGGAAGGGAAAGGGAAATGGGGAAATAAAATAAAATAATAATATAGAATAAAAATAATAAAAAGAAAAAAGGTTAGAGAATCTATCAAACGATCTATCTATATTATAATAGATATAATATAGAGATAAGAATAAGAATATAATGGAAAAAGATAATGGAAATCTAATTTTAAAATTTTGATATAAATATCTATTCATATATAAATATATGTTAGGAAATACATATACACAATCAAAATATGTGATGTATATTTCAAAAATTATATAAGAGGATAGAATGAATATAGAAAATAAAGATATGATAAGAAGAAAAGAAAAAGAAAAAAAATAAAAGAAAAAGGAAAATAATAAAAAAAAAGGAAGCAAAAATAAAAATAATAGATGAAATAGAAGAAAGATAATAGATAGAATAAAGAGATATAGAGAAGGAGAGATATATATAAAAAGAAATATATATAATATAGGTTTAATAGTATATAATAAATTTTATAAATATATAAAAATGATTATAAAATTTTATACATAGAATAGAATAATATAGAATAATTTAAAAAATAGTTTTTATTTTATTTTATTTATATTTATATTTTATAATTTTTATATTATATAATATATAGTTATATATATAATAAATATATTTTATATTTTAAAAAAAAATTAATATAAAATAAATTTAAAAATATAAATTATGTATATTTTTGGTTTTATAATATAAAATTTTTTATTATATATAATATATAAAAATTTAAAATATATATAAAAAAATAAATTTTTAAAATAATTTTATTAAATTTAAATTTGTTTTTATATTATAAATTTTTAAATATATATATTATATATAAATATGATAATATAATCATATTTGTGTATATATATGTATATATATATATAGATATATATATATATTTTATATATATAATATATTATAATATATATATAATATATATACATATATACATAGAGATATACATATTATACATATAATATACAATAATACATATATATACATATATAACATAAATATACATAATATATATACATAGATACATAGCAGGAGACATATAACATATATATAATATATGGGAATGATATATATAAAATATAATATATATGAATAATATTATATATTTAAAATATAAAATAATATATTTATAAAATATAATATGATATATATATATGTGTTATATATATATATATATATATATATATATATATATATATATCTATATATTACATATATATGTATTATATATGTATTTATATATTATATAATAATATAATATATCAATATATATTATATTTTTTTTTTTTTTTTTTTTTTTTTTTTTTTTTTTCTAAATATATTACTATATATTATATATTTCTATATATTTATATATATATTATACATATTCATATATATATATATAGTCATATATATATAATATATATATATTACATAAATATATATATAAATATTCTATATATATATATATATAATATATATATTCTCATATATATGTATTATATATATAATATATATATTATATATATATATATATTTTATAATATATATATATATATATTATATATATATACATATCATATTTATGTTATATATGTATATATATATATATATTTATATATAAATATGTATATACATATATACATATATATATACATATAAATATATAATATATATATATATATATATATATATATATATATATATATATATATATATATATGAGTAAGAACAAAGAATTATCTGGGTGATCCTTACCTGCTGGCAACAATATTGCCGCTCAAGCCGAATCTCTGATAGTCACCACCATAAATATCTCTCACAAGTTTGTCCACTGTTTCATTTGTGCCTTTTGCAGCTAGTTCAATTGCCTCTTCAAAGGTCTTGCAACCAGTCAAGAGACAACAGAGCCCTAAGAATGTTCCACCACCTAAACTAGTCCCAGATACTCTTCGGTAGTTGTCAGGCCCATCCACTGCCAAAATACTCACACCTGAACCAATGTTCACCACCTTTAACATAAAAAGAAGACTGGATTAGAAGCAGGGAATTAAAATGACTAAATAATATCAACATATGGTAGAACATATATTAGGACTTTTAAATTTCACTGTCATGTTTTACACAAATGCACACTCACTCTTACTGCCGCTGATTATCTCTCTCACTCACACTATCAATTTGCTTACCAGAAAGGGATATGGATTACTAAAGTCAAAAGTAACTTTTTCACATCTGTCTTCATTGCGAGGGTTAAGAAAATAGTAGCATTCCCGGTCCATATTGTTATCTTCAATGTACTCAATGCCCCGAATGAGGCAGTCAAGCTCATCAAATTTGTGTAAGGTCAAATTCACCTCCTGTCAAGAGAGACTTGGATTACAACAAAGACATTATAACAATCAGACATGTATGGCAATATCTTCTGATTATATAACTATAGTAATTCATAAAAAAAAAAAAAAAAAAAAAAAAAAAAAAAGGGAAAGGAGGAAGGGTGAGAAATGAGACCTGGTGCAAAAAAAAGGAAAGGGAGAGGAGGAAAGAGAGAAAAAAAAGAAAAAGAAAAAAGGGAAAGAGAGCATGTAAGGGAGAAAGGAGAAAGAGAAAGAGAGAGAAAGAGAGAGAAAGAGAGAGAGACAGAGAGAGAGAAAGAGAAAGAGAGAGAAAGAGAAAGAGGGAAAGAGAAAGAGAGAGAAAGAGAAAGAGAGAGAGAGAGAGAAATGGTGTGGGAAAGGGTGACAGTGGGGGGCAGGGGAGATTAGTGAGTACAAGGAAGAGAAGTAGAATGAGAGGGAGGGGAAGAGGGAGAGGGGGGAAGGAGAGGGAGAGAGAGAGAGAGAGAGAGAGAGAGAGAGAGAGAGAGAGAGAGAGAGAGAGAGAGAGAAAATGGAGAATGGGGGGTAAGTGAGTGAGGGAGGGAGGTGGGGAGGGAAACTGTTACAAGGCAAAGGTGAAAGAGTATGGATCAGGTGCATCACAAGAAGAGTGCATGAAGGAAAACAATGCAATCTGGTTCATGAAATTTTCTAAATGCTAGAGAGGTGTACCGAGCTGAGGAGAGTTATGCAATATCCTTTACCCATTCACGACAGGT
>NC_051389.1:36721416-36731416 GCF_015228065.2 Penaeus monodon
GAAAACATCCCCAAGACAGCTGTGATCACACCTTTTGGCATATTTGAATTCTTGAGGATGCCTTTTGATCTCTGGAACACTGCTCAGACATTTCAGCATTTCATTGACATGATCTGCAGCCTTGAGGGCATTGTTGTATACAGACAATATTCTTGTCACCAATGCTTCAAAAGAAGACCTAGCCTGCCACTTCCATGCCCTCTTCAGGAGACTACAAGACGCTGGAGTCATCATCAACTCTGTTAAATGTTCAGCGTCACTTTTCTCTCTTTCCTCTGTTATACCACCATTCCCCATGGCATCAACCCTGCACAAGAGGTTACCGTCATAAGTGAGTTCCCTGGACCAATGATGGAAAAACAATGAGGTAAGTTCCTGAACATGTTTAATTTTTACAGGAGATTCATCTCCAAATGTGCAAGCCAAGTAGAAAATCAAAACTGTAAGATTACACTGATCCCATTAAAGATAGGATTTCCCTGTGCCACACTGAGTCACATGTGGGGCTTTGTGCACAGTTAACTGCTTAAGTGAAGAAATCAGAAGCACAGGCTACCCTCTACACTTTTGGCTACAGCATGCAAATATTTTTTCATGAAATGAGGGTATAAAGGGACCTTAAGGGGGTTGGAGACTCAGCTAAAAATCATAACAATTGGCAGTGAAGACTTGAAAAGATGTAGATGAATGGACACTTAATTCCCAACATTTTCTGTGAATAAGATGATGATGTCATGAAGTCACTTCATAGCGCTTCACTACATTTCATCTCAAATACCAACCTTAATAATAAACAATTTTTTTTCTTGTCTTTTGGCTATGAATAACCTAATAATATCTTTAGAGCCCTATGCAATGAGTAGCAAAAAAGAGCCCATGTGTCACCAAATGTTGCTATGTAATTTCATTGCTTATTCATGTCATCAAATACCTAATTTTTTGACACTTCACTTAGGCTTTCATTCATTCCTTTGTTACCCACTGTTATCATAAAAACACAGGGCACCAAAACACACACACACACACACACACACACACACACACACACACACACACACACACACACACACACACACACACACACACACACACACACACATACACACATACACACACACAATCACACACACAATCACTCACTCATTCACTCATTCACTCTCTATCTTTCTCTCCCTCCCTCTCTCTCTCTCTCACTCTCACTCTCACTCTCACTCTCACTCTCACTTTCTCTTTCTCTTTCTCTTCTCTCTCTTCTCTCTCTCTCTCTCTCTCTCTCTCTCTCTCCTCTCTCACTCTCACTCTCACTCTCACTCTCACTCTCACTCTCACTCTCACTCTTCACTCTTCACTCTTCACTCTTCATCTCCCTTTCTCCCTCTACATCTCCCCCTCCCTCTCTCTCTCTCCCAGTTAACATCATGACACCATTGTGAAAGAATGTGTACAGTGTCCTCTTGTGACCTTGTGACCTGCCCCTAGAGGGTCTGTGATAACTTGACAATCAGGAACTCACAGACCTGTCAGTTGTGTATTGATCATGTGTGATAATGTTCACATAATAATAACTTCTAAAGTGATACAAAGAAAAGACATTAAAATTAAAAGCGAAAGCTCCTGCGCATACTCCCATGTGTGCTGCGAGGCATTGTAGGCCACCCGTATGTGTAACTGTTTATTTTCAACGGACTGGCACTCAGGTCAGCCCTAACGCATTCGGGGAATGACCGCGACCACTGATGGGACGTTGACGACAAACCAAAACATGGAAACTGAGGGGAGATACGATGTCCTCAGTGAGGAGGATATTGGTGGAGTCGCGGTGAGGATGAAGAGGAAAGCAAAGAGGCAGCTATCAGCCTCTGTAGAAGTTACTCCTCCCGGACACTTAAGTGCGCACTTCAAGAATGATACAAAGCTTCGCACAAACGGGAAAAGTATTACTGGGTCTCTCAGGTCCTACAAATGGACTGGTACAATAAGGCACATGGGTCAACTGAATTGAAAACTGGAAGAAATATTGTACATATCAGATGCAAGAATGAACAAATTCTTGCCCAGATAACAACTATTGCTGCAGGTGGTGAAGTGCTTGAAAAAGCCAAGGTCTTTTGTAAAGGGAAATGCACTAATGTTATTGTGTTCGATGTCCCAAGGGAAATCGAAACAAGAGAAATGACTCTATACAATGAACATATCATCCATGCGAGACGCATGAAGATCAATGGAATGATGACCCAGAGAATTATCATAACATATGAGAGGGAGGTAATTCCCGAATGTATCAAAATGGTTGAGGGCATGGCACCCTTCAGGTGTGCCATCTTCAAATCCCTGACCTCGTTTTGCTCTAGCTGCTCAAAGTGGGGCCATGGAACACGTGCCAGTCCACGAGATGGGCCGCGATGCCAGTACTGCGTTCTTCCACAGGAAGGAAAAATTATTCTTCAGAAATGCGTGAACTGCCGACAAGAGCACAATGCCAATTCCCCATTGTGCCCTTACTACCCAAAGGACAGAAAAACAAATGATAAAAAAAACAGGCAGCCCTCCGCGCGTTGATGGTGTGGGGGAATTCCCACACCTGCCGAGGTCAACAGTGGTGACCCCTGCAGAGGAAGCCATGGCACCGGCCACAGTACCAGCACCAACAGGGGTTACAGCTCCGTCAATTCAAGTATCAGCAACAGCTTCAGCACCAGCTGCAGCACCAACCCTAGTACCACAAATGTTGATGTGTGTTGCCTTCAGAAAGTCAGAACTAGTGCTCGTTATCAAATCAGATTAGCACTTGTTGATTATATTAACTTTATTATAGACACTGGTCTTGTCTATGACATGATTAGTGATATAAAAGTTTTTTTACCTGCCAAAATTATATTTTTATACAGTGATAATAGCACAGCCCTTCAGGTATGTATATAACACTAATGTTTGACTAATAGCCCTCTACACGAATATAAGCACAGCCAGTTGGATAGACACTTTGGTATCTTACCCTGGCTTTTTGCAGGGCATGTACACTGTTCTGTAAATAAATGTTATCAATTTTATTAATCTCTGTCTCTCTCTCCCTCTCCCCCATCCTGCTTTTGCAAAATATATTAAAGTTATTCTTACTCTTGTTTAGAGTAAGAATTTGAGGCCAAAATATATAAGCACTGACTAAGATGTCAACAAGATGGCAACCCTACATTGCAAAGAGTCACAAGACGCTAAACTCACAATGTCAGTGGCTCGACAATTCATTGCTATCATATGTACAAAAACATCTTTTACATTAGAAACAAGCAACTCATTTGATAGAAGTAGAAGAAGCAGAAGAAGAAGAAGAAGAAGAAGAAGAAGAAGAAGAAGAAGAAGAAAAAAGAAAGAAAAAAGAGGGGGTAAAATCACCTTTATAAAATGCCCTTGTTCCTTTAAACAGCCCTTGACATTTACACTGTACACAACAAAGTAAAACATTGGTCGGGGATAGTTTGTAGTTGGTTTAGGAAGATTTGGAACATATGTTTGATTTTCTTTTTTTTTTTACCCAAAGTGTTGCCATGCCCAATCTGAGCTTACTCTATTAACTGCTTTTATACAGATGGGTCAACAGGTACAAAGTTACCAATGAGCCAATTACAAGTACAAACTGTCTCACCTGTTTCCTTGATTTTTGAAAGTATTTTCTGCTACCTAATATTGCTGTTAGTAATATAAACTCAAGGAAAGGTGAAATCAGGTATACTAATTGACTCCTTAGTGGCTTGTAGGGCCATCTATGTGCAGAGACATTTCACAAAACCACAATACAGTGAACACAACATTTTACCAGAATTTTTTTTATTTTTACTGAAAACAGACCATATAAAGACATTTTGCCTATGCTGATATGCTGTAACATTCAATTGTTATCTCATATGTCTAATGTCAAATGTGAAGCTCATCTCTTGCTTCATTATCCTGCACACCATTTTTATACCTTAGATGAAATGCCAGAAACCAACAGCAGTATAAAAGTTGAGGCAGTTTTTGCAAATTGTTTTCTGCAAAATGATATTGTAAAAGTATTTGTGTATACCTAAGTAAAGAGAGGAAGGGGGAGAGGGTTAGAAAATACTTGCAATATATATATATATTCTTTTTTTTTTTTTTTTTTTTTTTGGAGGGGGGGGGGAAACTTGGTGGTATTATAGTCAATGACAACACTATTCCATAAGATTTTTTTTAAACACTTTCTTAATCCAATATTAACAGCTGGCATTTAATCTTGCCATAATGAGCCAAGGCTCAAATGGCAGTTCGAAAAGGGATATGCAACATAAACAGTTGTTCATTTACTTGTTTTTTGGGCATGGCAGTTCAGGAGCTACAGCCCCTAAATTGTAAGGCTTAGGCTTATGCTGCTCCCCTTAACCCTACTTCTGAGAGGTAATGTTTCCTCAATGACCACAAGTGAACAACTATCAGTTTAGAGCAGGCTAGACTGTATGTGGCATGGGCATTTGCTAGTTTGCCATGGTTAAAATTCTGGCCTGGGTAAATTTCATTACAGATTTAACTTCTTAACCTTTTCTCGACGGGTAGTATTCATAGTGGCCTGGGCCCCGCTGCCAGGGGCTTATATCGTAGCCCTAGCATGCGCAACCGCTCATGCCAAATACCAGCATCCCTTGCCGTTTCTTCGTAATACAACAAGCATATGTTGTATTTTCAGTTATCATTATTTTCTAGTCTCTACTTGCCATATTTCCTGATAAATCAAGACTGAAGGATATTTTGGTTGTTATATAGACTCCATAGTTGATCATTATTGGCTCTATAGTCTGAATAAAATAAGTAGTGTGTGGCATCATGGAGTTGAAATCGTAGTTTTTTTTTTTTTTTTTTTTTTTTTTTGTATAGTAAAAATGAGAGTGTTAAAATTGACTTAATCACACTTTCAGTGGCAGAAAATTAATATTTTTCCATGATTGTAACAAAAAAAAAAACTCATGGCATGTCCATACATACACCATGGCATGTAAGTACATGCCCCCGGCAGATAGTCCAGCCATGCCATGGTATGTGCATACATGCCACCCGTTGGCAAATGTTAACATGAATCCAGTGCCAACGGGCATGGCATGTACGTATTTGCCATGCCCACTATGAGTTTACTTTATTAATTGTTTTTACACATAGATGGCTACACTTGTACTAAGTCACCAATGAGAGCCAATTACAGGTACTGCCTGTCTTGCCTGTTTACCGCTTTCTTTGATTCACAAAAAATATTTTATGTTATCTTATTTTGCTGTTACTAATGTTTATAACATTATAGTAATTATAATGTCTATAATAAAAACAACACCATCGGTATTCATAACATTAGTAAACAATATGTTTTTCCCGCCAATTCAAGAAAAGGTGAAATTAGGTAAAGTCACAAGGTCTACTAACTGACTGCTTTGTAGCTAAGCACTAGCAGAGCCATCTATGTGCAGAGACATTTCACAAACAAAACAAAACAAAACAAAAATGAGCACAGCATTTTTCCCAGAGGCATGCAGTTAACTTCACTTTTCAAAAGCAATACCTGAAGGTGTGCATCCCTGTGTCCAGATTCTCCATAGGCCGAGTTACTTTTCAGATATTTTCTGATATTTTTAATGGTCTCAACTTCACTCTCTTCCTCTGCCTCACTTAAATCCGTTGGTTCAAAGTACACAAGTTTGGTCAGTGTGCCACCAATATCCATCCCAAACCATGGCATTGCTGAAAATAAACATATATATAAACAATTGTAATATGTTAGTCTATCAATCACTCTTCATTGCAATATTTCATGTTAGCTTCTCACTGTTTATTATAAAATGTTAATGTCTTTCTTCACTCTTATTCTTTCCCCCAGTATATGAACTAACTTGAACCAACTAACGTGGAGGGGAGTCATGCGGTGCCTGATGTCCATTGCTAGTTCCAACTTCACTAAAGCTCTTGCTCTTGGGTATAACACCTCCTGAGTGACCATTCACTGACTGCTGACTACTACTTGATGAATATTCTGCTTCACTCTCATCACTGTGAGACCTCTCCTCCACTGGCATTATCTGGAAAGAAAACCTTGTATTAATCTTATAAAATGATACCTCTGTCACCTTAAAGTAAAACTCCCAAGTCATCAATGATGCATCTGCCTATGACATCCTAGTATGCCACTGAATGTCTGTAATACAAGAAAACAAAATCTATTGTAAAAAATTTGTTAAATAAATTCATTATTTGATAACCCGAACAATGTAAGAGTGCCAGATGCTGACCCCACAACCTATGGCCAAGGTAGGCCAAGGGGGCATGTCGGTAGGCTTAGCAACCACTAAGGATTGTGACACCTCTACAAAAAACTACCAGATACCAAATCACTTTTCTAACTTCCTCTAACCCCAAGCCCCATCCTTACCCATTCCATCACCATCTTAAATCCTCCTCTCCCACACCACCTGCCTCCTTCCCTCAACCCCTCTGCTGCAAGCCTACATTTTATGCACATTATAATGAATGGGCTCATTATAATGGAGTGTGTATGTGCACTCAGGCAGACACTGTTCAAACATTTGTGCACAAGTATGAGCGTGTATGCAAGGAAGTGCACAGGTGTATGCATGTTTGTGTGTATATGTTTCCATGTGTGTGTGTGTGTGTGCAAGAGAAGCAATACACATACAAGTCTAAACATATAAACATATGCAGGCATGTGTACACAGTTATGTTTGTGTAAGTGCAGTTAAATATATGCATATAGTTATGTGTAAGAGTACAGGATGTACATGTGTATATATATGTAGATTTGTATATTTGTACATGTGTGTATATATTCATAAGTGTGTATGTATTTGTATAGGTGTGAGTGTATATGCATATAATATGTGTATATGTATATGAGCATGTATGTGTATGTGTATGTATGTATATATGTATGTGTATGTATATATGTATATGTGAATATATATATTTGTGCATGTACAGGCGTATACATAAATATATGTGGGTGAACACTAGCGTGCACTCATAAACTAATGTGCACATACACTGGTGCATACGTATATGTATGGCTATATAATGTATATCTATAGTTATATGTATACATGTGTTTACATATATGTGGATGCGTATACAAATGTATGCACATATGATGTATACAATTGTCTATATGTGTATGCATGTGAATGTGTGTAGTTGTGTATAATGTAGCAGTATGTATGCATATCATATGCATAGGAGCATAGGTAAAGGTGTATGCTTGCATGTGAATGTGCACAAAAATGAACATATGCATAATACTTACAACCATGTCTGCACTAGGTGTACATATGCATAAATGAAATCAGTGTATTAAATATAATCACACATATGCACTTCGGATACTCAAGCCCATGTTCACTTGAGTATAGCCTGTGTAGTGAGCAGGCCTGTGTGTTGCTGCACGTAAGTCCACACTAAACAGGGCCGACCCTGCTGGAGGGGCTATCATCCTGGTTAAACTATTCACCCTCCCACCAAGATACACCTAAGGCAGTAGGTGAGGGGTAACTCAGCTGAATACCTCAATCAAAGGCCATGACTGCACAAACAGAGCAACAGCCCTCGTATCCCAGAGGCGAAGGAGCCCCTGGTTATGGCAGCGATCAGGATCACTCCGGGGCAGAGGACGCTAAAAATCTCTGGTTAAAAACAGGTCACCCTACACTGATGAACCTTTGCACATTTAATATAAGGACAATGAGAACTGAATCCGACTTACTAGAATTACTTTAGGAAGTCTCTTTCATTAAATGGGATGTTGTAGGACTCTCTGAAGCTAGAAGACTAGGCAAAAAACAGAAGATACTAATGATGGACATATGCTCTATTGGAGAGGTAAACCCCAGGGTAGCAAGCAGGAATTAGGGGTAGGTTTCTTAGTTCACAAACATTTAGAAAAATATATTGTGGAATTCTATAGTATAAGTGAAAGAATGGCTTCATTAGCAATAAAACAAAACAATAGGCACAACTTAAAGATTGTTCAAGTATTTGCTCCAACCTGCAGCCAGTGATGAAATAGAGAGCTTCTATAATATTCATTTAGCCAATGAGAGAGTAAAAACCCATTTCACAATAATCATTGGGAGATTTTAATGTAGGAACAGATAAAAAGGAGAAACTGTAGAGGGGAATCATGGAATAGGCACTAGGAATGAGAAGGGTCAAATCTAATCTATTTTGCAAAGACTCGATCACTCAATATCATGAATACAATCTTTGAAAAAAGACTAGAGCGGAAGTGGACATAGAAGTCGCTATCTGACATCAAAAATGAAATTTACTTCATAATTTCAAATAGGTATGATATAGTAAAAAATGTGGAAGTTATTAATAAAGTAAATGTTGGCAGCAACCATAGAATGGTCAGAGGCCAAATTAAATTACACCTCAGAAGGGAGAGGAACACACTCATACAAAAACCGCAACTAAATTTAGCTAACTTGAAGACCAGAGAGACCTTAACCTTAACATCCAAAACAGATATTCATTTCTCAGTGATGAAGATCTCAACATTGACCAAATCAACAAACAGTTGATGAGATAATAAAGGAAGCTGCACTAGGCAGTAAGAACGCCAAGCAAAGCTCCAGCAAGTTCTCGGAAAAAAATAAACAGCTTATGCAAAAACGTAGGGTTGTGAAAGTATCGTCAAACGGGGACAAAATAGAATTAGCCGAACTGACAAAGACTATAAATAAAAAGTAGAGAGAAGATGTAAGGAAATTCAATACTCAAACAATAAATGATACAATGATCTCAAGTACCAGCGCCAAAACAGCTAAAAGAAGCCTAGGAATAAGGAGAAATTAAATGTATGCAATAAAGAAACTGGATGGAGAAGTGACATATAAGAATGAAATTATAAGAGCAGTGGAAGACTTTTACAAGGATCTAGACAACTCAAATGAACAGCCATGGACAGACACCCCTAACATCACAACAGAAGAAATAAAAGGAGCATAAAGGCATAAAGAGAGGGTAAACACAAGGTGAAGACGGAAATAGTATAGACCTTATAATACATGCAGAAGAAATTGCAAAAGTGAAACTACTCAATTTTTAACAATGCCTTCTCAAAAGAAAAACTCCAAAAGCCTTGAAAAATGCAATTATTTTGATACACAAAAAAGGGGGTGGAAAGGATCTAAAAAACTACTGACCCATTAGCCTCCTTTCAGTTACTTACAAAATGTTCACAAAAGTCATCATAACACACATTTCTGACAGTCTGGATTCTAACCAGCCTAAAGAACAGGCTTCCACAGTGGATTCTCAACAACAGACCATACCCACATGCTCACACAAATAAGAGAAAAAAATAAACAAATATAGGAAACCCTTGTGTATGGTATTCGCCTACAAAAAGGCATTTGACACTACAATTACCTGTAGTACTAGAAGCTACTGGAAGACTGGGAGTAGAGGAGGTATATTGTAAAATACTGGAAGATATATATACGAAAATGGGACAGCAACCATCAAGCTCCACACGGAAACTGATAAAATTCCAATTAAAAAAGTGTTTAACAGGGGGATATCATCTCATCAAAACTGTTTACTGCTTGCCTTGAAAAAATATTTAAGAAGCTAGAATAGAAAAGAAAAGGTATCAAAATAGGAGACGAATACCTAAACAATCTAAGATTTGTAGATGATACTATTCTCTTCAGTGAATCTGCAAATGAAATGCAGCAATTAATAAACAATCTGAATAGAGAATGTCTGACAGTCAGACTTAAGATGAACAAGAAAAAGAATAAGATCATGTTCAACAGTAGAGTTCACTTTGAACAGATACATGTACAAGGCAAGTGCTAGAGGTAATGGACAAGTATATATACCTAGGGCAACTCGCACAGATAAACACATCTAGTGAAGACGAAATTAAGAGACACATCATCTAGGCTGGACTGCTTTTGGCAGACACAGGAGCATACCAGGAGGCTGTTTG
>NC_051389.1:36738916-36741416 GCF_015228065.2 Penaeus monodon
AAAAAATTATAAAATTTAATATATATAATATATATATATATACAATATATATATATTTATTATATATTATATATATATATAAAAATTTTAATAAATATATTAATAAAATATATATATTATTATATATATATATATATTTATAATAATAAAAATATATATATAAAAATTATATATATTTATATATAAAATATATAATATATTATATATATTAAATATATTTTATATTTAAAAAATTAATTTTAATTTTATTTTTATAAATTATATTTTTATAATATATTTTCTTTTTTTAAAAATAATAATTTAAATAATATTAATTTAATTATTTATAAAAAATTTTTTATATATAATATTATATATTTTAAAATTTATTTATATATATATAAAATATATATAATATATTATATATATATAATTATATATTTTATATAATTTTTTTTTTTTTTTTTTAAAAATTATTAAAAAAAAATATATAATTATAAAAATTAATATATATATATAAAAAAAATATATATAAATTATATAAATTTATATATAATAATATATATATATAATATATATAATATATTAAAATATAAATAATATATAAAATTTAATTTATATATAATATATTATATATAATAAAAAAAATAATATAAAATAAATAAATTATATTAAAATATTATATAATATAAATATATATATATATATAATTATATATTAATATAATTATATATATATTATTATATAAAATATTAATTAATACTTTTATATATAATATAATAATATATATATATACATATAATAAATATATTAAATATATATAATATAATATATATAATTATATATACATAAAATAAAATTATATTATATATAAAAATATATATATAATTATATATATATATATATATATATAAAATATATTTTTTTTAATTTTTTTTTTAAACTTTATTATATATAATATTTTTATATATATATATAATCTATTAAATTAATATATATATATATTCTTTTATAATATATATATATATATTTTATATAATATAATATATGATATAATATATTTAAAAATACATATATATATATATATATATATATTTTATATTATTATATATATAATATATAAATTTATATAATATCAATAATAATATATTATTTATATATTATACAATTATATAATATTAATTTTATCCCTATATTATAAAAATATATATTATAATATATAATATTTTATATATAACTAGATTTATAAATAATAAAAATATATATATATATATACATTATATATTATATATATATAAAAACATTTAATATATATATATATTATATATTATATAATTATATATAAAAATATAATTTTATATATATATATATTATATATATATATATATATAATGAAATTATATTTATATTTTATATATATTTTTTTTTTTTTAAAAAAAAAGTGCCCTTCAAACAAGGACGTTGGCGATCGGTTTTCCATGATTTTTTTGGCAATTTAGAGCGGATTTTCCCGTTCCCTTCCCCCCTTTTTTTATTGAGTCAGCATCTTGTTTACCCAGTCGGGGCCCGGCACTGCCCGGGGGCCTGGATTATATATTAAAATATATAATATAATTATATAATAATATAAATATATATAAATAATAAATAAATATTTTTAATAATATATATATAATATATAATATATTATTTATATATTAATATAATATATATAAATTATAAAATATATATAATAAAATAAAATTTTTATATAGAAATTTTAATATTTTCATAAATAATATATATATATATGTATTATTTTAAAAAATTTATATATTATATATATATATATATATATTATATAATATAGTTATTTCTATCTGTTTTTTTGTCTGACACATAGAGAATTGGCTCACATATCAACTGACAGAAAGGTCGAAATATAGCCATAATAAAAGTTTTTCATTGTATTTTTTTTGTTCTGAAACATAATGCAACAAAATTTTTTTTCCCTTTTTTTGCACAAAAAAATTCAAAAAGCTAAAAAGTTTTGCCTTTAAAAATTATAAGGAAAAATTTTTTTACTATTCAATTTCTTTACCAATATTGCGATATCATGCCAGACAATGAAATAATGCAATGTCAATATATAAGAAATGAAGGAAGAGTGATCATACATGTATTCTTGCTTTTCTTTAGAAAGATACTAGCTTGTATATGAACTACTGTTTCTCCGTCTTTTTGTAATAAAGATCATTATGATACTAATTCTAACACAAAAATATCACCGATTTGGGGCAAGTTCTATGGAATTAATTTACAAGTATGTATGAATTTATCGACAACTTAATGCATTATAGTTTAAAAAATATACCCAAATTTCTCCTTTCAAATTTCAGTCCATTCCTATCTCTCAGCTCCTTAATAATGCCAGTGCAACATAACCAATTAATTTTGTACTATTACAAAAAAAGCCACTCATAAATTTATTAATTTTAATCATGTAAGACTTTCCCAAAATTTAAAATGTTACAAGACCTCG
>NC_051389.1:36746416-36751395 GCF_015228065.2 Penaeus monodon
CTAAAAGAAACAAGCACTTAACACTACAAAGAACACTAAACACAAACGCAAACAGATCTCACCACCAAACAAGCACGCTAAAAAAGACAAAAAGGATTCCCCAGTCCTGCATCCTCGTCATCATCGTTTGGATGACACCATCTTTGACGACGAGAGTAGCAGCTCCGAGATCGACGTCGAAGTCGTTACCGAAGCCGAGGAAGAGCTCCCTCTCCCGTTGGAGAGAGCAATTGCCGTGCTCCCTTCTAGGAGGCGCTTGGGACAGCGCGGAAGTATTGGGAATTGGTCCGCCGATTCCGCCCTATGTCCTGTGAGCAGGACATAGGGTAGACCTCGACCTCGAGGAACCGTCAATCAAGTTCGATCATGGAACCGATACCGGGATCAGGTAACGCCACGCAAGGTAAACCCAGGTAAAAAATAGGTCTACTCTGAGTGGCATGCTAACGATCGTTCTAGCAAATGTAAGGCAATTTTTTCGACCCGAAATATTTTTTACGACTTTCTAGAACAAGAACGCCCTGATATGATCCTACAGAATCCTATATCCATTACGAATGGCTATAGAATTCGGCACTATGGTTACACATCCAGGCAATCAGGGGACGGATTGCAATTGGGGTCCTGTATCTTCATATAATCCACCATCACCCACGACTTCCTCACCCTCTCATTCACCCACCCTAATTTCATGGCAGTCAGGTTATTCACCCCACTGAGTCCCATTATCCTTTCCACTGCCTATATAAAACCAAATACTAATTTATCTCTTGCTAAAACGAAGCTGCCAGGATCATTTTGGGTGCCCCAAGGTGGACGAAGACCCTCAACCTCCTCATGGAGGTAACCCTTCTCTCCCTGGAATCACGAATTGGTCTAATGGCAGCTCAGTTCCTTTCAAAGGTCATCCAAGCTCCCAGGAACACAAACATGAGACAAAAAATACTCAAATGCTTAGAACAAGACCACGAGCTGTTTGCAAACAACTCCTGGCTGTCTCACACAGCCAGGTTGTTGATACACTATCAGCTCAAAGAACAACTACTTGCCAAGGGCATGGAATCAATACACCATGTCTAGTCTAAAAGCAGAAGCTGAGAGGGTCATTGCAGCCATCACTCCTCTGGGTAGTAGATCCTTCTTCACGGATGGATCAGTCGATCCTTTAAACCACATTGCAGGCGCCGGCTCTGCAGCAAGGGATGACACACATTCCATGAGGGTGACAGACAACGCCTCCTTGCTACAGGCAGAGGCAGTTGCGATCATGGGAGCCCTAGCTCACGCGTCCCTGAGGGAAGGACACGTGGTCATACCTATAGGGCAGGGCAGCCACTGACCGTCTGCAGTAAAGCTCTCCCAAAGACAACATCTACCTCCTGACCACTGTCTTCACCATAGCACAGAGGATTCTTGTTCAGAGTATAAGAATAATCATAAACAGGGGCCCTAGCCACATATGCATCAGAGGGAATGAGCTTGCTGACAGACTAGCTGACATTGGCAGGGGTATGTCCCCAAATCCCATGATCATAAAACCGAGCCGAAAAATCTTACGGCAGATGTGTAATGCCACAGCTTGTGCCTTCCTCTTGCAGCTTCACAGAGAGAAGACGAAATCCTCCTCCTCGGCCAGATGGTACTCAGACGCCACAGGCTGAGCCACTGGCACTCTCTAAAGCAATCAATAGAGGTACCGAAGTCATTCTTCACAGAATCAGACTAGGTTACCATTGCGCATGGCAGATCATACAGACAATTGACCATGAAGAAGGGCGTTGCATGCACTGTGGTGAGCCCAACACCACATTGGTACATTACTTACAGAATTGGGAGCACACACAATTTCTGAGAGAGGGTCCGCCCACAATAGCCGCAGGGCTGGTAATGAGATAATGCCGCATGTTTACATCATGGCAGCAGGAGCGCCTGCTGGCAATCCGGCCACCACGGTAAGCATAGACTGTCAGAGAATAAAATGAGACAGTCATAAATAACTGACACAGAACTTTGCAAATCTCAAACGAATGAACGATGTCTCTTGCTGACTTCGACAAATTATTTAATCATACAAACCTCCTAGTCTTCTTCGCCGGAGATATCAACGCTAGCCACAAGACACTACACCACAGCACTACCAATGCACACGGTGGGCAACTCTTCTATTTTTGAAAACCAAAAGACTCGACTACATAGGACCTGACTTCTTCATCTCATACACACCAGGAGGAAAGGGCCGCCCTGATCTCATTTCGGGAACAGGGCAACACTTGCCTACCACCTATAACCCGGTCCAAACGTTGGATCAGATCACATACCCATCTTAATTAAAATCTTCACATCACCGATACTAAAAAAAAAAAAAAAAAAAAAAAAAAAAAAAAACGATTTTTCCGGTATAAATATGCAGACTGGGAGTCGTTTAAATCCAAATCAAATTATCAAAATTCTAAATTTAATCTTGATGGGGTCCATTCCCAAACAATAGATGGACATTGGAATTACATCTTCGCCTCCATCACCTCAACTATGCTGAGCAACATCCCCAGGTCTCAGTATAAAACTCGCACATCATTTCAGCCATCTGGAAGGACAAAATGTCTCCTGACCTGTTTTCGAAATCGTTTTACTCATAATTTAAACATATTAAACCATGTTCGATGAGACTTTTTTGTTCTAAGAAGACACGTCATCGATAGTCTTGATAAAAACCGAGAAAAATATTGGACAGATTTAGTTAAAAAAGTAGAATGTAACAGAGTTCGCAATCCACGGGAATTTTGGCAAGAAATTCGACAACGTAAAGGTAGTAACTATCCCTCTTCTCCCACGTCACTCATAATAATGTAATAGTTTCAGATCCCGTGGATATTATCAAAATGTTTGAAGAACACTGGACCAAAGTTTTCTTTGCTCACTCTCCTCATCCCCTGTTTACTCACAAAATTCAAGAAATTGATATCTGGAGACAAGAGAACAGGGTAGAAATTAATCCAGAGTCAGCTATCCGTCTTGATAGGCTGGGCGACACCTGCGAACGCACAGCCCCCATTTCGTGTGAGGAAGTAAAACAGAAAATAAATAGGTTTCCTCCTAAGCCTCGAGGCTTCTCACAGATCGGACGCGACGCTCTTATTCACCTTCCTGACAACCTTATACATGCTTTGACTCACCTTTACAATGCCTCTCTCGCTACTGGCTATTTTCCCTCTCCCTTTAAGACTGCTTTAGTGGCCCTCATTCCTAAGCCACAAAAAGACCTGACTGACCCAAAGAATTACTGCCCTATTAGTCTACTCGAGACATTAGGCAAAATTTTCTTTAAAAATCATAAACACTCGACTAAGGTGATATCTCGAAGACCTAACCTTCTCTTACACAAACAATTCGGCTTTCGCTCGCATCAAGACGCACTCAACATCGTCACAAACTACATAAACAACAACAAAGACCGGCGACTAAAGACTGTTTTTGTCACAAAAGATGTTGAGCGAGCCTTTGACATGGTCTGGCATGCTGGCCTCAGTACAAGCTGTGCACAAAATTTAACTTTCCGCCTTTGATTCAAAAGTTGCTCTGCAGTTTCCTTGAGTACCTCAGGGCAGCATACTCAGTCCAAAACTCTATACATTATACACAAACTTCCTTCCAGACCCCATACACAGACTCACTCACTATCCTCAATGCTGACGACTGTACACATTTAGCTAGACACAATGCGTTTTCAGGTGTTGTTCAGTGTATCAGTGACGAATTCGATACCGTCTCGAGATGGGAGCATAAATGGCATATCAAGACTAATGCGACAAAAACAGAAGTTCTCTTAGTAAGACAACAAAAACTTTCTCTTTACAACAACATCTACCTCAACACCAAATCAGATCCTTTTGTGCCATCCTTGTTTAAGTTTTGATACATACCTTCTGCATATCATTTTCATCTGCATATCATTTCAAAGGCTACTTTGGCAAGAAAACCTTTACATTAGCTTTATCAATGTACAAATGTACATGTACAAAGCTGCATCTATACAAAACACTCTCCTCACATACACACCACTTGCACACACAAACAGCATACACTAACAAGCACAAACTCCAGCTTGTTCAGAATAAAGCACTCAAAGGGATCTATATGGTAAATTAGGATCGATTTTTTACAACACCTGAACTCCACAAGGAAGTTTCTCTGCTTCCTGTGAACATCGAGTGGCGTAGGTTAGTCTGTAAAGAGACCGACACACTGTGGTGACCACCCCACGACGAATATCGCACACGATAAAGGCAGGCTCATGCTGTTTGGCGATTCGGCTCCCGCCAATCACTGCAAAGCTTCTGGACCTGACCTGAGTGTACACATCGTGGCTGGCCCATATAAGCCGCGGAATTCAGGATTACAACACACAGTCATCAGCTAGACTCTGGCAGCCTCCAGGCTAGTACAGTGGTAACGTGTCGGCCTCTCATCCGTCGGCGGTTCGCGCCCTGCCCAAGCGCAAGAAGTTGCAATTGTCGCCTGGAGGTTACCCCTGTGCCTACTTACCACGGTGGGTAAGGACTAGGTTCAGCCTAGTCAGCACCAGCTGGCACACGTGAACGAGTTGGCATTAGTCGACACAGGCCGGGCTCCCCTCATGGCCATAGCCCGGGCGAGGCTAAGCTTCGCGTATCAGACTTATCCTTAGACTCTGGCTGCTGAACACATTTGTTAAGCTCATTAAATAAAGAGTTGATTTGACTTATGTGTTTAGAAATGACCACACTGGTGACCCTCGGAGATATTATCCAGTTTAGCCATGAGTCTGTCAGCCACTTTGAAGCCACTCCCTACCTGCACCATTCCCTGCCTTCCGGAATGGTTCCTGCAGGTTGAACAGGAGTTCCTCCTATGCCCCGTCACCTCACCAGTCACAACATATTGGATACTGTGACAATCTCTCACCAGAATTCCTTCTCTCCTTGATGACCTTCAATAACCTG
>NC_051389.1:36751495-36756495 GCF_015228065.2 Penaeus monodon
TTTTGAGTGGACTGCCAGGATTTGAATGACAGGACAAGATACAGTTGAAACTTGTGTGGTAGTCTGTATAGCCAGGATTTCGTTGGCTTTTGAGGCTAGTCTTTTTATCGTGTGCCCTGACGCAATGAGGGCGGTTTGAACTGCCACCGGCAAGCGTTGGAGGAACATCGAGTGCAGGATATTGGGGGGGGGGGGGGGCAGATATGTTTTGGCATAGGTGAGAGTGCACTGGATGTGTCAGAGTATTTCCAAGGGAGTACAGCCGTTGGTTGACGTCATGAAGAGAGCACACAAAGCATCTCTTGGGGAAGGCGCCACTCGCTGTAGGCTCGCTTCCTTGAGGAGTTTGTATGTGTTGTATTCAGGGTTATTGAGAAGGTCACTCAAGGAGAGAAGGAATTCTGGTGAGAGATTTGTCACCAGTATCCAATATGTTGTGACTGGTGAGGTGACGGGGCATAGGAGGAACTCCTGTTCAACCTGCAGGAACCATTCCGGAAGGCAGGGAATGGTGCAGGTAGGGAGTGGCTTCAAAGTGGCTGACAGACTCATGGCTAAACTGGATAATATCTCCGAGGGTCACCAGTGTGGTCATTTCTAAACACATAAGTCAAATCAACTCTTTATTTAATGAGCTTAACAAATGTGTTCAGCAGCCAGAGTCTAAGGATAAGTCTGATACGCGAAGCTTAGCCTCGCCCGGGCTATGGCCATGAGGGGAGCCCGGCCTGTGTCGACTAATGCCAACTCGTTCACGTGTGCCAGCTGGTGCTGACTAGGCTGAACCTAGTCCTTACCCACCGTGGTAAGTAGGCACAGGGGTAACCTCCAGGCGACAATTGCAACTTCTTGCGCTTGGGCAGGGCGCGAACCGCCGACGGATGAGAGGCCGACACGTTACCACTGTACTAGCCTGGAGGCTGCCAGAGTCTAGCTGATGACTGTGTGTTGTAATCCTGAATTCCGCGGCTTATATGGGCCAGCCACGATGTGTACACTCAGGTCAGGTCCAGAAGCTTTGCAGTGATTGGCGGGAGCCGAATCGCCAAACAGCATGAGCCTGCCTTTATCGTGTGCGATATTCGTCGTGGGGTGGTCACCACAGTGTGTCGGTCTCTTTACAGACTAACCTACGCCACTCGATGTTCACAGGAAGCAGAGAAACTTCCTTGTGGAGTTCAGGTGTTGTAAAAAATCGATCCTAATTTACCATATAGATCCCTTTGAGTGCTTTATTCTGAACAAGCTGGAGTTTGTGCTTGTTAGTGTATGCTGTTTGTGTGTGCAAGTGGTGTGTATGTGAGGAGAGTGTTTTGTATAGATGCAGCTTTGTACATGTACATTTGTACATTGATAAAGCTAATGTAAAGGTTTTCTTGCCAAAGTAGCCTTTGAAATGATATGCAGATGAAAATGATATGCAGAAGGTATGTATCAAAACTTAAACAAGGATGGCACAAAAGGATCTGATTTGGTGTTGAGGTAGATGTTGTTGTAAAGAGAAAGTTTTTGTTGTCTTACTAAGAGAACTTCTGTTTTTGTCGCATTAGTCTTGATATGCCATTTATGCTCCCATCTCGAGACGGTATCGAATTCGTCACTGATACACTGAACAACACCTGAAAACGCATTGTGTCTAGCTAAATGTGTACAGTCGTCAGCATTGAGGATAGTGAGTGAGTCTGTGTATGGGGTCTGGAAGGAAGTTTGTGTATAATGTATAGAGTTTTGGACTGAGTATGCTGCCCTGAGGTACTCAAGGAAACTGCAGAGCAACTTTTGAATCAAAGGCGGAAAGTTAAATTTTGTGCACAGCTTGTACTGAGGCCAGCATGCCAGACCATGTCAAAGGCTCGCTCAACATCTTTTGTGACAAAAACAGTCTTTAGTCGCCGGTCTTGTTGTTGTTTATGTAGTTTGTGACGATGTTGAGTGCGTCTTGATGCGAGCGAAAGCCGAATTGTTTGTGTAAGAGAAGGTTAGGTCTTCGAGATATCACCTTAGTCGAGTGTTTATGATTTTTAAAGAAAATTTTGCCTAATGTCTCGAGTAGACTAATAGGGCAGTAATTCTTTGGGTCAGTCAGGTCTTTTTGTGGCTTAGGAATGAGGGCCACTAAAGCAGTCTTAAAGGGAGAGGGAAAATAGCCAGTAGCGAGAGAGGCATTGTAAAGGTGAGTCAAAGCATGTATAAGGTTGTCAGGAAGGTGAATAAGAGCGTCGCGTCCGATCTGTGAGAAGCCTCGAGGCTTAGGAGGAAACCTATTTATTTTCTGTTTTACTTCCTCACACGAAATGGGGGCTGTGCGTTCGCAGGTGTCGCCCAGCCTATCAAGACGGATAGCTGACTCTGGATTAATTTCTACCCTGTTCTCTTGTCTCCAGATATCAATTTCTTGAATTTTGTGAGTAAACAGGGGATGAGGAGAGTGAGCAAAGAAAACTTTGGTCCAGTGTTCTTCAAACATTTTGATAATATCCACGGGATCTGAAACTATTACATTATTATGAGTGACGTGGGAGAAGAGGGATAGTTACTACCTTCAAGTTGACAAATTCTTTGCCAAAATTCCTGTGAATTGCAAACTATGTTACATTCTACTTTTTAACTAAACCTGTCCAATATTTTTGTCGGTCATTATCAAGACTATCGATGACGTGTCTTCTTAGAACAAAAAAGTCTCATCGAACATGGTTTAATATGTTTAAATTATGAGTAAAACGATTTCGAAAACAGGTCAGGAGACATTTTGTCCTTTCCCAGATGGCTGAAATGATGTGCGAGTTTTATACTGAGACCTGGGGATGTTGCTCAGCATAGTTGAGGTGATGGAGGCGAAGATGTAATTCCAATGTCCATCTATTGTTTGGGAATGGACCCCATCAAGATTAAATTTAGAATTTTGATAATTTGATTTGGATTTAAACGACTCCCAGTCTGCATATTTATACCCGGAAAAATCGTTTTTTTTTTTTTTTTTTTTTTTTTTTTTTTTAGTATCGGTGATGTGAAGATTTTAATTAAGATGGGTATGTGATCTGATCCAACGTTTGGACCGGGTTATAGGTGGTAGGCAAGTGTTGCCCTGTTCCCGAAATGAGATCAGGGCGGCCCTTTCCTCCTGGTGTGTATGAGATGAAGAAGTCAGGTCCTATGTAGTCGAGTCTTTTGGTTTTCAAAAATAGAAGAGTTGCCCACCGTGTGCATTGGTAGTGCTGTGGTGTAGTGTCTTGTGGCTAGCGTTGATATCTCCGGCGAAGAAGACTAGGAGGTTTGTATGATTAAATAATTTGTCGAAGTCAGCAAGAGACATCGTTCATTCGTTTGAGATTTGCAAAGTTCTGTGTCAGTTATTTATGACTGTCTCATTTTATTCTCTGACAGTCTATGCTTACCGTGGTGGCCGGATTGCCAGCAGGCGCTCCTGCTGCCATGATGTAAACATGCGGCATTATCTCATTACCAGCCCTGCGGCTATTGTGGGCGGACCCTCTCTCAGAAATGTGTGTGCTCCCAATTCTGTAAGTAATGTACCAATGTGGTGTTGGGCTCACCACAGTGCATGCAACGCCCTTCTTCATGGTCAATTGTCTGTATGATCTGCATGCGCAATGGTAACCTAGTCTGATTCTGTGAAGAATGACTTCGGTACCTCTATTGATTGCTTAGAGAGTGCCAGTGGCTCAGCCTGTGGCGTCTGGTACCATCTGGCGAGGAGGAGGATTTCGTCTTCTCTCTGTGAAGCTGCAAGAGGAAGGCACAAGCTGTGGCATTACACATCTGCCGTAAGATTTTTCGGCTCGGTTTTATGATCATGGGGTTTCGGGGCATACTCCTGCCAATGTCAGCTGGTCTGTTAGCAAGCTCATTCCCTCTGATGCATATGTGGCTGGGGATTATTCTTCTACCCTGAGCGAGAATCCTCCGTGCTATGGTGAAGACAGTGGTCAGGAGGTAGATGTTGTCTTTGGGAGAGCTTTACTGCAGACGGTCAGTGGCTGCCCTGCCCTATAGGTATGACCACGTGTCCTTCCCTCAGGGACGCGTGAGCTAGGGCTCCCATGATCGCAACTGCCTCTGCCTGTAGCAAGGAGGCGTTGTCTGTCACCCTCATGGAATGTGTGTCATCCCTTGCTGCAGAGCCGGCGCCTGCAATGTGGTTTAAAGGATCGACTGATCCATCCGTGAAGAAGGATCTACTACCCAGAGGAGTGATGGCTGCAATGACCCTCTCAGCTTCTGCTTTTAGACTAGACATGGTGTATTGATTCCATGCCCTTGGCAAGTAGTTGTTCTTTGAGCTGATAGTGTATCAACAACCTGGCTGTGTGAGACAGCCAGGAGTTGTTTGCAAACAGCTCGTGGTCTTGTTCTAAGCTTTGAGTATTTTTTGTCTCATGTTTGTGTTCCTGGGAGCTTGGATGACCTTTGAAAGGAACTGAGCTGCCATTAGACCAATTCGTGATTCCAGGGAGAGAAGGGTTACCTCCATGAGGAGGTTGAGGGTCTTCGTCCACCTTGGGGCACCCAAAATGATCCTGGCTGCTTCGTTTTAGCAAGAGATAAATTAGTATTTGGTTTTATATAGGCAGTGGAAAGGATAATGGGACTCAGTGGGGTGAATAAAACCTGACTGCCATGAAATTAGGGTGGGTGAATGAGAGGTGAGGAAGTCGTGGGTGATGGTGGATTATATGAAGATACAGGACCCCAATTGCAATCCGTCCCCTGATTGCCTGGATGTGTAACCATAGTGCCGAATTCTATAGCCATTCGTAATGGATATAGGATTCTGTAGGATCATATCAGGGCGTTCTTGTTCTAGAAAGTCGTAAAAAATATTTCGGGTCGAAAAAATTGCCTTACATTTGCTAGAACGATCGTTAGCATGCCACTCAGAGTAGACCTATTTTTTACCTGGGTTTACCTTGCGTGGCGTTACCTGATCCCGGTATCGGTTCCATGATCGAACTTGATTGACGGTTCCTCGAGGTCGAGGT
>NC_051389.1:36761386-36776386 GCF_015228065.2 Penaeus monodon
GTTTTTTGATTACAGGCAGGCGCAGGAAGAGGCGTGGCAGGAAGAGTGCATGCAACTCGCCACAAGAGGCAGAACGAAGTGCCAACAGATGAATTTCAGAACCCCACTGGACGTACACCCTCGCATGGCTGCCAACCTTACATCGTAAACACTTGCATACACCTTTTCAAATTAGATAGATAGTAGACAATATTAAGCCTGGTTCAACGAGTCGTTTTATTCATAAGAGAAGCTGCATCAAAACAACAGCACCATTCCTCTGAAAGTTCATATCCAAACCGCTACCAACACAATAAATTATTTTCGAAAAAAGGGTCGCTCTGGTTTATGACGTCATGATTTGTTTAGATGGGAAACAGCCTCTGATTGGACCTCAATCATCACGTGATAAGCTCATGTATGGCCGCCGGCGATGAGCTTCTCGTAGTCGATTTTATAGCATTATACACCCTTGGAGCTCTTTCCCTGCAGCATGGCACCAGGGCAATCATCCGCAAGTCCTGAAACAAGGGCTTAGTGTTTTAAGAAGCACGTTCCCAAGAGTGGAGTATAAACTAATTTGTTAAAGAAGTCACATCTAATCGATTATTGTTATATAAAAAAGAAACACATTTCAAATATATTTCTTTTAATAAAAAAGGTACGTAAATTTATTGTCATAACTTCATTTACAAGTAGACTTAGGCTACATAACGGATACATTTGCTTTTACAATTTCAACAACAAGCTTTGCGTTCATTTAGCTATATCTATATTTATCTACAATCTATGTATATATCATCATTCTATTTATTTTTCTACCTGTCTGTCTTATGTGTGTGTGTGTGTGTGTGAGTATATGTATGTGGACATGTGCGGGTGCGTATGTTTGTGTACATATATGTGTGTAAATTATATTATATAATATATTATTTTATATATATATATTTTAAATATATATATATATATATATTGTACATACATACATACATACATACACACACACACACAAAACACACCAAAAACACACACCACACACACACACACACACACAAATATATATACATACTATACAGATATATACATGTATAATGTATAAACAACACACCACACACACAAACACCTGTATATATTTTATATAAAATATTTTATATATATATATATATATATTATATATTTTATTATGTATATATATATATATATATATTTTTTTTTTTTTTTTTTTTAACGGTAGGTTCATGTTTTGAGCCGCCGTGGTAAACAGCAGATACTTAATTGTATTTTTCATGTTGTGATTTATTGGAATGAGTACGTGGTAGGGTCCCCAGTTCCTTTCCACGGAGGTGCCGGTGTTACTTTTTAGGTAATCTTTTCTCTCTATTTTATCCGGGCTTGGGACCAGCATTTGACCTGGGCTGGCTTGGCCACCCAGTGGCTAGGTAGGCAAACGAGGTGGAGTTTCCTTACCCAAGGGAACAACGCGCCGTCGGTGACTCGAACCCTCGAACTCGTATTACCGTCGTGCCAGTCTTGAGTTCGATGCTCTAACCCCTCGGCCACCGCGGCCTATTATACATACATACATATATATAATATAATAATATATATATATATTATATATATATATAAATATATAATATATGTATATATATACGTATATATATACATTATATACATATATGTATGTATATCCCTATATATTATTAAAATTATATATATAAAATTGTGTTGGTGTTGTGTGTGTGTGTGTGTGTGTGTGTGTGTGTGTGTGTGTGAGTGTGTGTGTGTGTGTGTGTGGTGTGTGTGTGTGTGGTGTGTGTTGGTGTGTGTGGAGTGTTGAGTGTGTTGTGGGGTGTGTGTGTGTGTGTGTGGGTGTGTGTGTGTGTGTGTGTCTATTATATATATATATTATATAAAATATATATAATATAATATATCATATATTCAATACATACATACATTTATATAAAAATTGCGTGTGTGTGTAAAGTGTATATTGTATAATATATATACATACACACGCCGGCCCATAAGTGAAAGGCCCGGGCGAAGCCAGAAATTCGCCAAAACTCAAGCAAGCAAGTACATAATACCACACACACACACACACACAACACACACACACACACACACACACATATATATATACATATATATATATATATTATATAAAATTATATATATATATTATATATATATATAATATATTTTGTGTGTGTGTGTGTGTGTGTGGTGTGTGTGTGTGTGTGTGTACGTGTGTGGGGTGTGTGTGTGGGGTTTTGTGTGTGTGTGGTGTGTGTGGTGTTGTGTGTGTGTGTGTGGTGTGTGTGTGTGTGTGTGTGTGTGTACGTGTTTGTGTGTGTGTGGTGTGTGTGTGTGTGTGTTTTGGGGTGGGTTGTTGTGTGTGTGTGTGTGTGTTTTTGTTTGCCGCGCGTTTGCGTGTTCGTGTGAGTGTGTATGTGTGAATGTAAATATACATATACATGCACATACCTATATCTATATTTAGCTATGTATCAGTTTATATATCCATTTATCTATCTATCTATAAGTGTGTGTATGCATGCATGTATATATGTATGTGTATATACATCTATACATTCATACATGTATACACACACACACACACACTACATACATACATATTATATATAATATAATATATATAATATAATATATATATATATATATTATATATATAATATTATGGTGTGTGTGTGTGTGTGTGGTGTGTTGTGTGTGTGTGTGTGTGTGTCTGTGTGTGTGTGTGTATGTGTATGTATGTATGTATGTATGTATACATTTAGACATACACACTCACACTCACACGCACACACACACACACACACACACACACACACACACACACACACACATATATATATATGTATGCGCGCGCGCGCGCGCGCGTGTGTGTGTGTGTGTGTGTGTGTGTGAGTCTGTGTGTGTGTTTGTGTATGTGTGTGTGCGTGTGTGTGTGTGCGTGTGTGTGTGTGGGTGTGTGTGTGTGTGTGTGTGTGTGTGTGTGTGGTGTGTGTGTGTGTGTGTGTGTGTGTGTGTGTGTGTAGTAATTAGTACGTGTATATTTTATGTACGCATGTGTGTATTCGCATATATGTGGGTGGGTGCGTATAGACATATATATGCGCATATGATGTGCGCATTTGTCTATATGTGTATGGATGTGCGTGTGTGTAGTTGTATATAATGTAGGACTATGTATGCATATCTTTTGTGAATATAAAGGTGTATGCTTGTATATGCATGTGCACGAAAATGTTCACATGAATAATACTTAGGGCAATTGCGGGTGAACATCTATGTCTGCACTAGATGTCCATATGCATAAATGAAATCAATGTATAAAATATAATCACACATATATGCACTTTGATACTCAAGCCCATGCTTACGGGAGTATACCCTGGTGTAGTGAGCAGGCCCGTGCGTTATTGCTTAGAAGTCCACACTAGACCACCAAGATACACCTAAGCCAATGGGTGGGGGGTAACTCGGCTGTCTACCTCTCAACCAAAAACCATGACTACACAAAAAAGGGCAATGACCCTCGTCCCCCGGAGGAGAAGGAGCCCCGGGTTAAGAGCTTTCAGGACCTCTTGGTCCAAGGTTTTTGGCTGTGGTTGGCTAAAGAGAGCAACTTGACTCCTCCACAGCAAGCACAACCTTGGCCCTTGCGTGACACCTTGGCTGTTTTGTGCACACTTTAGTTGCTGCCGCGATTCTAATTGCTTGCAGTTAGCTTCGTGCCCTGTAGCTACTCTTTTCTATACGATTTTCTTCGAACTCGTGCTCGGACGTGGACAGACCTTTACCTCCGCATGGGAGGGTGTGTCTGGGCACTTAGCGTGACTGCCTTACGGTGCCTTGAGTTAAGATTCTTTTGCTAGGGACTGGTATGGCAGACCATCTCATGACTGCCACTCTAGTGAATTCATATAGAAAACGGATAGGCAGGTAGGAGCCCCTCCCTTTTTGACGCCTTCAGCCACCTTACCCCGTCCGTCTAAATTAGCATCTGCTAGACTGAACACTTTGACCCATCATATACCCAAGCTATGGCATGATCATGAGACATGTCATTAGTATACGCTGGAAAGCCCATCTCTGTGAGGTGGCTTTCCAGAAGATTTTCGTGATCACTGAGGTGGCCATCACACACCTCTTTAAAATCCACTCTGATTACAAAGTGACAGTAACCAAGAACAGTGTCACTGTCCTGTTACAAGCCTCCCGAGCATGAATCGTTAAAATTCGTATCTCTGCCCAGAGGAAGCCCAGAAACTTCTCTCACGTGGGATCATGATGTTCAATACATCGTCCCAACTTGTAATATCGAACCAGAGTGCTTTATTCACATCGAACAATACCTAAACTGCTACAGATTTGGACACAACAAACACACACAGAGATGCTGTCGTCACTTCTTTGCCAAATGCAAGGAGAGCATCAAATGCTGAACTGCAAGGGGTCGCGGATCCTGCACTAAAAGGATAGAAATACTAAAACAAACCGAACTCCGGTTAGGAAAACAATATGCCACAACAGCTGCCATACTGCATGCCAAGACTAGCACACCGAGGCGACCTGCATCTACCTCCAGGACAACTCTGCCTCCACCTCCCCAAATCAAAACAGATTCACACCAAACACAAACTCGAAAATACAAGCGTTTCACACGTAGCTCTAATGCTGCTAAATACAACACCAAGAAATTCGCAAACATCGTCCCCAATCATGCTACAAAGGAACAGTTTCTTCAGCTTGTTGTCCCAGAGGAGATCTTCGAAGACGACAATTTATACATTCCTGAATTCGCCACAACATCTGAAACCACAGCAACTGAGGTGACAAATGCTAACTCAGAGCTTCATTGCTTTCACAAGACACCTCGTTTTGCAACCAGCACCACAACGAAATCTAAAAGAAAACAAGCACTTAACACTACAAAGAACACTAAACACAAAACGCAAACAGATCTCACCACCAAACAAGCACGCTAAAAAAGACAAAAAAGATTCCCAATCCGTAGCCTCGTCGTCATCCTTTGGATGTAACTATCCTTGTCGACGAGAGTAGCAGCTCCGAGATCGACGTCGAAGTCGTTCCCGAAGCCGAGGAAGAGCTCCTCTCCCGTTGGAGAGAGCAATTGCCGTGCTCCTTCTAGGAGGCGCTTGGGACAGCGCGGAAGTATTGGAATTGGTCGCCGATTCCGCCCTATGTCCTGTGAGCAGGACATAGGGTAGACCTCGACCTCGAGGAACCGTCAACAAGTTCGATCATGGAACCGATCCGGGATAGGTAACGCCACGCAAGTAAACCCAGGTAAAAAATAGGTCTACTCTGAGTGGCATGCTAAACGATGTTCTAGCAAATGTAAGGCAATTTTTTCGACCCGAAATATTTTTACACTTTCTAGAACAAGAACGCCCTGATATGATCCTACAGAATCCTATATCCATACGAATGGCTATAGAATTCGGCACTATGGTTACACATCCAGGCAATCAGGGGACGGATTGCAATTGGGGTCCTGTATCTCATATAATCCCATCACCCACGACTTCCTCACCCTCTCATTCACCCACCCTAATTCATGGCAGTCAGGTTATTCACCCCACTGAGTCCATTATCCTTTCCACTGGCCTATATAAAACCAAAATACTAATTTATCTCTGCTAAAACGAAGCTGCCAGGATCATTCTGGGTGCCCCAAGGTGGACGAAGACCCTCATCCTCCTCATGGAGGCAAACCTTCTCCCCTGGAATCATGAATTGCTCTAATGGCAGCTCAGTTCCTTTCAAAGGTCATCCAAGCTCCCAGGAACACAAACATGAGACAAAAAATACTCAGGCATGAAGAACAAGACCACGAGCTGTTTGCAAACAACTCCTGGTTGTCTCACACAGCGAGGTGTTGATACACTATCAGCTCAAAGAACAACTACTTGCCAAGGGCATGGAATCAATACACCATGTCTAGTCTAAAAGCAGAAGCTGAGAGGGTCATTGCAGCCATCACTCCTCTGGGTAGTAGATCCTTCTTCACGGATGGATCAGTCGATCCTTTAAACCACATTGCAGGCGCCGGCTCTGCAGCAAGGGATGACACACATTCCATGAGGGTGACAGACAACGCCTCCTTGCTACAGGCAGGGGCAGTTGCGATCATGGGAGCCCTAGCTCACGCGTCCCTGAGGAAGGACACGTGGTCATCCCTATAGGGCAGGGCAGCCACTGACCGTCTGCAGTAAAGCTCTCCCAAAGACAACATCTACCTCCTGACCCCACTGTCTTCACCATAGCACAGAGGATTCTTGTTCAGAGTATAAGAATAATCATAAACAGGGGCCCCAGCCACATATGCATCAGAGGGAATGAGCTTGCTAACAGACTAGCTGACTTTGGGCAGGGTATGTCCCCAAATCCCCATGATCATAAAACCGAGCCGAAAAATCTTACGGCAGATGTGTAATGCCACAGCTTGTGCCTTCCTCTTGCAGCTTCACAGAGAAAAGACGAAATCCTCCTCCTCGGCCAGATGGTACTCAGACGCCACAGGCTGAGCCACTGGCACTCTCTAAAGCAATCAATAGAGTTACCGAAGTCATTCTTCACAGAATCAGACTAAGTTACCATTGCGCATGGCAGATCATACAGACAATTGACCATGAAGAAGGGCGTTGCATGCACTGTGGTGAGCCCAACACCACATTGGTACATTACTTACAGAATTGGGAGCACACACAATTTTTTGAGAGAGGGTCCGCCCACAATAGCCGCAGGGCTGGTAATGAGATAATGCCGCATGTTTACATCATGGCAGCAGGAGCGCCTGCTGGCAATCGGCCACCAGGGTAAGCATAGACTGTCAGAGAATAAAATGAGACAGTATAAATAACTGACACAGAACTTTGCAAATCTCAAACGAATGAACGATGTCTCTTGCTGACTTCGACAAATTATTTAATCATACAAACCTCCTAGTCTTCTTCGCCGGAGATATCAACGCTAGCCACAAGACACTACACCACAGCACTACCAATGCACACGGTGGGCAACTCTTCTATTTTTGAAAACCAAAAGACTCGACTACATAGGACCTGACTTCTTCATTCATACACACCAGGAGGAAAGGGCCGCCCTGATCTCATTTCGGGAACAGGGCAACACTTGCCTACCACCTATAACCCGTCCAAACGTTGGATCAGATCACATACCCATCTTAATTAAAATCTTCACATCACCGATACTAAAAAAAAAAAAAAAAAAAAAAAAAAAAAACGATTTTTCCGGTATAAATATGCAGACGGGAGTCGTTTAAATCCAAATCAAATTATCAAAATTCTAAATTTAATCTTGATGGGGTCCATTCCCAAACAATAGATGGACATTGGAATTACATCTTCGCCTCCATCACCTCAACTATGCTGAGCAACATCCCAGGTCTCAGTATAAAACTCGCACATCATTTCAGCCATCTGGAAGGACAAAATGTCTCCTGACCTGTTTTCGAAATCGTTTTACTCATAATTTAAACATATTAAACCATGTTCGATGAGACTTTTTGTTCTAAGAAGACACGTCATCGATAGTCTTGATAAAACGAGAAAAATATTGGACAGATTTAGTTAAAAAAGTAGAATGTAACAGAGTTCGCAATCCACGGGAAATTTTTGGGAAGAAATTCGACAACGTAAAGGTAGTAACTATCCCTCTTCTCCCACGTCACTCATAATAATGTAATAGTTTCAGATCCCGTGGATATTATCAAAATGTTTGAAGAACACTGGACCAAAGTTTTTTTTGCTCACTCTCCTCATCCCCTGTTTACTCACAAAATTCAAGAAATTGATATTGGAGACAAGAGAACAGGGTAGAAATTAATCCAGAGTCAGCTATCCGTCTTGATAGGCTGGGCGACACCTGCGAACGCACAGCCCCATTTCGTGTGAGGAAGTAAAACAGAAAATAAATAGGTTTCCTCCTAAGCCTCGAGGCTTCTCACAGATCGGACGCGACGCTCTTATTCACCTTCCTGACAACCTTATACATGCTTTGACTCACCTTTACAATGCCTCTCTCGCTACTGGCTATTTTCCCTCTCCCCTTTTAAGACTGCTTTAGTGGCCCTCATTCCTAAGCCACAAAAAGACCTGACTGACCCAAAGAATTACTGCCCTATTAGTCTACTCGAGACATTAGGCAAAATTTTCTTTAAAAATCATAAACACTCGACTAAGGTGATATCTCGAAGACCTAACCTTCTCTTACACAAAACAAATCTGCTTTCGCTCGCATCAAGACGCACTCGAACATCGTCACAAACTACTAAACGAACACAAAGCTACCGGCGACTAAAGGACTGTTTTTTTCACAAAATGATGTTGAGCGAGCCTTTGGACATTGTTCTGGCATGCTGGGCCCCCTTCAAAAGTACAAGCGGTGCACAAAATTTAACTTCCGGCTTTGAATCAAAGTTGCTCTGCATTTCCTTGATACCTCAGGGCTAGGCATACTCAGTCCAACCTCTATATCTCATGTATACACAACTTCCTTCCGATACCCCATACACAACTCACTCACATCCTCGAATTGCTGATGGCGGGACTGTACACATTTAGACTAGACTACAATGCGTTTTCAGGTGTGTTCAGTGTATCAGTGACGAATTCGATACCGTCTCGAGATGGGAAGCATAAATGGCTATCAAGACTAAATGCGACAAAAACAGAAGTTCTCTTAGTAAGACACAAACCTTTCCTCTTTACAACAACATCTACCTCAACAGCCAAATCAGCTCTTTTGTGCACATCGCTTGTTTAAGTTGTTGATACTACCTTCTGCTATCATTTTCATCTGCATATCATTTCAAGGCTTACTTTGGGCAAGAAAACCTTTACTTACTTTATACTGATCAAATGTACATGTACGAAAGCTGCATCTATACAAAACCTCTCCCCTCCATACACAAACCACTTGCACACACGAAACTAGCTACATAACACGTCCAACTCCAGCTTGTTCGAATAAAGCACTCAAAGGGATACTATATGGTAATTAGGATCGATTTTTTTAACAACCCTGAACTCCACAAGGAAGTTTCTCTGCTTCTGTGAACATCGAGTGCGTAGGTTAGTCTGTAAAGGCGACACACTGTGGTGACCAACTCCCACGACGAATCTCGCACCGAATAAAGGCCCGGCTCATGCTGTTTGGGCTATTCATGCGCCCTCCAATCCTGCAAAGCTCTGGACCTGACCTGAGTGTACACCGTGGCTGGCCGCATAATATAGCCGCGGAATTCGGTATTCAACACACAGTCATCGCTAGACTCTGGCAGCCTCCAGGCTAGTACAGTGGCTAACGTGTCGGCCATTCTCCTCCCTTGTCCGGCGTGGTTCGCTGCACCTGCCCAAGCGCAAGACGTTGCAATTTGGTTTTTGCCCCCCCCGCCTGTAGGTTACCCCTGGTGCCACTTACCTACGTGGGGTAAGGACTAGGGTTCAGCCTAGTCAGCACCAGCTGGCACACGTGAAACGAGTTGGCTATAGTGCGACCACACAGGACCGGCTCCCCTCATGGCCATGGTGTCCCAGGGCGAGGCTAGCTTCGCGTATTCCAGTCTTATCCTAGGACTCTGGCTGCTGAACACTTTGTTAAGCTCATTAATATATAAGCATTTGCATTTGGACTTATGTTTTGTTTAAACCTATGACCACACTGTGACAGCCTGCGAGATATTATCCAGTTTAGCCATCGAGTCTGTCAGCCACTTTGAAGCCATCCCCTACCTGCACCATCCTGCCTTTTTTTTTCCGTAGATGGTTCCTGGGCCCGCGGGTTGAACCTGAGTCTTTTCCGCTCCTATTGCCCCGTCATCCTCAACTGCATCACCAACATAGTTGGAATACTGGTGACATACAATCTCTCACCAGAATTCCTTCTCTCCTTGAGTGACCTTCGTCAATCACCCTGAATACCACACATACAACCCTTCAGGAAAGCGATGCCTACCGCGAGTGGCGCCTTGCCCCAGTTGAGATGCTTTTGTTAGTGGCTCTCTTTGACGTCTGAGACCTTCACGGCTGTGATGGCTCGCCTTTGAAATCACTACTACACATCCAGTTGCCATCTCTCACCTATGCCAAAACATATCTGGCCCCCCCCCACCAATACCTGTGCACTCGTAATGTTCCTCCACCATAATTGCCGGTGCATAGTTTCAAACCGCCCTCATTGCGTCAGGGCACACGGATAAAAAGACTAGCCTCAAAAGCCAACGAAATCCTGGCTATACAGACTACCACACAAGTTTCAACTGTATTCTTGTCCTGTCATTAACCATGGAGTCTCCCTTGTGGACCAGTGGTTGACCATAACTCAAGAACCGGCTGTTTGGAGGTGTCTCCTCAGTCTGCGACCGCTTTCACCATACATTCAACAAAACAAAATACCCGCAGTCCTACTTCACCCCGATGCAACCGTGAACGCACGGATAGAACTACAAGCCAGTGTTAATGTGTCAGTCCGTCAGTCGTGGCTTACTCCACCGCCTGCCAGGTGTCTACGCTTTTATCATCCGAGATTTTTGTCTATCGAAAAAGAGGTGCACAGGCGCCATCATGCCATACCCCGCTTACTCTATATGCAGGACATCGTCTCTCACCCCCGTCGCACGGGAGCTAATCACGCCTGTGATTACTCGCGCCGGCGGGGACCAAGGTATGGCGCTTGTGTGCTATGAGTCCGATGACAACTCCCGCCTTACAGAAACGGGAGTGTGGAGTCAGCTATCCCCCGCATCCCTTGCATCCCAAGGTAACATCCGGCCACTCGTCTCCTTTTTTGTGCACGTTCGAGGCTGCCATAATGTTTCACACTATCCACATACCAGTGAGAGTTCCATACACTCCTTTTTCCATCATGGCGCCCCCGAACATCGAGAGACTGATGCTTGGGTATTCCCTCGCTTCGCTGATAGTAGCATATGCTATGCCAGGGCCATATTCTCAGAACGAAACTTCCTTCTCAGTCTAGCATAGAGGTATGTTCCCTATGGTGTGCGTAGACCTCTAGGTGGATAGTTCTCTCAGAGTATCCGAGTAAGGTCCCACACCTATTGCCTCATCGGCTCTGTACTGCATCCCGCGGTCGTGCTATTACAGTGCTTCGCAACCGACTTGACTTATAGTAGCTATGCTTTGTGAGTTTCGCAGCGTGTGATTGTAAACCACATCAACGTTGCAACGACACTTTGCCCTCACACTGGTCACAAACCACATTGTCATGAATTGGCACCCGTCTAACCCCCTTGCAGGCCCTTGCACCCAGACCCGTTTCTGCATCAAGGCAGTGATCGCACAATGAGGAAGTCTTGAGAATCATACTCCCTTCCAGCAGCCAGCATCCCATCTGCACTGGTGATTGGTGCCTTTGTGGTGATTATCACCGTCTCAACACAGCTACTGCTCAGGACAACTACCCCCTCTATTCCTTCACACATGAACTCTCAGGTTCCACAATTTTCTCCTAGATCAACCTTGTCAGAGCATACCATCAGATCCCCATTGCTGAGGACATCCCTGAGACAGCTGTAACCACCCCCTTTGGCCTATACGCTGTGGAATAAATAGTTGAGAAGTCCTTCATGAAAGAGGTGTTTTAAGTTCTCTCATCCTACCTTATTATTATGTGTGTGTGTGTGCTCATCATCCACGCGTTACAAATAGCAAGTTAGGTTCTCGATGCAAAGATTCATAGAACCGTTTTTTTGGATGCTTCTGCAGTTAGTTATCATGCATTTCTCTAAATGGGTTGTCTTGAGTCTGGTCCTTCACATTAAATCCTGATCTTGTGAAACGTATTTGGTTCGTTCAGAAGTGGTGGGTCAGGTAGGAATGCATGTGTAATGGTGATATTACAAAGGTATTCTTACAGATTTTTGTTCGCTTTCTTTTCCTAATAATGAAGTTATAGAAGAATTAAACGAAAACCTTTATGTGAATGATTGGCTGTCAGGGGCTGGCAGTGATGAAGAAGCGTCTGCTAAGTTCAAAGAAGCTCAGAGTATTTTGGCATTGGCTGTGTTTCCTCTTTCTAAATGCCATTCAAATTGAAATTATTGACTACAAAGTTCCTGACTGACTCAAATGATTTAGCAGTTGGTGAGTAACATGATCCCCATTGGTCTTAGTATGAACTATGGCCTATTACCTTAATAGACTCCAGGTTTGTCGATACAAGAGTAGTTTCTTAGTCTACTAGGCCAAAGCTTTGTTGACTCCGACCTTGTTGTACAGTTAATCCTTTTTGTGTCAGGGTATACTAAATATTCCATCTTGCCAAGTGCATCTTTTTCACATGGAGATATTTGGGGCTTGATCGGGATTCGTGATAAGTTATTGTATCTAAAGAGTTGCAAAATAAGTTCCAGGCTTGGGTTAAAAGTATTGCAGCTCTGAAATATTGGAAGATTAATCGTTGCCATTTTCCAAAAAATTCTTAGAGAGTAGTTGTTTAGTTTAAAACTTCATGCCTTTGGTGATGATGAGAATGGAGCTTGTAGATGGGACATACCAGTTGTCATTTGTAGTAGCAAGGTCAATAAAAGGTCCAATAAAAAATGGGTTACTTCACCCCAACTTATTTTTACTGAAATGACTCAAAGGTTGCACTTCCATGGATAAAGAGCAATCCTTGTAGATGGTAAGGCTTGTTGTGTACAAATGATTGTTGAACGTTTCTCACACCTTCCCGCTGCCACGCGGGTGGTACCAATTGCCCAGGAATGGAAAGATCCTGGAGGTTACATAAGGTGAAATACTTGTTGTGCTGGATGGGATTTTAGCGAGCCACTTGTAAATTCTACTTTATGGATAATTGGCCCTTCTTGGTTGTCTGAACCTTTAACTCTATGTGATCAAAAAGAATGTTACAGTGAAAAGATTTCTTGTGTATCTGTGACTTCTAAAATATTTGAGAGATGGAGTCAATTCAGTAAAGCTCATCATGTAGTAGCTTGGGTTATGAGATTTATAAATAACTCCCAACCTCATTCTGTGAAAATGTCAGGTCTGTTGTCTTCTGGTGAGTTGGTTAAAGCCAAGACCAAATTGTTTTACTGTGTACAGAGAGAGAATTTTGCTCAGGAAATTGAACACTTGAGAAATGGTAAATCTCCTGCAAGGAGTTCTCCTTTGTATGGACTAGATACCTTTGTAGACGATGAAGGCTTGTTGAAAATTAAAGAACGTTTGTAAAATGCAGATTTGAGCTTTGAAATCAAACATCTTGTTATAGTTCCTTCAGGTAATGCTAAAACATTTTTGGGTGCGGCTCATCAACTTCAGCAAGAATATGGCCCACTATCTCCTCAATGGAAATTCGTTGTTCCCCGTTCTCCATGGTGGGGAGTTTGGCGGGAGCATTTAATTAGACCTGTCAAGTCTGCTTTGAGGAAAACAGTATGTCTGTCAAGAATTGAGTTTGAGACCACTCTTCAAGAAGTAGAGACTTATATAAATTCTAGACCTTTAAGCTTTGTTGAGATAAACCCGATGTTTCAAATCCTCTGACTCTCACAATTTCTCACTGGACGTAGTGCTGGACTCCAACTTGAGATTAGCGACCAACCTATATTTGTTACAGGAAAGGATTTAATTGTCTGAGAAAGTGTTCAGTGTGAAGGGATTTGTGCAAAAGTGCAATGTAAAGAAAGGTGTTGGTGTCCTAGGCTTAAATGGCCATTAGGTGTAGTTACAGAAGTATTCCCAGGTAATGAAAATATCATTGGGAGTGTTAGGGTCAAAACTGACAAAGGAATAATTCATAAACCAGTGCAGAAGTTGCTTGAAATGTATAATTCTCTGTATGAAGATTCTTAAAAAAAAATATGAGTCTACTTCAGAAGAAAATATTAGGCCACACACACACACACGCGCGCGCGCGCGCACAAACAAAGGCACACACACACACACACACACACACACACACACACACACACGTGTATACATTTATATCACTGTTTCCGACGTCTCGCTGCTGACAGCTACCACTAAAAAGGCAACTTCTACATCTGTTTTCTCACTTATCAAAGCTTCTATCTGAAGCAAACGATGCCCATGAGTCACTGCTATCCAGTGAACGTCTTACAGTAGTCATCCATACACTGTCCTGGAACAAATTTAGGTGCCCGACTGCTGTTCTCTCCCCTTGGAGAGACCTCAGAGAGGAGAGAGAACACGTCGTCACATGCCAGCACTAATCACACTTGCTAGTTTAAAAAAACATGTTTGTAGCACTCCTCCCGTTTCAGCAAGTGGTCGTCATGGACCACTCACACATTTACTACTACAGTGATCAACACAATATTTGGAAGTAACTGAAAAAAAAACATTAATAAGATTAAATTATCAAAACATTTTTGGGAATCTTTTCTGAGAATACGTTTGGACACTATGCGGATATGTGGATATACATGTATATTAAGAGCAAAATAACAGTTCTTCATGAATAAATATGAGGCTGAGAGTTATTAATATATTGTAATTATTGTAATTTCTAATATCTGTAATAGTACATCGCAAAACCATTGAGAAGCTTTCAGGCCATACAGACCTTGAAAATTGGTGCAACAGGTCTTTAAAAACTAAATATAGGGGTTATTTACGTCAAACAGTAAAATAACAGCTATGTGATAGTTCTAAAATAGCATCTGAAAATAATTCTGATATAATGCTTGCAATCATATGTAGCATTTCTAAAACCCCTGACACTTTGATACTATTTGATACATGTTTGCCCTTCATAATTGGAATCTGTAGAAATATCTTTTCGGTTTTTATCAATTTGCATGCCTTTGCCTTGATACAATGTGATACACTCCGGCATCAATTATCATTAAGTTTCTTGATAAAAAAATCTAATATAAAAGTGCATAAAATGTTTCTGTGCCTTTTATATCAGTTGGCCTACATCAAATACATGTTCACTCGATATGAA
>NC_051389.1:36781386-36805665 GCF_015228065.2 Penaeus monodon
TATATATATATATATATATATATATATATATATATATATATATATATAAACATAAAAAAAAACACTCACACATGTACCGTGTATATCAAGGTGCGTTATACACCGACTAACAAAAGCTGTTAAGAGACACACGCTAATCTTCTTTGAACACCTGTATTTCTCGCTACGTGGTCTCTGTGGCACAGTTGATATGAAAAGTACAAATGTGCATACATAACTGAATTTACTGGTACCTTTTAGTTATTTGGTTATCCCATATGGAATATCTAGAACCAATGAAAGAGAAGACTAAATAGAACATACATTATTTCAACTGTTTATAATATATATATATATATATATATATATATATATATATATATGTATGTATGTATGTATGTATATATATATATAATGTATGTATGCATATATATATATATTATATATATATATATATTAGATAGATAGATAGATAGATAGATAGATAGATATAGATATAAATATATACATTACATATATATATATATATATATATATATATATATATATATATATAATATATATATTATATATATAAGCATTTGTATATCAATATATATGTACATGTATACACATATATATGTATATATATACATATACATATATCTAAATATATACCCTTTTTCGCGATTAGTTCTTTATTCGCACATATCATTCCCTATTAGGGTTTATGGCTATCAGTTATGCTTTTCAGACCTCCCAAATCCCTTGTTATTCCATTGCATCCCAGTTAGAAAAAATGGACATACAATCATGTGTTTGTATGAAAGTTGCTGATGATCCTATTGTATTATCACTTAAAAATATATGATAGAAATAGATCCTAGGTCAAGTGTTATCTTTTCGACAATTTTATCAATATATCATTTTGTAATAAAGGAAGTAAAGATTAATCAGAGTTCCATTGTTCTAAATCCATCCTCAGTGACCTTGATCCTAACTCTGGCAAAGGAAAAACGGGCAAATTACCCTGAGTTTTAGCAAATTTATTTTGAAAAAAAGATGGCCAAAATGAAATAGTGCTGAAGTCAGCAAATTTCAATATCAGACATATACATGTTAAAATAAGAGTGATGGTGATTAGAAAAATATCAAACCGAAATCTGGTGCAAGTTGTCATTTTTTCTTTCCTGAGACTGGATATACTGCTTGCTATCTCGTATGTCTGAAACTTAAATAAAATCTCTGTTGTGTTTTATTGAAATTTGCTCCCTTCATCACCTTTGTTATTCTTTGTGTGTGTGTGTGTGTGTGTGTGTGTGTGTGTGTGTGTGTGTGTGTGTGTGTGTGTGTGTGTGTGTGTGTGTGTGTGTGTGTGTGTGTGTGTGTGTTATAGGTAGATAGATAGATATAGATATAGATCTTCGCAGCGATATTAGGTTTATTACCAACCGATGGCGGTAAATTTCTATATCCATCCAGCCTTTCCAAAGATGTACATTGGCATCATTCAATTAGATTAAAGTTACATAATAAAAAAAATACCCAGGCAGGGGAGTTGTCACGAGTTTCAAATAAGGAATATACAATCCTGGTTAATTTATTTATAATAGAATATAGTATTTACTTATGATAGTAACCCTGAAATCCTCGACGATTAAATGTCTTGGAGCTACTGTGAATACAACCGTTGTAAAATGACGTTTGACATTCCGATAGTCGGGTTTGACACGATGAGCCATAGTCACACTCAGTGCGTTTCGGGATAGATAATGTTAAACCCGACTGCTGGAATTCCAAATGTCATTTACAACTGACATTCACAGTCTCTCTTAAGGCCTCTAATTGTCGGGGAAGATTCTAGGTTACCAATTTGAGCAAATACTATATTTCATTATCAATAAATCTGCCAGCGTAACAGATAACATATTCAATCTCGTGACAACTCTCCCTCCCGGTTGTTCTTACTAATCTAGCATAAGTCTAACTGAATGTTACCGATTTACTTCATTGTAAAGAGTGGATGGGGAGATTCTTGGTTTCCCTGACCTTTACTGCCTTAGGCTTACTTTCCTTCTTTAACTAAGGGTGAAGCTCTCCCTGCATAGACCTTTTTTGTCTCTACCTGTGTGGGCTCAGACCAGTATTTGAGAGGAGTCTTACCCTAAGGTTAGATGGGAGATGGCTCTGATGGACTCGGCCTCTTCTTCAGGTCTGCAACAATCTGGGTCATTGCGAACTAGACTGCCTTCTCCACCTCGTCCTCCCTACAGATGTTGCTGCTGCAGTGACTAGCAGTCAGCAGGAAAAGCATGTCCCTCTCAAAGAGAAGGGGCTAATCTGCTCTTGATTATTCTGCTGGGTCTGCTTATATATTGGATACTCTCATGGGTTGGGAACTCTGTTGTCTTCTGGAGGCCAAAACCAGGAACAAGGGACCAAAGAGACGTATTGCTGGCTGCAGTGTGTACATATGCACTGCTCAGCTTTCAGTACTCCCATTTTCACGGTGCCCAAGAATGCCACACGGGATGGAAGGGCAATCCATAGGCTGATCTAGCTGTGAGAGGGAGTTCAAGCCCTCCATACACGTCAAGGTGATACATTTAACTGTGAAATATTTACAGGTGGAAGTCAGGGGATGTAAGTCAGATGTAAACCAAGTGATATAAATTCAACAACCAAAACAGAAACGAAATAAATTGACAAGCTGTTATGATGGTCATTAATCAATACATTATCATAATATGATACATTCGATATTCATTATCCACATCATTACAAATATTTTCACTAGGGTAATTAAAACATTAATTGTATTTTTTAGAAAAAAAAAAACTGCTTAAAAATTCTTTTTCTTCAATTTTCTCTAAAAAGAGAAAAAATAATGACCAAAAAAAAGTAAAACGCTATAAGAAAAATCCATGATATATGAATGTTATATCCATAACGACTGTGCCGCAGAGACCACGTAGCGAGATATACAGGTGTTGGGTGAACATAAAAACATGTCTGTGAAAGCTTGTTTCCACCACACAGTGAACATGTGTATACTCTGTATATGTGGTTATTCAAGTGTATATAAAATATATATTTACACACATGTGCACAGATACAAGTACAGACACACACACATACATTATACATATATAATATATATATATATAATATATATATATATATATATTATATATATCTATATATATATATAAAATTATATATATATGGTGTGTGTGGGTGTGGTGTGTGTGGGTGTGTGTGTGTGTGTGGGATACATATGTATATATATATATATATATATATATATATATATATATTTATATATATATATTTTCTATATAAATCGTCTATCTCTATACTACTTATTTATATGATATTATAATATATATTATTAATTCATTATATTAAAATATTATATATAAAATTTTAATATATAAAATATATAATATATATATATATATATATATAGTGTAATATAATTTTGTGTACATATATATAAAAATTATGTATATATGTACACACACACACACACACACACACACCCCACCACACACACAACCACACACACACACACACACACACCCCACAAACACACACACCACACACACACACACACACTAATGTGTGTGTGTGTATTTATATACATATATATACATAGATATATATGTACTCACATATATGTGTGTGCACATACATGTGTGTGCCTTGATCTGTGGCTGTGGAACTATGCCTTAAGATTTTTCGGCATGAGTAATGGTTAAAGGTTAATGATTAAAAGCAAAATAAATGTGCTAGACATCTAAGGTCATGTAGCACTATAGGAAGGTACAGTAAAGGGTAGTGAAGCGTAGTTGATTTAGTAGTTTGTTGCTATGTCAATTATCTAGATTAATATTGAGAAGGTTAATGGGTTAAGGTAGGGTTAGGTAAGGGGATTAGATCAAGTGAAGGATATGTATGTGTCTGAGGAAGGAGAACAGGTTATCAAAGCAGAAAGTGTGAGATTCTGTAAGGGTGTCTGATAGGTTGGGAGGTCGGTAAAGGGAGGATAGGTGGGGGAAAGCAGATGTACGGGCTGCATCAAAGCGTGGACATGACAATAGAATGTGTGGAACTGAAAGAGGAACATTACATAGGGAACATAGGGATGGGTCAGTATGTACCATCATGATAGGAGTGTGCTACTTGGGTGTGGCCAATATGTAAGCGGGCGAGAGCCGTCTCCCACGTCTGTTTCGATGAAATGGAGCTGACCAGGAGGAGACAATTTGGAGTCAAAAATAACGCCAAGGAATTTGCCAGAGGAACGGTATTGGAGTGGAGTGCCATATAAGAAGAGTGGAGGTTGGGAACCTACATATGAAAGAAAAGGATGGAGAAAGATTTGGAGGTAGAAAAACGGAAGCCATGGTTTGTGGCCCAGAAAGATACTGCTGATATTGCAGAACTGGCAGAGATTTGGTATGGATGTACCAGAGGCGAAGATGGTTAAATTATCAACATATAGTGCTCCTAGTGGTAAAACTGAGACAATGCCGTTAACAGCAAGAAGGAATAAAGTGGTGCTGAGCACACTGCCTTATGGGACGCCTTCAAACTGAGAAAATGATGATGATGTGGAAGACGCAATTTTCACCTGGAAAATGCATTTGGAGAGGAAAGACTTTATAAAGACATCCATGTTTCCGCATATGCTTAGGGAGGACAATTTTTGGAGAATATGGTACCGCCATGTAACATCATATGCTTTTTCTAGGTCAAAGAATATGGCCAATACAGATTCATGGAGTGCAAATGCAGATGTAATATGTCTTAAAATGAGCATGGGGGTCAGCAGCACCAGTTGAGATAGATGTAGAATTATAATTGAGGAAACAATTTCACCAGTTATTTCTTTTTCTATTCCTTATTGTACGACGAAGACAGGCAGATGCTCTTTTAAAGGAGATAAGGACTGATAGCTGATTAGGGGTTCCTCATTTGTAGCAGTAACTGTTCCAGGCTGCACGCTTTAAGCAAAATGTTTTAGTGCAATCAGAATTCCACCATGGAACACATTTAGAGCTATAAGGTCTTGAGGTTTGAGGAATGGCTGTAAAGGCAGCTCTTAGGACTGTAGTTGTGAAATATTGTATCATATCTGAAATGGATGAGGAGGGTGGGAGAGTAGGAATAGCAGAGAGTGAAGTGAAAGTAGGAGAGCTATACTTTAGTTGATCTATGAGTGATAACGGTTACAGTGCACGTTGGAGAATTTGGAGGAGAAGGAGCTAGGAGGTGAGATTAGGAATGAGAGGGGGAAGGTGGTGTTGTATCAGGAGGGGTATCAGGAGGTGGAGGATCTGGGGAAAGGCATAATTGTAACAAGGGATTCATGTGTGTACCAAGGAGGGAGTGGAAGGGATAGAGGGGATGGAGGGAGGGTTAATGTAGGTGGAGTTGGAGCTAGGGGGATGGGCTGTGTTGGGAGGGAGTAGGAAGAAGGGGGTAGGGGAAATATGAGTAGGAGAGGGATGGATATCGGCAGTCACTTTGAGTGTGGAAGGGAGTTGTGGGATTTGAGGGTGGATAAGGGGTTTCGGTGTCAGTTTAGGACTCAAGTAGATAAATTTGAATATCTTCTGTAAAGGAGTTGGTTGGGGAGTTTTGTGAGACAAAGGTTTTCTTATGAGGGAGGGAAGAGGAGACTGGTGTCTGAGGGGTAGAGGAAGTGAGCATGTGGTAGAAGGGGTGGAACGTTAGTCTGTCTGCTGCGAGTAGTGCGGGGAGGGAGAAGGGAAGGTGTTGATGCTACAGTAGAGACCGGAGTGTCTAGGTTTAGAATGGTAAAAGAATTTGACTGGGGAAAGTAGGAGGCAGAAGTGGGGAAAATATGATGTAGGAGGGATAGGTATAGGGGAGGGTGTAGGAACGTCTTGGGAGGGTGGCGGAGGGGCAGAGCGAGCAACATTACTAGAGTAGGGAGTAAGAGAAAAACATCGTCGACGTGCTTCCTGTCTGGATTCACGTAGAGTCAGTCCAAGTTTGAATTTGAGAGTTGCCACCTCAGACTCAAATTTGTAGGTGGGGCAGCCCCTAAAAAATACATTATGGAGCCGCCACAGTTGGCACATGTGCGTGACTGTGCAGTGCAGTTTGACGAGAATGACCAGGTTGAGTACATAGAGGGCATCTGGCTGTGGAACGGCAGTGTTTGGCAGAATGTCTTAAACACCAACAATTTTGGCACTGATGGGGAGGAGGTTGATATGGTCAGACAGGGAGGGATTTGCCACCAATGTAAACATGAAAGGGAAGGTTATGTCTATGAAAAGTAATTTTGGCAATGTTAGTGGGGTTCTTACGATGACCTCTGGGAGGAATGGAGCACTGTACTGATATTGCTTTATAGTCCATGAGCAGGTGAGTAAGTCTTCTCCACAATCTGACCATTTTTTGTCATAGATAGGGCAGTTTGCTGGGGCGATAGAGACAATTCTGGTTCACGTATTGAGAGCTGGGTGAGGTTCTGCAGGAATGGTGTGACCAGAGAGATTATTTAGAGTTGATAATGCTATAGCTTGGTTTTCAGATGTTACTGCGACGAGATGAGAACGATCAGGTCAGCTACAGAGACTTTGCCTACTTGTATTTGGCATTGCTGGAAGCGAAGAGTGTTGTCACGAAAAATCGGTCCCATTTAGCTGGGCTAAATAGAGTATTTAAGATATTTGTAGAGATGGGGGTAGTAGAAGGACAGGGACATGTGGAAGAGGGAGGTAGTATTATGGAGAGGTAGACAATAAGGCTGTAAAGTAGTAATAAGGGAAGATGGGGTTGTTGATGAAGAAGATTGTCGGGGTAGAGGTGATGAACTTGGGCATGTTAGGAGATTGAGTGTTGACTTGGGTGGATAATGTACTAATAGGCAGTGAGGAGGGGGTAGTAGTTGCAGTGTTCAGAGCCGTGGTCAAAGGAGAGCATGGGTTTGGGGAATCAGGAGAGTTTGAATTGGTGGAGCTATTTAATGAAGGGGCAAGCCCCTAATGAGGTAACGTCTTCATTATTGGCCATGGTAAACCTGGAGTATGTTGGGGAGGGGAAACAGTCCACCCTGGGGGGTCTCCTTGAGGGGTAAGGGCTAGACAATTAACACAGGGAATACCGTGCCAGGGCTCTCTCAGGCCGTACAGGACTGGTAAAAAAATCATCCTTTCAGCACGGCTCTTGTGGTTGTAGGCAAAAACGCACAGTAAGTCAAATTACTCTTTATTTTAGAGTGTACAGCTATGTTCGGGTGAGAGCCTAGCCGATGAGTGAGTGAGTTTCTTTTGGACTCGGCGGCTTAAATATGCCAGCCGCGATGTATACCTCGAGTCAGGTCCGATGAGCTGCGCGGTGATTGGCGGGAGTCGGTCGCCAAACCGCCTGGACCTGACTCTACCGAGCGCGGAAAACTCGTCGCACGTTGTTCACCACAGCACTCCCTTCCAGTGTAGCGGTCGCGAAACGAACCTTCGAAATCGTGCATTGCTCCTGGAGATGCGCAGGCTTTGCACGGCGATGTGACGGTGTCGTCTCCTCGTGGTCGCCGGATGGTGATGGTTTTACTGTCCCGCTTGATGACCGGAAAGGGCCCTCATAGGGTGGGCAGAGGGGAGGCTTGGTGGGTCGTCTTATGAAGACATGTGAGCAGTCTTGGTGGTCGCGGGGCAAGTAGATGTCTCGTTGCCGTGATGGTCTCGTAGGACGAGAGCGGACGCGGGGCCATGCGGTCGCGAAGCTGCTTGCCGAATGCTCCCGGGTCCTGATTTTCCGGAGCTGACTAAAAAGTCAGCAGGGAGAGCTATGGTGGTTCCGTAGACCATCTCTGCTGCGGTGCACCGAAGATCTGCTTGAAAGAGGTCCGTATGTGTAGGAGTGCCAAGGGTAAACTGGTCCACCCAGGTCGGGCGGGAGAAGAAGCCGTGAGGGCCTCCTTCAAGTGGCGGTGTAGGCGCTCCACCATGCCATTGGCGCTGGAGGTGTATGCTGTGGTCCGGATGCGCTTCGAGCCGAGAAGGATCATCAGCTGGCCTCCAGAGCTCGGATTCGAACTGAGGACCTCTGTCGATCGTGACCGTCGCTGGAGTCCCGTAGCGAGATATCCAGGTGCTGATAAAGGTCTTGGCAATGGTGGCGGCAGTTGTGTCCTGGATAGGGTGGCCTCAGGCCACCTGGTAAACGGTCAATCATCGCAGGACGTAGCTGTAACTGGTCTGCTGGTAGGGGGACCGACTATGTCAAGTGTACATGCTCGAAGCGGCCGTTGGTACAAGGAACACCTGTGGGGGAGACTTAGTGGTCGGTGAACTTACTGCGTTGGTATTCGATGCAGGTGCGACACCACTGCCGGACGTCTCTATTGATGCCGGGCAGAGACTTTGCTGCGATGAGGTCCTGTGTTGCGCGGGATTCCTTCTCTGAGCGTGGTAAGCTTCGAAAAACTGTCGGCGGAGTGACGGAGGGATGTAAGGACGGGGTCTGCCCAGCGAGATGTCGCAGAGGATGGTGTCCTGGGAGCCCTGAAGCTGCACCTGCTCTAGTTGAAGGGAGGTGTCTCCGTCGGTGAGCCTGGGGAGGGAAGGGTCCTGTTGCTGCTCCCTGCGAACCAGCTGGTAGTCGATCGGGGTGCTGCTCGCACTTACCATGGATATCGAGACCCTGGATAGGGCGTCTGCAGCCTGGTTGTTGGTGCCCCGGATGTGTTGTATGTCAGTGGTGAACTGGGCAACGAAATCCAGGTGCTCTCTTCACGCGGGGACTGACGGCGACTCCTGTTGTGCAGGGCGAAGGTGAGGGGCTTGTGGTCCGTCAAGATGTGGAAGTCCTTCCCCTCGACATATGTCCGGAAGTGTTTGATGGCCGTGTACACCGCAAGGAGCTCCTTGCCGAAAGCACTGTACCTATTTTGTTGTGGGCTGAGAGTCCGTGAAAAGAAAGCCAGGGGTTGCCAACCGTTACCTGAATCTTGTTGCAAAACTGCTCCCATGGCGGTGTCCGAGGCGTCGACGGCTATATTGAGCCTTGCTCCCTGCTGCGGGTGGTTGAGGAGGGTCGCCGAGGCTAAGGCGTCCTTGCTAGCCTCAAAAGCTTCAATCGCCTCAGAGGTCCAAGTAACGTCTCTGCCGCGTCCCGACCGGGATGGAGCGAGGAGACGTTGCAGAGGTGCCAGAAGAAGTGCACACTTCGGGATGAACCTCCTGAAGAAGTTAATCATGCCGAGGTACTTCCGAAGCTGTGTCTTCATTGTTGGCTTAGAGAACTGCCTGATACTGCTGACCTTCTCCTGAGCTGGGGTAATACCGTCGGCGGTAATCGTGTGACCTAGGAAGGTGAGAGAGCAGACTCCGAAAAGACTCTTACCAGGGTTGATGACGACTCCGGCTCCCTGCAAGCGGTCAAAGAGGGCCGGAGGTGCTGCTGGTGTTCCTCACTGTTGCTGCTGGCGATGAGTATATCGTCGATGTAGACGAAGACACCCTGTAGGCCGCGGGTGACATCGTCCATGAAGCGCTGGAAGGTCTGGGCGGCGTTGCGGAGTCCGAACGGCATTCGCAGGAATTCGTACAGGCCGAAGGGCGTGGTCACAGCTGTCTTCGGGATGTCCTCCTCGGCGATGGGGATTTGGTGGTACGCTCTGACGAGGTCGATTTTAGAGAAAATCGTGCATCCCGAGAGCTCCCGTGTGAAGGAGTGGAGGTGCGGGAGGGGGTAGCAGTCCGGTGCGGTGGCTGTATTGAGGTGACGATAATCCCCACAGGGACGCCAGTCGCCGTCCTTCTTACGAACAAGGTGCAGGGGAGATGCCCACTGGCTGCTGGAAGGGCGTATGATGCCGAGCTCTCGCATGTGCTCGAACTCTGCTTTGCGATGCGGAAGCGATCTGGTGCGAGTGGCCTGCAGCGGGAAAAGACCGGGGGTCCAGTCGTGACGATGTGGTGCTTGACGGTGTGTGGTGGTGTCGTTGCCACGTTGATGGGCTTGGTCAGCGCTGGAAACTCGCGCAGCACTGCTCTGTAAGGGCACTGGTTGGGCAGTACAGTGTATATCTGGGGGACACGTACCAGGGCCGACGAGGCGTAGGTGCGGGTCCCTGACTGGTGCACAAGGCACTCCCGCCTAAGGTCCACCGTGAATCCGTGGTGAGCCAGAAAATCAGCTCCGAGGATCGGCTGCTGTACGTCGGCGACAAGGAAAACCCATGTCAGCTTCGAGTGCGGAGCGCCGCTGAAAAGGAGGGTCAATGAGCGCTCACCGTATACGTTGATGGGCGAACAGTTGGCAGCCTCCAATGTGCGAGAAGCAGGCGATTGCCTGTCTTTGAAGGATGCGGGAATGAGACTGACTTCCGCTCCTGTGTCCACCAAGAACCGCAGGTGTGAATTGTTGTCGCGGACGTAGAGTAGGCGCCGTCTGGGGCCACGGGAGATCGGCGCTACTAGTTCCCGCGGTGTCCGTTTCCCGGCCACGAGCAAGGGGGTTCGCGCCGACGCGCCCTGCTGCCAAATCGGGAATGGTAGAAACAGTAGCTACCTGGAGTCGGGGAACGGCGGCGGCTGTAGGTGTGACGGTACTGGGGCGCGTAGTCTCGTCCACGATCACGGTTGAACCGGGGTGATGCAGGACTGCGATGGCGGGATCTGGGACGTGGTGAAGGTTCGCGGGCTGAAAGTTGTCGAACGGCAGTTGTGAGTTCGGCAACCTGTGTCGCGAGGGCTTCCAAAGTTAGAGGTGGCGGAGCGGCTACAGCTGAAACTTGTGCGGTAGTCTGGATGGCTATGATCTCGTCCGCTTTTGAGGCTAGTTGTTCAATAGGGAGCTCCGACGCTAGTAGAGCGGTTTGAACGGTCGCTGGTAGACGCTGAAGGAACATCGAGCGTAGAAGGTCGGGAGGCAGATGAGTGTTGGCACGGGAGAGAGTGCGTTGTATGTGCCGGAGTATTTCCGAGGGAGTACGGGTGTCAGGCGACGAAGCTGTGAAGAGAGCGCGCAGCGCGTTTCGTGGGGAGGGCGCGGCTCTCTGCAGGATTGCTTCTTTGAGGAGTTCATATGTGTTGTACTCGGGGTTGTTAATAAGGTCGCTGACGGAGAGCAGGAGTTCAGGCGAAAGGTTGGTGACCAGTATCCGATATTTGGTGGTCGGAGAGGTGACATGGCGTAGGAGGAACTCCTGTTCCACCTGCAGAAACCATTCAGGAAGGCAAGCAATGGTGCAGGTGGGCAATGGCTTCAAGGCGGCTGACACACTCATGGCTAACTGGGCTCTTAACTCCGAGGGTCACCAGTGTGGTTGTAGGCAAACGCACAGTAAGTCAAATTACTCTTTATTTTAGAGTGTACAGCTAGTGTTCGGGTGAGAGCCTAGCCGATGAGTGAGTGAGTTTCTTTTGGACTCGGCGGCTTAAATATGCCAGCCGCGATGTATACTCTCGAGTCAGGTCCGATGAGCTGCGCGGTGATTGGCGGGAGTCGGTTCGCCAAACCGCCTGGACCTGACTCTACCGAGCGCGGAAACTCGTCGCACGTTGTTCACCACACTCTCACACCTTAGGAACTAGACAGTAGAAGGGGTTGGGGAAGGTACAGAAGCGAAAAAGCAGGAGGGGAAAAAGACCATGCAAAATTAGATGAGTCAAGGGCAGAGGCCCAAGGCAGGGGAGATCCCCAGCATTGGGTCCCAGTCCTCGCCTCCTAAGCCCCCCCCCCCCAGACAACAACGGGCAAGGGAAGGGGGGGGGGTCGGCATGAGTAAATAATTATGGGATTTGGGGGCATACCTCTAGTCTGTTAGCAAGCTCATTCCCTCTGATGCCTAAGTGGCTGGGGACCCACTTCTACCCTGAGCAAGAATCCTCTTGATATCGTAGATGGGCATGCTGTGCTACTGTAATGGTTGGTGTGCAGCTACTCTGCCATTCACCTTTTCTGCAGAAGCTGACGAGTATTCCTCGTGACTGGGCAGGGAGAAAAGACAGGCAAAGTTACCTCCAGAGTCTACAGAAGTAGAGAGAGACATATCTATTTTCCATGGTATTTATTACTGTCATACTAGGTCACACACCACAGCTGAGTTCAATCATGGAAAAACGTACAGTTAATGACACAGAACATAAAAAACACCAATAACATGTACACAGGAGGCTGCCTAGAACACACTCACACCCTATTCACAACCGAGGTTACCTGCTGCTGGTGGCGACTCCACCGCTCACTCAGGCAAGGGGTGCCACATATCCAAGTTGTGAAGGGGTTCGGTTTTGACTACGAGCTCTCTCGGACGTGAAATTCATTGTATGTTCTCCTAGAGGTGGGGCGTTTAGTAAGAGAAACAAGGGCTTACCGAAAGGTGTCAGCAATCACACCCAAAGGAAGGAAAGCACCCAGAGTGGCAACATGGTCATTACTAGTTCGCATATGTGAATCCGCGAATCCGGGTTCGTTCTTGTACTGAAGAACACGTCATACTACACTGCAAACTGTCTATGGCTGCTTGCTTGCTTGCTTGCTTGAGATTTGCGAAGTTCTGGCTTCGCCCGGGCCTTTCACTTATGGCCCGGCCTGTGTCAGCTTTTTATGGCTGTCTCATTTGTTGGTCCTTTGACACTCGGTGCTTACCGTGGCGGGATTGTCCAGCAGGCGCGCCTGTAGCCGTGTAAGCATCTCGCATAATCTCTTTACCCAGCCGATCGACGCTGTGGTTCTGTGGGGTTTGTCTTTAGGATGCGTGTGCAACTCAATTCTCCCAAGTAGTGTTCAGTGTGGCGTTCGGCTCGCCGCAATGCATGCAACACTCTCTTCCATGTTCTATTGTTTTGTATGATCTGCCATAGCACGAGTGTAACCTAGGCGCATTCTGTGCAGAATGACTTCGGTAATCTGTTGTTATTTCAGAGAGTGCCAGTGGTTCATAGCCTGTGGCATCTGAGTACCAGCTGGCCGAGGGGGAATGTCTCGTTTCCTCTCTGTGAAGCTGCAGGAGAAGGAGTTGGCCGTCCACCGTACACTTCCTCCTAATAACTTCGGCTCTGATGTTTATCATGGGATTTGGGGGCATACACCGGCTCGATTTCGCTATCTGTCAGCAAGCTCATTGCTCTGATCCCTATATGGGCTGGAACCCAGTTTATGATAATTCTTCTCTACCCTGAGCAAGCATCCTTTGTGTTATTGTGCCGATGGTTGTCAGGAGGTAGATGTTGTCAGTGGGTGAGCGCTGCTGAAGACAGTCGACGGCTCCTTTGGAGTCTGTGTGTATGACCACGTGTCCTTTTCCCCATGGACGCGTGTCTCAGTGCTCCATGATAGCAACTACCTCTGCCTGTAGCGAGGAGGCGTTGTCTGTTACCCTCATGGATATTGTGGCATCCCTTGCTGCAAAGCCGGCGCCTGCAGTGCAGGGATCGACCGATCCGTCTGTGTAATATGTTCGGCTCCCCGGAGGGGTGATGGTTGCAATGACCCTCTGGGTTTCTGCCTTTAGGCTAGGCGTACAATATTCATTCTTTTTGCTTGCCAGTCTCATGACCGAGAACTCTATCGAGGTTTGTGCCCACGGCGGAGCTTCGACAAAGTCAGGGTGTGGGGAGTCCATGCCCTTGGCCAGTAGTGGTTCTTTGAGCTGATGGCGTATTAGCACCCTGGCTGTGTGAGACAGCCAGGAGTTGTTTGCAAACAGCTCGTTATCTTGTTCTAGGCGTCTGACTATTTTGTGTCTTAGGCTTGTGTTCCTGGGAGCCTGGATGACCTTTGATAAGAATTGTGCTGCCGTTAGATCAATTCGTGAGGCCAAGGGGAGAAGGTTTGTCTCCACTAGGAGGTTGAGGACCTTGGCCCACCTTGGGGCACCCAGAATGACCCTGGCGGCTTCGTTTTGGACTGTCTCCAATCGGTCTTTATATTTTCTCTTGATGCCAATCAGAGCGAGGGAGGCATAGTCTACAATGGGCCTGACAGCATGTACGTAGAATGATCTTAGTACTCTGTGTCTGGCCCCTATGCGTCTTCCACTCATTACTCTCATGACAGACAGTCTTGCCTTTGTTCGGTCAAGCAGGTACTGGACCTCCTGGCGGAAGGAGAGGGTCCGGTCTATCCTTACCCCAAGGTACAGGTATTCCTGAACCCACTCCAAGTCCATTCCCTGGATTTTCAGACTTGTGCCTTGAACTCTCTGTCTCAAAGCCATGGCCTTGGATTTGGCTGCAGAGATCTTTAGTCCTGTCCTGCAACACTCCTCGGATACCAAGTCCAGACAACGCTGGGCTTTGTTTAGGCAGTGTGCTCCAGTGGAGATGATAGCAAGATCGTCTGCATAGGAGATGATCTTGCACCCCACTGGGAGGTTTATGTTGAGGATACAGGACATTAGTGTGTTAAAAAGGGCTGGACTGAGAACCCCACCCTGTGGCGTTCCATTTTCTAGTGGCATGTGCTGTGATAGGTGACCTTGGAATTTGACTCTGGCTGTTCTATTCGTAAAGTAGTCACCTATCCAAGCCAAGAGCTTACCTCTGATTCCTTTTTGGATCAGGCTCTCCTGAATGGCAAGAGGACTTGCCAATTCGAAAGCCTTCTCCAGGTCAAGGAATACTGCCACAGATGCGCCCGTGTTTATTGTGCTCAAGAGCGTGGCTATGCTGTGCGCTGTGCTCATGCCCCTGGTGAACCCGTGGAGGTGTTCGTGTGGGGCTCCCATTTTCCATTGGAGCCGGTTCAGTACCATCCTCTCGGCAGTCTTGGCCAGACAGCTGAGGAGAGAGATGGGGCGGTACTTCCCCGGCTCCTTTGGTTTAGGGATGGGAACTATGGTAGCCTCTTCCAGCTCTGGAGTAGAGTGGAAGTTTCCCAGGATTGTTGATGAGTTGCAGGAATGCAAGCTCACCTACCAGTCCAGGCGGGAGATGATGGGGTACGAGATCCTGTCATCGCATTGGGGGCTGAGTTGCAACTGGCTTTGTGTGCATCTCTAGTCCCTCAGAGAAAAGATAACGTCTGAGTTATCGGGTTCGGCTGCCATTCTCTGATGTCTGTCTGGTTGTAGGCGTCTTGTCTTCCTCAGTTCGGCTGGCAGCACTGTTGCTGCCTCGTTCTCGCAGAAGAAACTTCTTGCGCCAGTTCTGTGGGCCTACTTGCTGGGGGTTGTGGTGCGTGCATCCTCGGGGTCTGAGCGGCTGGGGGCTCGCTTGACCCGTTAGCCCTAGCTCTGAGAGGTTGTACGGTGATCGAAAGACTCACACCATTCAGCCACTTTCCTGCCTCATCTGCTGCAGTTTCCTTGGCATCCATGACAGCCTCCCTTAGGAGGGCTAGGTTGTCGGGGTTCTTTGCCTTCGGAAATGTTTCGGCACATGTTTACCCTTTGGTTGGACCTCCCAATCTCATCATGAAGTACAGCGTCCTTTTGGGTTGGTAAGTGAGGCTGCCTCTCAAATGGCATTTTACAAAGTCTGGCTTGTAGCACTTCCACATTTCGCTCTGTGTGGGTTCATTTGCTTCTCAGAGAGCGGGACCAAGGCGCTCTGGAACACCTGCCAGTTGGCCTTGTCTGTTTTCCATCTTGGATTCGGTCGTGGTATTTCGTGTGAGGGTGTTAGAGTGCATTAATGGTCACTAGGACGGTCCATCGACGCCAGCCAATCCTCTCACCCGAGTCGCAGTGGGCCAGGGTGAGGTCTAGGACCCTCCATCTCACATGCGTTCGGCTCCTGGCTATGTGAGGAGAGCTGATCTCGGGGATGTCCGAGCACGTTGGCTTGTGACGGCCAGCCGCATCCGGTTGCCTGCAGGGAGCCAGGATGGTGGTGGTGTGCATTGAAGTCTCCCCCTATGATCACTCGGTCTGTGTGCTGCGGGAAGCACATAACCTGGCTGATGTCTAAGCCTACTACAGTGTGGCCTGCTGTACACGTTGTTACAATTCAGGGGTCCCACGGCCCCAGTTGAATCTCGACGGCAAAGATTCAAAATCTTCCCACAGTGCGGTGCGGAGCGGAAGTGTTTGCGTTCACCAGGGTCATCAGCCTCTTTTGCAATCGGAAAGTCGGCAGCGGTAGACGTGATAACCCGGAGAAGCGAAACAGCTTCCGCTAATAAGTCGTATGGAGCATGACGATGTCAAATGCCTCCTTGAGGAGAAGCCAAGATTGTCTCCCACTGCAGAATACTAGATTGCGTGTCATGATGTTACTAATTGATAGTACATCAGAGACATCGTCCATTCGGGTTGACGGTCGAGTCCTGACAACTCCATTGTGAGATACTCACTGCTTGAGGGGTCTCTTTCGGGGTAGCTATCCCTGGATCACTGGGGGGTGGAGTGCCTTTGGTTCGCTATGACGTTTTCGTCTTTTGGCTTTTTCTATGGCCAGGCTGTTTTGTGCATTGGCTTGGCCTTGCCTGGGCAGGCCTAGCTCTTCTGATTCGGGCTGTGGCAATGAATCAGGGCCTGCGTTAGGTCTGTCTGTCGAGGCCATAGCCTGGCTAGGACTCTGCCCTGTGAGGGCATAGCCTGGCGTGGAGAGGGGAGGGGAGTCTCGACCTGGGCTGAAGGAGAGGATTGGGGCTGATTGGCCTCTCCATATTCCTTCCCTTTATGCTTTTCACAGTCTGTTTGAGTGTCGTCCATGCAACATGACTGCCTTATCCGCCTCTTCCTCGGTCCTGGAAAAGGATCTGCCACTGCTGTGACTACCAGCAGTGATCAGGATCGACATGTCCCGTCGAAGAACATGTCTTCTGGGTCTGGGGGAGGACAGTGTGGTGCTGTTGGAACCTGTCTTCTTTTTGGTCCGCTGCACTTGATTTACTTGGGGAACTCCTGATTGTCGGAGATCTCCGGTTTCGGCTCGGGGGGCAGCTTCCTTCCTCTTAGGAGGTCGGGAAGCCTTTTCGCTTTTGTTTCTCCCCCAGACGTAGGTGCCTGGGGGGGGCCGTAACAAAGTCTGGTCGCTTTATTAAGAAACCTCTTGCCGGTTTGAGGGGCCGCCTCTTTCAGACAGGAGCAAAGGCCAGGCTCCAGGGTGATGTTATTTGGAACAGTTAGGGACATTTGGCTGTTGTGTCCTTCTTTCTTCTTTAGTGCCTTGTATGCACACCTCGGTATTGTGTGCCTTTTGCTACAGGACACCACATTTGGCTGGCTGTACGTTAGCCTGGTGTGTCCGTACTTCTGGCACTGAAACACCGAAGTGGTTCAGGCACATAAGGCGTAGGTGGTAAGGTACCCCAGGTACCAGATCAAGGGTGGAGCTTGGCTACCTTTCATGGTCACCCATGACTTGCCTGGTCGGAGGTCTTCCCCTTCGACAACGGGAAGCCTCCACGACCTGGGGGTGTGTTGCTATCACCTCCCACATCGTATGAGACTGAGAAGCCAAGTAGTACCATCTTCGACTCGCTTCTCCTTGGGATTCAGTGGCGCGAGGCTCACTTTCCTCCCATTTTTAGCTCCTTTGTCTCCTGCAGGAAACAAAGGTGCTTGATATTTGGGCACGTGACATGCCATGATTCTCGCGCAACCAGGATCGACAGCGGATTTTGCGCTTGGGTCTCCAATGCCCTTACATTTGGTAGGCATTGTCGGAAGCCTTCGGGTTTAACGGGGACCTTAAATTGCGGGAAACGCCTTGGGGGGCCAGACTCGCCATCAGAGTCGGTACTCCGGCTCGGCCGTTTCCCCGGGTCCGCCTTTTGGCTTGGAGCGTGTGTGGAGGCACCAGCTGTTTCGGCTGGTTTCAGTTGGTGCTCCTTGATCAGGCCAGTGGGGTGTCTGAGGGGGTGCTCAGGGACTTCCTGGCTGGGTTTGCTGCCTGGAGGGGCCAGCCACGAGAGTCCATCTGTTGGGACAATCTGGGGACAGACAGTTTGTACATGGTCTTATCGTCTTGTCCGCATCTTGGCAGCAGGCATGGCCAGGCATCATGTGCTCGGGTTTTCTTTATTGCCACAGGAGAGGCACGTAAGGCTTCAGGGTGGCTGCCGTGGGTTGGGCTTGCACGGGTCGGTCAACAGTCAAGGTCTGTCTGTGGGGATTTTGATTTGACTTTTCCATATATGTGGCAGAGTTGCTTATCCACTCCCGCCCCACATACACGGAGTCCAACAAGCGGAAGCTTGAGTGCTAGAACCAATGTTTAACAGCAACAGGTGATCGAGTGGATATACGCAGCCATTAGCCGATTGCAATGGTACGCACGGCGGTCATTGGGTACCAACAGGCAGCATGACTGCGTGACCCTAGCCTCCGAGGGAGACCAGCCGATTGACCTGACCGGGCCTGGATAGGCCGCCTGTCTTGCCAGATAGAGGACCAAAGAGGCGGTGCTAGCCGCAGGGCAAATACTCGTGCACGGCATCGCTCAACCTCCAGGACTCCGTCGCCCAGCTCACAAGGTGTGCCACGCACGGCAAACACTGTGGGTACGATGACAACCTCTGGGGAGATCCCAGAGGGGATGTCCGTCCAACCTAAGGACTCATGGATGGGAAACACTTCTCGCTCCTCACGTCAGTGAGGAAGGGAGGCTCTTTTCACTTTTTCAGGCAGTTCCTCTCCGCTCCTCAGAGGGGACCTGACCCTTTTCAAAGTGATCCCTCTTTTCTTGAAACGCCACAGGTTGTTTCACCTCATTGAGAAAAAGAGGGGGGTCCTGACCTGTTCCTGTCAGTTCCTTCTCCCTCTGAAAACAACCGGCCATAGGACTGTTTCACCACAGTGAGGGAGAGAAATTAAACATTGTCCAGAAGGTTCTAGGGCAGGACGGTTATTTTAAGGTGAATCCCTCTTCTCTCTGAAACATCCAAAGGATTGTTTCACCTCAGTGAGAGAAGGGGGGTCCTGAAACCGGTTCCAGTAAGCTACTTCGTCCCTCTGAAAAAGCCAACCACAGACTGTTTCCATCACAGTGATGGGAGAGGAGCGGACCCTTTTTTTTTTTCAGGCAGTTCTTTGGCAGGTGGGTTTAACGTGAATCCCTCTTTCTTTGAAACACCCAACGTTTCACCTCCAGTGAGATAGAGGGGACTGTTTACCTGTTCCAGTCAGTTCCTTCATCCCTCTGAAATAGCCAACCGCAGGACTATTTCATCGCAGTGAGGGAGAAAGACTAACTTTTATCCAGGTACTTCTATCCACAGGGACGGAACTTTGATGTTCTGTCTAGCAGCTGCAATTAGACAGAACCTGGCTGAAGCCTGAAAAGGGGGCTTACCTGCCTATCGCCTATTCGAAAGAAAAAGAGTGGCAGTCATCAGTTGGTCTGCACAGACCAGTCCTAACAAAGAATGGCCAACTCTATCACCACTGTAGCAGGCCTCTAGGCCCCCCAGGACCACCCTCCCCTGCGGGAGTAAAGGGTCCTGCCCCACGTCCGAGCACGCGCCCAGAAGATGGGGTCCAGTTCACCAGAAGGGTGCACAGAGATCACCTAAATGCGAACATTCGTATAGGAAAGAGTAGGCTCAGGGGGCACGAAGCTACATGCAAGCACATAGCATCGTGGCACAACAATGGGGGTCGAGCGTCACCGTTCCGGTTTAAACGCGCGAAGAGCGAGGCCGAGATTGCATGGACCGGGCGGGGGATCTCCTTTAATATGCCATGCAAACGCCACACGATCGAGGGATCCATGGTGACTCACTTGGCGTTGCTCGGCTCCACCCGCTGCGCCGTCGCCACCCTTGCCGGACCGATCCTAGCCTTCCTCTCTGATCGGCCCATAAGGACCGATTCACCGCAGGAGATGAGGGGAGGAGAGGAGAGGGTCCTCTTCTTCAGCGGCTGATGTCCTTATTCTGCTTCCTTCTCATTTTCTGGTGTTACTGATGAAATCTATATGTATCCACGAGAAAAGCCCATAAAACCGAAAAGGGCGGACCGAAACGGCCGAGGCGGAGGACCGACTCTGATGGCGAGTTGGAACCAAGGCGTTTACCGCAATTCAAGGTCCCCGTTAAACCCGGAAGGCTTCGACAATGCATACCAAATGGTAAGTGCATTGGAGCGCCAGGCAAAATCCGGCTGTCGATCCGGGTTTGCGCGAGAATCAGGGCATGATATCGTGCCAAAGGATCAAGCACCCTTTGTTTCATTGCAGGAGACAAAGAGCTAAAAGATGGGAGGAAGTGAGCCTCTCGCCACTGATCCGAGGAGAAGAGATCAAAATTTGGGTGCTAACTTGGCTTTCTCAGTCTCATACGAGTGGAGGTGATCAAGCATCACAACCCACAGGTCGTGGAGCTCCCGATTGTCGAAGGGGAAGGGACTCCAAACCAGGCAAGCCCTGGTGACCATGAAGGTACCCCAAGCTCCACCCTTGATCTGGGTAACTGGGGTGACCGGAAATTGTCCAATGTGACAGCCGGCCACACTGTAGTAGCTTAGACATCAGACAGGTATGTGCCTCCGCAGACACGACCGAGTGATCATTTTTAGGGGGAGACTCAATGCACACCACCAATCCTGGTCCCTGCAGGGCACGGAGCGGGCTGGCCGTCACCATAGCCAAAGTGCTCGAGACGCTCTCCTCAACAGCAACGAGCCAAAGCACAATGTGAGAGGAGGGGTCCTAGACCTCACCCTGGCCACTGCGACTCTGGGGGAGAGATGGCGGCGTGTGGACGAGACCGTCACTAGTGCCATTATGGCACTATAACAACCCTCATTTCGGATAGTGGCCCAGCCGCAATACCAGACCCGAGAATCCAAGATGGAAAACAGACAAGGCCAACTGCAGGCGTCCAGAGCGCCTTAGGCCCGCTCGTCTAGAAGCAATGAACCCACCCCGAGCGAAAAATGTGGAAGTAGCTACAAGCCAGACTTGTAAATGCCATGATAAGCAGCCTCAAGACCATACCCAAAACGCGGCTGGGTTCCAGGAGTCCCAAGGAAGCCTGTACTTCAATGACGAGATTAGGAGGTCAAACCACAGGGTAAATATGTGCCGTAAACATTCGAAGGCAAAGAACCCCCGAAAACAAGCACTACTTAAGGAGGCTGTCAGGGACGCCAAGAAAACTTGCCAGCAGGGTGGGGGGGAGTGAGGCAGAAAAAGTGGCTGGAATGGTGTGAGTCTTTCGTATCACCGTTACCACCTCTCAAGAGAGCTATGGGAAACGGCGTCAAGCGAGCCACCAGCCGCTCAAGCCCCGAGATGCACGCACAAGACCCCCAGGCAGAGGCCACGACTGGCGCAAGAGTTCTCTGCGAGAACGTAAGGAGCGAAAGTCTGCCAGCGACTGAGGGGCAAGACAAGAACGCCTACAACCAGACAGACTGCTCATATCAGAGAAAGGGCAGCCGAACCCGATAACTCAGGACGTTATCTTTTCTCTGAGGGAACTAAGAGATGCATAATAAAGCCAGTTGCAAAATCAGCCCCCAGGCGGGATGACGGGATCTCGTACCCCATCATCTCTCCCGCCTGGGACTGGTAGGGTGAGCTTGCATTTCATGCAACTCATCCAAACAAGTCCTGGGGAAACTCCACTCTACCCCAGAGCTGGAAGAGGGGCTACCATAGGTTCCACCCCTAAACCAAAGGAAACCGGGGAAGTACCGCCCATCTCCTCTCCCAGCTGTCTGGCCAAGACTGCCGAGAGGATGGTGACTGAACCGGCTCCAATGGAAAATGGGACCCCCACACGAACCTCAGGGTTCACGAGGGCATGAGACACAGCGCACAGCATAGCCACGCTATTGAGCACAATAACACCGGGCACTATGTGTAGTATTCTTGACTGAGAAAGGCTTCGAATTGGCAATCCTCTGCAATCAGGAGAGCCTGATCCAAAAAGGAATCAGAGGTAAGCTCTTGGTTGGATAGGTGACTACTTAGGAAATAGAACAGCCAGAGTCAAATTCCAAGGTCACTATCAAGCACAGCACTAGAAATGGAACGCCAAGGGGGGGGGTATCAGTCCACCTTTTTAACACACTAACGTCATGTATCCTCAACATAAAACCTTCCAGTGGGGTTGCAAGAGCATCTCTATGCAGACGATCGTGCTATCATCTCCACTGGTAGCACCACTGCCTAAACAAAAGCACAGCGTTGTCTGGATTTGGTATTCGAGGAGTGTTGCAGGACAGATAAAGATCTCTGAGCAAATCCAAAGCCATGGCTCTGAGACAGAGAGTTCAAGGCACAAGTCTAAAATCAGGGAATGGACTTGGAGTGGGTTTTAAGGACTACCAATACCTGGGGTCAAGGATTAGGACCGGGACCCTCTCTTAGCAAGAGAGGTCAGTTACCTGCTTGACGAACAAAGGCAGGACGTGTCTGTCCATGAGAGCAATGAGTGGAAGGGACGCATAGGGGCCAGGACACAGAGGACTAAGATCATTCTACGTACATGCTGTCAGGCCCATGTAGACTAGCCTCCCTAGCTCTGATGGCATTAAGAGAAAATTATAAAGAACGATGGAGACAGTCCAAACGAAGCCGCCAGGGTCATTCGGGCTGTCCAAAGGTGGGCGAAGCGTCCTAACTCCCTAGGGAGACCAAACCTTCTCCCCTTGCCTCACAAATGATCTAATGGCAGCACCAATTCTTATCAAAGGTCATACAGGCTCCAGTGAACACAAGCCCAAGAACACAAAAATAGTCAGATGCCTAGAACAGATAACGAGCTGTTGCAAAACAACTTGGCTGTCTCATACAGCCAGGGTGCTAATACGCCATCAGCTCAAAGAACCGCCTACGGCCAAGGGCATGACTCCCCACACCCTGACTTTGTCGAAGCTCGCCGTGGGCAGAAACCTCGATAGAGTTCTCGGTCATGAGACTGTGCAAGCAAAAGAATGCTATTGTACGCCTAGCCTAAAGGCAGAAACCAGAGGGTCATTGCAACCATCACCCCTCCGGGGAGCAGAAATATTACGCGGGATGGATCGGTCGATCCTTACCACACTGCAGCGCCGGCTTAGCAGCAGGGAGCCACAATATCAATGAGGGTAACAGACCAAAGAGCTCCTCGCTACAGGCCAGAGAGGCAGTGCGATCATGGCGCACTGAGCACGCGTCCGTGAGGGTAAGAACACGTGGTCATACACACAGACTCCAAAGGAGCCGTCGACTGTCTTCAGCAGCGCTCACCCACTGGACAACATCTACTCATGACAACCATCGGCACACTAGCACAGAGTAGAGGATCTTGCCCAGGCTAGAAGAATTATCATAAACTGGGTTCCCAGCCATATAGGGTCAGAGGCCAATGAGCTTGCTGACGTTAGCCGGAAACGGCCGGGGTATGCCCCCTAATCCCATGATAATACAGCAGAGCCGAAAATTACTTAGGAGGAAGTGTACGGTGACGGCCAACTCCTTCCTCCTGTAGCTTCACAGGTTACCACTGTGCATGGCAGATTATACAAACCATAGAACGTGAAGAGAGGTGTTGCATGCATTGCGGCGAGCCGAACGCCACAACTTGGACATAATGGAGAATTGCGTGCACACGCAATTCCTAAGACAAAACACAGAACACAAGCCGTAGTGCTGGTAAAGAGATTCTGCGAGATGCTTACACACGGCTACAGGTAGCGCCTGTGGCAATCCCACCGCCACGGAAGGCACCGAGTGTCAGCGACAACAAATGAGACAGCCATGTAAAAAAGCTGACACCAGGCCGGGCCATAGTGAAAGGCCGGGCGAAGCCAGACACTTCGCAAATCTCAAAAGCAAGCAAGCAAGCAAGTAACACCAGCTCCTATATACCAAACCTCTGCTTGACACGACAGTGGACGCAACATCCGCAGGCCTTCCGCCTCGTGACGTTGCCCTGTGTACACGATCACATTCTTTCAACCTGTATAAAAGAGGGTCGCCCGCGAGCGACAGACAGACAGCCAACAGCACGCTGACCGGACCGAACCTCTGTCCGTAAGTTGTACCATCCTCTCCTAGAATATTACTGCAACAACTAGCAAGAAGTCTGTTTCACCTTTGTCGCTGCCCAAGATGCCAGACGCGACTTGTCTGCACTCTACCGCTCATCGGCCATCGTTACAAAGAGCCGGAATGATGGGCCCTACAAGAATATGGTAATGGTTAATGGTTAAAAGCAAGAGAAATGTGCTAGACATCTAAGGTCATGTAGCACTATAGTTAATGTTTGGGAAGGTGGTTGAGTTAGTGATTAGTTGTCTAAGCTGGGGCAAAGGAATTGGTGAGTGAAAGGGTTAGGGTCGGGTTGGTAAGGAGTTAGATTAGATGAAGGATAGTACGCGTTTGAGGAAAGAGAATAGGTTGTTGAAGCAGAAAGAAGTGTGGGATTCTGAAAGGATGTCTGATAGGTTGGAGG
>NC_051389.1:36809953-36824756 GCF_015228065.2 Penaeus monodon
CAAACATTTCAATGATACATTTAACTGTGAAATATTTACAGGTGGAAGTCAGGGGATGTAAGTCAGATGTAAACCAAGTGATATAAATTCAACAACCAAAACAGAAACGAAATAAATTGACAAGCTGTTATGATGGTCATTAATCAATACATTATCATAATATGATACATTCGATATTCATTATCCACATCATTACAAATATTTTCACTAGGGTAATTAAAACATTAATTGTATTATTAGAAAAAAAAATCTGCTTAAACTTCTTTTTCTTCAATTTTCTCTAAAAAGAGAAAAAATAATGATCCAAAAAAGTAAACGCTATAAGAAAAATCCATGATATATGAATGTTATATCCATAACGACTGTGCCGCAGAGACCACGTAGCGAGATATACAGGTGTTGGGTGAACATAAAAACATGTCTGTGAAAGCTTGTTTCCACCACACAGTGAACATGTGTATACTCTGTATATGTGGTTATTCAAGTGTATATACATATATATTTACACACATGTGCACAGATACAAGTACAGACACACACACATATACATTCATACATATATATATATATATATATATATATATATATATATATATATATATATATATATATATATATATATATATATAAATGTATATATATATAAAAATCTGCTATCTATCTATCTACTTATTTATATGATATATAATATATATATATTAATATCATATATATATATATATATATATATAGTGTATATATATATATGTGTACATATATATATATATTATGTATATATGTACACACACACACACACACACACACACACACACACACACACACACACACACACACACACACACACACACACACACACACACACACACACACACACACACTAATGTGTGTGTGTGTATTTATATACATATATATACATAGATATATATGTACTCACATATATGTGTGTGCACATACATGTGTGTGCCTTGATCTGTGGCTGTGGAACTATGCCTTAAGATTTTTCGGCATGAGTAATGGTTAAAGGTTAATGATTAAAAGCAAAATAAATGTGCTAGACATCTAAGGTCATGTAGCACTATAGGAAGGTACAGTAAAGGGTAGTGAAGCGTAGTTGATTTAGTAGTTTGTTGCTATGTCAATTATCTAGATTAATATTGAGAAGGTTAATGGGTTAAGGTAGGGTTAGGTAAGGGGATTAGATCAAGTGAAGGATATGTATGTGTCTGAGGAAGGAGAACAGGTTATCAAAGCAGAAAGTGTGAGATTCTGTAAGGGTGTCTGATAGGTTGGGAGGTCGGTAAAGGGAGGATAGGTGAGGGAAAGCAGATGTATGGGCTGCAGTAAAGCGTGACCAGGACAACAGAATGTTGTGTGGAACTGAAAGAGGAACATTACATAGGGAACATAGGGATGGGTCAGTATGTACCATCATGATAGGAGTGTGCTACTTGGGGGTGGCCAATATGTAAGCGGGCGAGAGCCGTCTCCCAACGTCTCTTTCGATGAAATGGAATTGACCAGGAGGAGACAATTTGGAGTCAAAAATAACGCCAAGGAATTTGCCAGAGAAACGGTATTGGAGTGGAGTGCCATATAAGAAGAGTGGAGGTTGGGAACCTACATATGAAAGAAAAGGATGGAGAAAGATTTGGAGGTAGAAAAACGGAAGCCATGGTTAGTGGCCCAGAAAGATACTGCTGATATTGCAGAAACTGGCAGAGATTTGGTATGGATGTACCAGAGGCGAAGATGGTTAAATTATCAACATATAGTTCTCCTAATGGTAAAACTGAGACAATGCCGTTAACAGCAAGAAGGAATAAAGTGGTGCTGAGCACACTGCCTTATGGGACGCCTTCAAACTGAGAAAATGATGATGATGTGGAAGACGCAATTTTCACCTGGAAAATGCATTTGGAGAGGAAAGACTTTATAAAGACATCCATGTTTCCGCATATGCTTAGGGAGGACAATTTTTGGAGAATATGGTACCGCCATGTAACATCATATGCTTTTTCTAGGTCAAAGAATATGGCAAATACAGAGTCATGGAGTGCAAATGCAGATGGAATATGTCTTAAAATGAGCATGGGGGTCAGCAGCACCAGTTTAGATAGATGTAGAATTATAATTGAGGAAACAATTTCACCAGTTATTTCTTTTTCTATCCTTATTGTACGACGAAGACAGGCAGATGCTCTTTTAAAGGAGATAAGGACTGATAGCTGATTAGGGGTTCCTCATTTGTAGCAGTAACTGTTCCAGGGTGCACGCTTTAAGCAAAATGTTTTAGTGCAATCAGAATTCCACCATGGAACACATTTAGAGCTATAAGGTCTTGAGGTTTGAGGAATGGCTGTAAAGGCAGCTCTTAGGACTGTAGTTGTGAAATATTGTATCATATCTGAAATGGATGAGGAGGGTGGGAGAGTAGGAATAGCAGAGAGTGAAGTGAAAGTAGGAGAGCTATACTTTAGTTGATCTATGAGTGATAACGGTTACAGTGCACGTTGGAGAATTTGGAGGAGAAGGAGCTAGGAGGTGAGATTAGGAATGAGAGGGGGAAGGTGGTGTTGTATCAGGAGGGGTATCAGGAGGTGGAGGATCTGGGGAAAGGCATAATTGTAACAAGGGATTCATGTGTGTACCAAGGAGGGAGTGGAAGGGATAGAGGGGATGGAGGGAGGGTTAATGTAGGTGGAGCTGGAGCTAGGGGGATGGGCTGTGTTGGGAGGGAGTAGGAGGAAGGGGGTAGGGGAAATATGAGTAGGAGAGGGATGGATATCGGCAGTCACTTTGAGTGTGGAAGGGAGTTGTGGGATTTGAGGGTGGATAAGGGGTTTCGGTGTCAGTTTAGGACTCAAGTAGATAAATTTGAATATCTTCTGTAAAGGAGTTGGTTGGGGAGTTTTGTGAGACAAAGGTTTTCTTATGAGGGAGGGAAGAGGAGACTGGTGTCTGAGGGGTAGAGGAAGTGAGCATGTGGTAGAAGGGGTGGAACGTTAGTCTGTCTGCTGCGAGTAGTGCGGGGAGGGAGAAGGGAAGGTGTTGATGCTACAGTAGAGACCGGAGTGTCTAGGTTTAGAATGGTAAAAGAATTTGACTGGGGAAAGTAGGAGGCAGAAGTGGGGAAATATGATGTAGGAGGGATAGGTATAGGGGAGGGTGTAGGAACGTCTTGGGAGGGAGGCGGAGGGGCAGAGCGAGCAACATTACTAGAGTAGGGAGTAAGAGAAAAACATCGTCGACGTGCTTCCTGTCTGGATTCACGTAGAGTCAGTCCAAGTTTGAATTTGAGAGTTGCCACCTCAGACTCAAATTTGTAGGTGGGGCAGCCCCTAAAAAATACATTATGGAGCCGCCACAGTTGGCACATGTGCGTGACTGTGCAGTGCAGTTTGACGAGTATGACCAGGTTGAGTACATAGAGGGCATCTGGCTGTGGAACGGCAGTGTTTGGCAGAATGTCTTAAACACCAACAATTTTGGCACTGATGGGGAGGAGGTTGATATGGTCAGACAGGGAGGGATTTGCCACCAATGTAAACATGAAAGGGAAGGTTATGTCTATGAAAAGTAATTTTGGCAATGTTAGTGGGGTTCTTACGATGACCTCTGGGAGGAATGGAGCACTGTACTGATATTGCATTATAGTCCATGAGCAGGTGAGTAAGTCTTCTCCACAATCTGACCAAATTTTTTGTCATAGATAGGGCAGTTTGCTGGGGCGATAGAGACAATTCTGGTTCACGTATTGAGAGCTGGGTGAGGTTCTGCAGGAATGGTGTGACCAGAGAGATTAGTTAGAGTTGATAATGCTATAGCTTGGTTTTCAGATGTTACTGCGACGAGATGAGAACGATCAGGTCAGCTACAGAGACTTTGCCTATTTGTTTTTGGCATTGCTGGAAGCGAAGAGTGTTGTCACGAAAAATCGGTCCCATTTAGCTGGGCTAAATAGAGTATTTAAGATATTTGTAGAGATGGGGGTAGTAGAAGGACAGGGACATGTGGAAGAGGGAGGTAGTATTATGGAGAGGCAGACAATAAGGCTGTAAAGTAGTAATAAGGGAAGATGGGGTTGTTGATGAAGAAGATTGTCGGGGTAGAGGTGATGAACTTGGGCATGTTAGGAGATTGAGTGTTGACTTGGGTGGATAATGTACTAATAGGCAGTGAGGAGGGGGTAGTAGTTGCAGTGTTCAGAGCCGTGGTCAAAGGAGAGCATGGGTTTGGGGAATCAGGAGAGTTTGAATTGGTGGAGCTATTTAATGAAGGGGCAAGCCCCTAATGAGGGTATAACGTCTTCATTATTGGCCATGGTAAACCTGGAGTATGTTGGGGAGAGAAACAGTCCACCCTGGGGGGTCTCCTTGAGGGGTAAGGGCTAGACAATTAACACAGGGAATACCGTGCCCATGGCTCTCTCAGGCCGTACAGGACTGGTAAAAAATCATCCTTTCAGCACGGCTCTTGTGGTTGTAGGCAAACGCACAGTAAGTCAAATTACTCTTTATTTTAGAGTGTACAGCTAGTGTTCGGGTGAGAGCCTAGCCGATGAGTGAGTGAGTTTCTTTTGGACTCGGCGGCTTAAATATGCCAGCCGCGATGTATACTCTCGAGTCAGGTCCGATGAGCTGCGCGGTGATTGGCGGGAGTCGGTTCGCCAAACCGCCTGGACCTGACTCTACCGAGCGCGGAAACTCGTCGCACGTTGTTCACCACAGCACTCCCCTTCCAGTGTAGCGGTCGCGAAACGAACCTTCGAAATCGTGCATTGCTCCTGGAGATGCGCAGGCTTTGCACGGTCGATGCTGACGGTGTCGTCTCCTCGTGGTCGCCGGATGGTGATGGTTTTACTGTCCCGCTTGATGACCGGAAAGGGCCCCTCATAGGGTGGGCAGAGGGGAGGCTTGGTGGGTCGTCTTATGAAGACATGTGAGCAGTCTTGGTGGTCGCGGGGCAAGTAGATGTCTCGTTGCCGTGATGGTCTCGTAGGACGAGAGCGGACGCGGGCCATGCGGTCGCGAAGCTGCTTGCCGAATGCTCCCGGGTCCTGATCTCCGGAGCTGACTAGAAAGTCAGCAGGGAGAGCTATGGTGGGTCCGTAGACCATCTCTGCTGCGGTGCACCGAAGATCCTGCTTGAAAGAGGTCCGTATGTGTAGGAGTGCCAAGGGTAACTGGTCCACCCAGTGTCGGGCGGGAGAAGAAGCCGTGAGGGCCTCCTTCAAGTGGCGGTGTAGGCGCTCCACCATGCCATTGGCGCTGGGATGGTATGCTGTGGTCCGGATGCGCTTCGAGCCGAGAAGGATCATCAGCTGCCTCCAGAGCTCGGATTCGAACTGAGGACCTCTGTCGATCGTGACCGTCGCTGGAGTCCCGTAGCGAGATATCCAGGTGCTGATAAAGGTCTTGGCAATGGTGGCGGCAGTTGTGTCCTGGATAGGTGTGGCCTCAGGCCACCTGGTAAACCGGTCAATCATCGTCAGGACGTAGCTGTAACCTTGGTCTGCTGGTAGGGGACCGACTATGTCAAGGTGTACATGCTCGAAGCGGCCGTCTGGTACAAGGAACACCTGTGGGGGAGACTTAGTGTGTCGGTGAACCTTACTGCGTTGGTATTCGATGCAGGTGCGACACCACTGCCGGACGTCTCTATTGATGCCGGGCCAGACGACTTTGCTGCGGATGAGGTCCTGTGTTGCGCGGATTCCTCTATGAGCGTGGTAAGCTTCGAAAAACTGTCGGCGGAGTGACGGAGGGATGTAAGGACGGGGTCTGCCCAGCGAGATGTCGCAGAGGATGGTGTCCTGGGAGCCCTGAAGCTGCACCTGCTCTAGTTGAAGGGAGGTGTCTCCGTCGGTGAGCCTGGGGAGGGAAGGGTCCTGTTGCTGCTCCCTGCGAACCAGCTGGTAGTCGATCGGAGTGCTGCTCGCACTTACCATGGATATCGAGACCCTGGATAGGGCGTCTGCAGCCTGGTTGTTGGTGCCCCGGATGTGTTGTATGTCAGTGGTGAACTGGGCAACGAAATCCAGGTGCCTCTCTTCACGCGGGGACTGACGGCGACTCCTGTTGTGCAGGGCGAAGGTGAGGGGCTTGTGGTCCGTCAAGATGTGGAAGTCCTTCCCCTCGACATATGTCCGGAAGTGTTTGATGGCCGTGTACACCGCAAGGAGCTCCTTGCCGAAAGCACTGTACCTATTTTGTGTGGGCTGAGAGTCCGTGAAAAGAAAGCCAGGGGTTGCCAACCGTTACCTGAATCTTGTTGCAAAAAACTGCTCCCATGGCGGTGTCCGAGGCGTCGACGGCTATATTGAGCCTTGCTCCCTGCTGCGGGTGGTTGAGGAGGGTCGCCGAGGCTAAGGCGTCCTTGCTAGCCTCAAAAGCTTCAATCGCCTCAGAGGTCCAAGTAACGTCTCTGCCGCGTCCCGACCGGGATGGAGCGAGGAGACGTTGCAGAGGTGCCAGAAGAAGTGCACACTTCGGGATGAACCTCCTGAAGAAGTTAATCATGCCGAGGTACTTCCGAAGCTGTGTCTTCATTGTTGGCTTAGAGAACTGCCTGATACTGCTGACCTTCTCCTGAGCTGGGGTAATACCGTCGGCGGTAATCGTGTGACCTAGGAAGGTGAGAGAGCAGACTCCGAAAAGACTCTTACCAGGGTTGATGACGACTCCAGCTCCCTGCAAGCGGTCAAAGAGGGCCCGGAGGTGCTGCTGGTGTTCCTCACTGTTGCTGCTGGCGATGAGTATATCGTCGATGTAGACGAAGACACCCTGTAGGCCGCGGGTGACATCGTCCATGAAGCGCTGGAAGGTCTGGGCGGCGTTGCGGAGTCCGAACGGCATTCGCAGGAATTCGTACAGGCCGAAGGGCGTGGTCACAGCTGTCTTCGGGATGTCCTCCTCGGCGATGGGGATTTGGTGGTACGCTCTGACGAGGTCGATTTTAGAGAAAATCGTGCATCCCGAGAGCTCCCGTGTGAAGGAGTGGAGGTGCGGGAGGGGGTAGCAGTCCGGTGCGGTGGCTGTATTGAGGTGACGATAATCCCCACAGGGACGCCAGTCGCCGTCCTTCTTACGAACAAGGTGCAGGGGAGATGCCCACTGGCTGCTGGAAGGGCGTATGATGCCGAGCTCTCGCATGTGCTCGAAATCTGCCTTTGCGATGCGGAAGCGATCTGGTGCGAGTGGCCTGCAGCGGGAAAAGACCGGGGGTCCAGTCGTGACGATGTGGTGCTTGACGGTGTGTGGTGGTGTCGTTGCCACGTTGATGGGCTTGGTCAGCGCTGGAAACTCGAGCAGCACTTCTCTGTAAGGGCACTGGTGGGCAGTACAGTGTATATCTGGGGGACACATACCAGGGCCGACGAGGCGTAGGTGCGGGTCCCCCAGATATACACTGTACTGCCCAACCAGTGCCCTTACAGAGCAGTGCTGCGCGAGTTTCCAGCGCTGACCAAGCCCATCAAACGCGGCAACGACACCACCACACACCGTCAAGCACCACATCGTCACGACTGGACCCCGGTCTTTTCCCGCTGCAGGCACTCGCACCAGATCGCTTCCGCATCGCAAAGGCAGAGTTCGAGCACATGCGAGAGCTCGGCATCATACGCCCTTCCAGCAGCCAGTGGGCATTCCCCTGCACCTTGTTCGTAAGAAGGACGGCGACTGGCGTCCTGTGGGGATTATCGTCACCTCAATACAGCCACCGCACCGGACTGCTACCCCCTCCCGCACCTCCACTCCTCACACGGGAGCTCTCGGGATGCACGATTTTCTCTAAAATCGACCTCGTCAGAGCGTACCACCAAATCCCCATCGCCGAGGAGGACATCCCGAAGACAGCTGTGACCACGCCCTTCGGCCTGTACGAATTCCTGCGAATGCCGTTCGGACTCCGCAACGCCGCCCAGACCTCCAGCGCTTCATGGACGATGTCACCCGCGGCCTACAGGGTTTCGTCTACATCGACGATATACTCATCGCCAGCAGCAACAGTGAGGAACACCAGCAGCACCTCCGGGCCCTCTTTGACGCTTGCAGGGAGCTGGAGTCGTCATCAACCCTGGTAAGAGTCTTTCGGAGTCTGCTCTCTCACCTTCCTAGGTCACACGATTACCGCCGACGGTATTCCCCAGCTCAGGAGAAGGTCAGCAGTATCAGGCAGTTCTCTAAGCCAACAATGAAGACACAGCTTCGGAAGTACCTCGGCATGATTAACTTCTTCAGGAGGTTCATCCCGAAGTGTGCACTTCTTCTGGCACCTCTGCAACGTCTCCTCGCTCCATCCGGTCGGGACGCGGCAGAGACGTTACTTGGACCTCTGAGGCGATTGAAGCTTTTGAGGTAGCAAGGACGCCTTAGCCTCGGCGACCCTCCTCAAACCACCCGCAGCAGGGAGCAAGGCTCAATATAGCCGTCGACGCCTCGGACCACGCCATGGGAGCAGTTTGCAACAAGATTCAGGTAACGGTTGGCAACCCCTGGCTTTCTTTTCACGGACTCTCAGCCCACAACAAAATAGGTACAGTGCTTTCGGCAAGGAGCTCCTTGCGGTGTACACGGCCATCAAACACTTCCGGACATATGTCGAGGGGAAGGACTTCCACATCTTGACGGACCACAAGCCCCTCACCTTCGCCCTGCACAACAGGAGTCGCCGTCAGTCCCCGCGTGAAGAGAGGCACCTGGATTTCGTTGCCCAGTTCACCACTGACATACAACACATCCGGGGCACCAACAACCAGGCTGCAGACGCCCTATCCAGGGTCTCGATATCCATGGTAAGTGCGAGCAGCACTCCGATCGACTACCAGCTGGTTCGCAGGGAGCAGCAACAGGACCCTTCCCTCCCCAGGCTCACCGACGGAGACACCTCCCTTCAACTAGAGCAGGTGCAGCTTCAGGGCTCCCAGGACACCATCCTCTGCGACATCTCGCTGGGCAGACCCCGTCCTTACATCCCTCCGTCACTCCGCCGACAGTTTTTCGAAGCTTACCACGCTCATAGAGGAATCCGCGCAACACAGGACCTCATCCGCAGCAAAGTCGTCTGGCCCGGCATCAATAGAGACGTCCGGCAGTGGTGTCGCACCTGCATCGAATACCAACGCAGTAAGGTTCACCGACACACTAAGTCTCCCCCACAGGTGTTCCTTGTACCAGACGGCCGCTTCGAGCATGTACACCTTGACGTAGTCGGTCCCCTACCAGCAGACCAAGGTTACAGCTACGTCCTGACGATGATTGACCGGTTTACCAGGTGGCCTGAGGCCACACCTATCCAGGACACAACTGCCGCCACCATTGCCAAGACCTTTATCAGCACCTGGATATCTCGCTACGGGACTCCAGCGACGGTCACGATCGACAGAGGTCCTCAGTTCGAATCCGAGCTCTGGAGGCAGCTGATGATCCTTCTCGGCTCGAAGCGCATCCGGACCACAGCATACCATCCCAGCGCCAATGGCATGGTGGAGCGCCTACACCGCCACTTGAAGGAGGCCCTCACGGCTTCTTCTCCCGCCCGACACTGGGTGGACCAGTTACCCTTGGCACTCCTACACATACGGACCTCTTTCAAGCAGGATCTTCGGTGCACCGCAGCAGAGATGGTCTACGGAACCACCATAGCTCTCCCTGCTGACTTTCTAGTCAGCTCCGGAGATCAGGACCCGGGAGCATTCGGCAAGCAGCTTCGCGACCGCATGGCCCGCGTCCGCTCTCGTCCTACGAGACCATCACGGCAACGAGACATCTACTTGCCCCGCGACCACCAAGACTGCTCACATGTCTTCATAAGACGACCCACCAAGCCTCCCCTCTGCCCACCCTATGAGGGGCCCTTTCCGGTCATCAAGCGGGACAGTAAAACCATCACCATCCGGCGACCACGAGGAGACGACACCGTCAGCATCGACCGTGCAAAGCCTGCGCATCTCCAGGAGCAATGCACGATTTCGAAGGTTCGTTTCGCGACCGCTACACTGGAAGGGGAGTGCTGTGGTGAACAACGTGCGACGAGTTTCCGCGCTCGGTAGAGTCAGGTCCAGGCGGTTGGCGAACCGACTCCCGCCAATCACCGCGCAGCTCATCGGACCTGACTCGAGAGTATACATCGCGGCTGGCATATTTAAGCCGCCGAGTCCAAAAGAAAACTCACTCACTCATCGGCTAGGCTCTCACCCGAACACTAGCTGTACACTCTAAAATAAAGAGTAATTGACTTACTGTGCGTTTGCCTACAACCACAAGAGCCGTGCTGAAAGGATGATTTTTACCAGTCCTGTACGGCCTGAGAGAGCCATGGCACGGTATTCCCTGTGTTAATTGTCTAGCCCTTACCCCTCAAGGAGACCCCCAGGGTGGACTGTTTTCTCCCCAACATACTCCAGGTTTACCATGGCCAATAATGAAGACGTTATACCCTCATTAGGGCTTGCCCCTTCATTAAATAGCTCCACCAATTCAAACTCTCCTGATCCCCAAACCCATGCTCTCCTTTGACCACGGCTCTGAACACTGCAAACTACTACCCCTCCTCACTGCCTATTAGTACATTATCCACCCAAGTCAACACTCAATCTCCTAACATGCCCAAGTTCATCACCTCTACCCCGACAATCTTCTTCATCAACAACCCCATCTTCCCTTATTACTACTTTACAGCCTTATTGTCTACCTCTCCATAATACTACCTCCCTCTTCCACATGTCCCTGTCCTTCTACTACCCCATCTCTACAAAATATCTTAAATACTCTATTTAGCCCAGCTAAATGGGACGATTTTCGTGACAACACTCTTCGCTTCCAGCAATGCAAAAACAAATAGGCAAAGTCTCTGTAGCTGACCTGATCGTTCTCATCTCGTCGCAGTAACATCTAAAAACCAAGCTATAGCATTATCAACTCTAACTAATCTCTCTGGTCACACCATTCTGCAGAACCTCACCCAGCTCTCAATACGTGAACAGAATTGTCTCTATCGCCCCAGCAAACTGCCCTATCTATGACAAAAAATGGTCAGATTGTGGAGAAGACTTACTCACCTGCTCATGGGACTATAATGCAATATCAGTACAGTGCTCCATTCCTCCCAGAGGTCATCGTAAGAACCCCACTAACATTGCCAAAATTACTTTTCATAGACATAACCTTCCCTTTCATGTTACATGGTGGCAAATCCCTCCCTGTCTGACCATATCAACCTCCTCCCATCAGTGCCAAAATGTTGGTGTTTAAGACATTCTGCCAAACAACTGCCGTTCACACAGCCAGATGCCCTCTATGTACCAACCTGGTCATACTCGTCAAACTGCACTGCACAGTCACGCACATGTGCCAACTGTGGCGGCTCCATAATGTATTTTTAGGGGCTGCCCCACTACAAATTGAGTCTGAGGTGGCAACTCTCAAATTCAAACTTGGACTGACTCTACGTGAATCCAGACAGGAAGCACTTCGACGATGTTTTTCTCTTAATCCCTGCTCTAGTAATGTTGCTCGCTCTGCCCCTCCGCCTCCCTCCCAAGACGTTCCTACACCCTCCCCTATACCTATCCCTCCTACATCATATTTCCCCACTTCTGCCTCCTACTTTCCCCAGTCAAATTCTTTTACCATTCTAAACCTAGACACTCCGGTCTCTACTGTAGCATCAACACCTTCCCTTCTCCCTCCCCGCACTACTCGCAGCAGACAGACTAACGTTCCACCCCTTCTACCACATGCTCACTTCCTTACCCTCAGACACCAGTCTCCTCTTCCCTCCCTCATAAGAAAACCTTTGTCTCACAAAACTCCCCAACCAACTCCTTTACAGAAGATATTCAAATTTATCTACTTGAGTCCTAAACTGACACCGAAACCCCTTATCCACCCTCAAATCCCACAACTCCCTTCCACACTCAAAGTGACTGCCGATATCCATCCCTCTCTACTCATATTTCCCCTACCCCCTTCTTCCTACTCCTCCCAACACAGCCCATCCCCCAAGCTCCAGCTCCAGCCTACATTAACCCTCCCTCCATCCCCTCTATCCCTTCCACTCCCTCCTTGGTACACACATGAATCCTTGTTACAATTATGCCTTTCCCAGATCCTCCACCTCCTGATACCCCTCCTGATACAACACCACCTTCCCCCTCTCATTCCTAATCTCACCTCCTAGCTCCTTCTCCTCCAAATTCTCCAACGTGCACTGTAACCGTTATCACTCATAGATCAACTAAAGTATAGCTCTCTACTTTCACTTCACTCTCTGCTAGTTCCTACTCTCCCACCCTCCTCATCCATTTCAGATATGATACAATATTTCACAACTACAGTCCTAAGAGCTGCTTTACAGCCATTCCTCAAACCTCAAGACCTTATAGCTCTAAATGTGTTCCATGGTGGAATTCTGATTGCACTAAAACATTTTGCTTAAAGCGTGCAGCCTGGAACAGTTACTGCTACAAATGAGGAACCCCTAATCAGCTATCAGTCCTTATCTCCTTAAAAGAGCATCTGCCTGTCTTCGTCGTACAATAAGGAATAGAAAAAGAAATAACTGGTGAAATTGTTTCCTCAATTATAATTCTACATCTATCTCAACTGGTGCTGCTGACCCCCATGCTCATTTTAAGACATATTACATCTGCATTTGCACTCCATGAATCTGTATTGGGCCATATTCTTTGACCTAGAAAAAGCATATGATGTTACATGGCGGTACATATTCTCCAAAAATTGTCCTCCCTAAGCATATGCGGAAAACATGGATGTCTTTATAAAGTCTTTCCTCTCCAAATGCATTTCCCAGATAAAAATTGCCTCTTCCACATCATCATCATTTCTCAGTTTGAAGGCGTCCCATAAGGCAGTGTGCTCAGCACCACTTTATTCCTTCCTTGCTGTTAACGGCATTGTTCAGTTTTACCATTAGGAGAACTATATGTTGATAATTTAACCATCTTCGCCTCTGGTACATCCATACCAAATCTCTGCCAGTTCTGCAATATCAGCAGTATCTTTCTGGGCACTAACCATGGCTTCCGATTTTCTACCTCCAAATCTTTCTCCATCCTTTTCTTCATATGTAGGTCCCAACCTCCACTCTTCTTATATGGCACTCCACTCCAATACCGTTCCTCTGGCAAATTCCTTGGCGTTATTTTTGACTCCAAATTGTCTCTCCTGGTCAGCTCCATTTCATCGAAACAGACGTGGGAGACGGCTCTCGCCGCTTACATATTGGCCACACCCAAGTAGCACACTCCTATCATGATGGTACATACTGACCCATCCCTATGTTCCCTATGTAATGTTCCTCTTTCAGTTCCACACATTCTATTGTCATGTCCACGCTTTGATGCAGCCCGTACCTCTGCTTTCCCTCACCTATCCATCCTTCACCGACCTCCCAACCTATTAGACATCCTTACAGAATCTCACACTTTCTGCTTTGACAACCTTCCTCAGACTCATACATATCCTTCACTTAATCTAATCCCTTACCTAACCCTACCTTAACCCATTAACCTTCTCAATATTAATCTAGATAATTGACATAGCAACAAACTACTAAATCAACTACGCTTCACTACCCTTTACTGTACCTTCCTATAGTGCTACATGACCTTAGATGTCTAGCACATTTATTTTGCTTTTAATCATTAACCTTAACCATTACTCATGCCGAAAAAATCTTAAGCATAGTTCCACAGCCACAGATCAAGGCACACACATGTATGTGCACACACATATATGTGAGTACATATATATCTATGTATATATATGTATATAAATACACACACACACATTAGTGTGTGTGTGTGTGTGTGTGTGTGTGTGTGTGTGTGTGTGTGTGTGTGTGTGTGTGTGTGTGTGTGTGTGTGTGTTGGTGGTGTGTGTGTGTGTGTACATATATACATAATATATATATATATGTACACATATATATAATACACTATAATATATATATAATATATATATATATATATATATATATATATTTATATATATATATATATATGATATTAATATATATATATTATATATCATATAAATAAGTAGATAGATAGATAGACAGATTTATATATATATATATATATATATATATATATATATATATATATATATATATATATATATATATACATATGTATACACACACACACACACACACACACACACACACACACACACACACACACACACACAATATATATATATACATTTATATATACATTTATATATATATATATATATATATATATATATATATATATATATATATATATATATATATATATATGATGTATATGTGTGTGTGTCTGTACTTGTATCTGTGCACATGTGTGTAAATATATATGTATATACACTTGAATAACCACATATACAGAGTATACACATGTTCACTGTGTGGTGGAAACAAGCTTTCACAGACATGTTTTTATGTTCACCCAACACCTGTATATCTCGCTACGTGGTCTCTGCGGCACAGTCGTTATGGATATAACATTCATATATCATGGATTTTTCTTATAGCGTTTACTTTTTTGGATCATTATTTTTTCTCTTTTTAGAGAAAATTGAAGAAAAAGAAGTTTAAGCAGATTTTTTTTTCTAATAATACAATTAATGTTTTAATTACCCTAGTGAAAAATATTTGTAATGATGTGGATAATGAATATCGAATGTATCATATTATGATAATGTATTGATTAATGACCATCATAACAGCTTGTCAATTTATTTCGTTTCTGTTTTGGTTGTTGAATTTATATCACTTGGTTTACATCTGACTTAAT
>NC_051389.1:36824856-36848640 GCF_015228065.2 Penaeus monodon
TCTGACTACTATCCTCACACTAGCACAGAGGATTCTTGCACAAGGTAGTAGAATTATCATATACTGGGTTCCAAGCCACATTGGGATCAGAGGGAATGAGCTTGCTGACAGACTAGCCGAAGTTGGCAGGGGTATGGCCCCTAATCCCATGATAATACATCAGAGCTGAAAATTACTTAGGAAGAAGTGTACGGTGATGGCAACCTCCTTCCTCTTGCAGCTTCACAGAGAGGAAACGAGATCCTCCCCCTCGGCCAGCTGGTACTCAGACGCCACCGGCTATGAACCACTGGCACTCTCTGAAATAAACAACAGAGGTACCGAAGTCATTCTGCACAGAATGCGCCTAGGTTACCACTGTTCATGGCAGATCATACTAACAATAGAACGTGAAGAGAGGTGTTGCATGCATTGCGGCGAGCCGAACGCCACACTCGTACATTACTTAGAGAATTGTGTGCACACGCAAATCCTGAGACAAAGCCCGCAGAACACAGCCGTCGTGTTGGTAAAGAGATTATGCGAAATGCTTACACCACGGCTACAGGAGCGCCTGCTGGCAATCCCACTGCCACGGTAAGCACTGAGTGTCAGAGAACCAAATGAGACAGCCATAAAAAGCTGACACAGGCCGGGCCCTAAGTGAAGGGCCCGGGCGAAGACAGAACTTCGCTAATCTCAAACGAACGAACGCAGCAGCACCACAAGGGCTGCCCAGTCCTTAGCCGACTGGGAAAGCCTACCGGCTCCCACGGTGATCTCCGACTTCACCTTCAACATCCAGCCATACCTGTGGGCACTCACACCCACAACAAACACTCCCCAAAGAGATAAGGCACCAGTAACCTCAAATATTAGATGCGCAACCATCCATTTACTATACTGGTGACCACAGGAGTGATAAGTTATGGTATTTCACTCGCTCGCTTTGCTCACTCTTTGGAGGGGGAGTACCTGTAGCGCTCACTGAACAACGGGCTCCCCTTGTTCCCTGCGCCATTACAGAGCGCTCGTTTACTTAAGCCGCAGAGCCCGAAACGAGATTATCGCCTAAATTTTTTAAAGCTTTTTATTTTCTTACGTTTGTGTTTGCGTTTTTTTTCTTTCGTTTTGTTTTAGTTTCTTGTTTTTAAATTTTGTTCTCTTTCGGTTTTTATAGTTTTAGGTGGGTGTTCCACACAAACACCTCTTTTAAATTGCTCCCTAAAATAAACAAACCCCCTAACGAGAGCCCTATCCCGTTTTTAACTCCTTTCCTCTCCCACTTCCCCCCCTTCCGTGTGTCACACAACCTCGCCCTCGCCTCATCTCATTATCCTTCCATAGCACTAGCGTTCCCCATCCATATCCTTACCTTCATCTCACTGGTTTCGGATTCCGACACGTGGCATCTGCCGCCTGCACCCTGCTATGACCGTGGCTCCTTTGGCCTAAGGAGTGGCAACACGCGAGCGGGGGAGATGTCATGGCCTGTGATGTTAACCCAAACGTGGTGAAATCGCCAGAGCACGTCTCCAAGGAAGGTCTACCGCCGACAGGGAGAAATCTCTGCTCGACGCGGGCAAGGGAGATAGCCTCTGATTAGCAATCTCACTCGTTAGCCAAGGACACCACCGTTGACATGGGCGATAAGTCCATGCACGGTGGCGCCTCCGATGGCGCCGGACAGGCCGCCTTTACCGCTCCAATCCTCCCTCGTTAGCCGAGTGCTTCCGCAGCCCGGGCGCAGCGGCCTCGCCGACCCGTGAGTTCACTCATGCGAAGCGAGTGCCGCTATGCCAGGGCAACGCACACCACAGATGGCGCGAGGCCTCCCTCTCCGGCCTTTATCCTCCTTTCCTCCTCCTGTCAGCTATGCCCTCAACTTTTACCCCGCATGTTGGGTTAAGCCCCGACTCTTTTCTCTCTCACTAAATCATCTTTTCGATCCCCCCCTTATCCTTCCCCTCTCCCATCTTCTTTCTCACCCGGTAACGGGTCTTTTCTTTGACCTTGAAACCTTGAAACGAGATCAGCATTCCCCGATCCTCCAGCAGAACCAGACAACAGCAGCAGCACTACAAGGACCGCCCAATCCTTAGCCGACTGGGGAGCCTGCCGGCTCCCCCGGTGATCTCCGACTTCACCATTAACACCCAGCCATACCTGTGGGCACTCACACCCACCAAACACTCCCCAGAGATAAGACACCAGTAACCTCAAATAGTAGATGACCAACTATCATTTACTATACCTGTAACCTGAAATATCCCTGCTGGTCACTAACACGCACACACACACAGGGTATATATATATATATATATATATATATATATATATTTTATATTATATATATATATATATATATATATATTATATATATATATATATATATACATATATATATATATATATATATATATTTATATATATATATATATATATATATGTATATATATATATATATATATATATATATATATATATATATATATATATATATATATATACCCTGTGTGTGTGTGCGTGTTAGTGACCAGCAGGGATATTTCAGGTTACAGGTATAGCAAATGATAGTTGGTCATCTACTATTTGAGGTTACTGGTGTCTTATCTCTGGGGAGTGTTTGGTGGGTGTGAGTGCCCACAGGTATGGCTGGGTGTTAATGGTGAAGTCGGAGATCACCGGGGGAGCCGGCAGGCTCCCCAGTCGGCTAAGGATTGGGCGGTCCTTGTAGTGCTGCTGCTGTTGTCTGGTTCTGCTGGAGGATCGGGGAATGCTGATCTCGTTTCAAGGTTTCAAGGTCAAAGAAAAGACCCGTTACCGGGTGGGAAAGAAGATGGGAGAGGGGAAGGATAAGAGGGGGTCGAAAAGATGATTTAGTGCGAGAGAAAAGAGTCGGGGCTTAACCCAACATGCGGGGTAAAAGTTGAGGGCATAGCTGACAGGAGGAGGAAAGGAGGATAAAGGCCGGAGAGGGAGGCCTCACGCCATCTGTGGTGTGCGTTGCCCTGGCATAGCGGCACTCGCTTCGCATGAGCGAACTCACGGGTCGGCGAGGCCGCTGCGCCCGGGCTGCGGAAGCACTCGGCTAACGAGGGAGGATTGGAGCGGTAAAGGCGGCCTGTCCGGCGCCATCGGAGGCGCCACCGTGCACGGACTTATCGCCCATGTCAACGGTGGTGCCCTTGGCTAACGAGTGAGATTGCTAATCAGAGGCTATCTCCCTTGCCCGCGTCGAGCAGAGATTTCTCCCTGTCGGCGGTAGACCTTCCTTGGAGACGTGCTCTGGCGATTTCACCACGTTTGGGTTAACATCACTGGCCATGACATCTCCCCCGCTCGCGTATTGCCACTCCTTAGGCCAAAGGAGCCACGGTCATAGCAGGGTGCAGGCGGCAGATGCCACGTGTCGGAATCCGAAACCAGTGAGATGAAGGTAAGGATATGGATGGGGAACGCTAGTGCTATGGAAGGATAATGAGATGAGGCGAGGGCGAGGTTGTGTGACACACGGAAGGGGGAAGTGGGAGAGGAAAGGAGTTAAAAACGGGATAGGGCTCTCGTTAGGGGGTTTGTTTATTTCAGGGAGCAATTTAAAAGAGGTGTTTGTGTGGAACACCCACCTAAAACTATAAAAACCGAAAGAGAACAAAATTTAAAAAACAAGAAACTAAACAAAACGAAAGAAAAAACGCAAACAAAAACGAAAGAAAATAAAAACTTAAAAAAATTTAGGCGATAATCTCGTTTGGGGCTCTGCGGCTTAAGTACATGAGCGCTCTGTAATGGCGCAGGGAACAGGGGAGCCCGTTTTTTCAGTGAGCGCTACAGGTACCCCCCCTCCAAAGAGTGAGCAAAGCGAGCGAGTGAAATACCATAACTTATCACTCCTGTGGTCACCATATAGTAAATGGTGGTTGCGCATCTAATATTTGAGGTTACGGGTGCCTTATCTCTTTGGGGAGTGTTTGTTGTGGGTGTGAGTGCCCACAGGTATGGCTGGATTTGAAGGTGAGTCGGAATCACCGGGGGAGCCGGTAGCTTCCCCGTCGGCTAAGGACTGGGCAGCCCTTGTGGTGCTGCGCGTTCGTTTTGTTTGAGATTAGCGAAGTTCTGTCTACGCCCGGGCCCTTCACTTAGGGCCCGGGCCCGTGTCAGCTTTTATGGCTGTCTCATTTGGTTTTCTGACACTCAGTGCTTACCGTGGCAGTGGGATTGTCAGCAGGGGCTCCTGTAGCCGTGGTGTAAGCATTTCGCATAATCTCTTTACCCACACGACGGCTGTGTTTTGCGGCTTTGTCTCAGGATTTTGCGTGTGCACACAATTCTCTAAGTAATGTACGAGTGTGGGGTTCGGCTCGCCGCAATGCATGCAAAACCTCTCTTCACGTTCTATTGTTAGTATGATCTGCCATGAACAGTGGTAAACCCAGGCGCATTCTGTGCAGAATGACTTCGGTACCTCTGTTGTTTATTTCAGAGAGTGCCAGTGGTTCATAGCCGGTGGCGTCTGAGTAACCGCTGGCCGAGGGGAGGATCTCGTTTCCTCTCTGTGAAGCTGCAAGAGGAAGGAGGTTGCCATCACCGTAACTTCTTCCTAAGTAATTTTTCAGCTCTGTGTATTATCATGGGATTAGGGCCATACCCCTGCCAACTTTGGCTAGTCTGTCAGCAAACTCATTCCCTCTGATCCCAATGTGGCTTGGAACCCAGTATATTGTAATTCTACTACCTTGTGCAAGAATCCTCTGTTCTAGTGTGAGGATAGTATCAGAAGGTAGATATTGTCATTGGGGGGCGCTGCTGAAGACAGTCAATGGCTCCTTTGGAGTCTGTATGTATGACCTCCACGTCCTTCCCCCACGGACGTGTGGCATCAGTGCTCCCTGATAAAGCACTGCCCTCTTGCCTGTAGCGAGGAGGTGTTGTCCTGTTACCCTCATGGATTTTTGTGGCTTCCCTTGTTGCTGAGTGTGGTCAAGGGATCGCCCGATCCATGCGCGTGTGGTATGTTTTGCATGAACCCGGAGGATTGTGGTTGCAATGACCCTTGTGTTTCTGCCTTTAGGCTAAGCGTGGGATATTCATGCTTTTTCGTTGCCAGTCTCATGACCGAGAACTCAGCGAGGTGGGTGCCCACGGTGGAGCTTCGAATCAAGTCAGGTGGGTGGAAGTCCATGCTCTTGGCGAAGAATCGTTTTGTCGTGTGTTGAAGCTGATGGCGTATTATACCCTGGCTTTTGTTGGAAACAGACAGCCAGAGTTGTTTTGGCAACTAGCTCGTTAATCCTTGTTCTAGGGCGTACCCTGACTATTTTAGTCATAAGGTTTGCATTCCTGGGAGCCTGGATACCATTTGATAGATTGTGCGCATTAGATAGATTCCTGAGCCAAGGGGAGAAGGTTGCCTCCATTAATGTAGATTGAGGACCTTTGCTCACTTCTTGGGCACCCAAATGACCCTGGCAGCTTCGTTTAGGACTGTCTACAGTTGGTCTTTATATTTTTTCTTAATGCCAATCAGAGCAAGGGAGGCATAGTCTACAATGGGCCTGACAGCATGAACATAGAATGATCTTAGTACTCTGTGTCTGGCCCCTATGCGTCTTCCACTCATTGCTCTCATGACAGACAGTCTTGATTTTCTTCGGTCAAGCAGGTACTGGACCTCCTTCTGGAAGGAGAGGGTCCGGTCTATCTTTACCCCAAGGTAGAGGTAGTCCTGAACCCACTCCAAGTCCATTCTCTGGATTTTCAGACTTGTGCCATGAACTCTCTGTCTCAGAGCCATGGCTTTGGATTTGGCTGCAGAGATCTTTAGTCCTGTTCTACAACACTCCTCGGATACGAGGTCCAGACAGCGCTGGGATTTGTTTAGGCAGTATGCTCCAGTGGAGATGATAGCAAGATCGTCTGCATAGGAGAGGAGGTTTATGTTGAGGATACAGGACATCATTGTGTTAAAGAGGGCTGGACTGAGAACCCCACCCTGTGGCATTCCATTCTCTAGTGGCATGTGCTGTGATAGGTGGCCTTGGAATTTGACTCTGGCTGTTCTTTTCCTAAAGTAGTCACCTATCCAAGCCAAGAGCTTACATTCCTTTTTGGATCAGGCTCTCCTGAATGGCAAGAGGACTTGCCAACTCAAAAGCCTTCTCCAGGTCAAGTAATACTTCCACAGATGTGCCCATGCTTATTGTGCTCAGGAGCGTGGCTATGCTGTACACTGTGTTCATGCCCCTGGTGAACCCTTGGAGGTGTTAATGTGGGGGTCCCATTTTCCATCGGAGCCGGTTCAGTACCATCCTCTCGGCCATCTTGGCCAGACAGCTGGAGAGAGATGGGGCGGTATTTCCCTGGCTCTTTTGGTTTAGGGATGGGAACTATGGTAGCCTCCTTCCAACTCTGGGATAGAGTGGAAGTTTCCCAGGACTTGTTGATGAGTTGTAGATTAGTCCCAGGTGGGAAATGGTGGGGTACGAGATCCCATCAGATATGAGCAAGTCTGTCTGGTTGCAGGCGTTCTTGTCTTGCCCTCAGTTCGGCTGGCAGGCTGTTGCTACTTGTTCTCACAGAGAACTCGTGCGCTAGTCTGTTCGCCTCTGTACTGGGTTTATGGTGCGTGCATCTCGGGCTGAGCGGCTGGTAGCTCGCTTGACCCATTGCCATAGCCCTGAGAGGGTGGTATGGTGGTCGAAGGACTCACACCATTCCAGCCACTTTTCCTGCCTGACTCTGCCTGGCAGTTTCCTTGACATCCCTTGCAGCCTATCTTAGGAGGGCTAGGTTGTCGGGGGTTCTTTGCCTTCAGAAATGTTTTCGGCACATATTTACCCTGTGGTTGACCTCCCTAATCTCGTCGTTAAAGTACCAGGCGTCTTTTGTGACTCCTGGACCAAGGCCGAGTTTTGGGTATGGTCAGTTGAGGCTCCTCATCCAAAGGCATTTTACAAGTCTGGGTTTGTAGCACTCCCACATTTTTACTTTGTGGTGGGTTTATTGCTTTTTCAGACAGGGGCCAGGGCGTTCTGAAAAACCTCCAGTTGCCTGTCTGTTTTCCATCTTGGATTCGGTCGTGGCATTTCGGGTGGGCCACTATCCATGAGTGTAGTTATAGTGCCGTAATGGTCACTAGTGACGGTCTCATCGACACGCCAGCCAGGTGCTGCTGCTGTTGTCTGCTCTGCTAGAGGATCGGGCTTGCTTGCTTGCTTGCTTGAGATTTGCGAAGTTCTGGCTTCGCCCGGGCCTTTCACTTATGCCCGGCCTGTGTCACTTTTTTATTTTTATGTCTGTCTCATTTGTTGGTGCTGACACTCGGTGCTTAACCGTGGCGGTGGGGATTGGCCAGCATGCGCTCCCTGTGCCGTGGTGTAAGGCATCTCGCATAATCTCTTTTACCAGACGACGGCTGTGTTCTGTGGGTTTGTCTAGGAGTTGGCGTGTGCACGCAATTCATCCAAGTTAGTGTATCAGTGTGGCGGTTCGGGCTCGCTGCAATGCATTCAACCCCTCTTCACGTTCTAATGGTTTGTATTATCCTGCCATGCACAAGTGGTACCCTATGGCGCATTCTGTGGCAGAAGACTTTCGGTACCTCTGTTGTTTAATTTTCAGAGAGTGCCAGTGGTTCATAGCCTGTGGCATCTGAGTACCAGCTTGGACCGAGGGGGAATGTCTCGTTTCCTCTCTGTGAAGCTGCAGGAGGAAGGCAGTTTGGCCGCACCGTACACCCCCTCCTAATAAACCCTTCGGCTCTAGTAATTATTCATGGGAATTTGGGGGGGCATTACCCGGCCGATTTCGGCTATCTGTCAGCAAGCCATTGCCGCCTCTGATCCCTATATGGCTGGGAACCCAGTTTAATGTAATTCTTCTATCCCTGAGCAAGCATCCTTTGGGTTTTATTTGTGCCGATGGTGTTTGTCAGGAGGTAGATGTTGTCAGTGGTGAGCGCTGCTGAATACAGTCGACCGGCTCCTTTGGAGTCTGTGTGTATGACCACGTGTCCCTTTTCCTTCCTGGACGCGTGTCCTCAGTGCTTCCCATGTAGCGCTACCTCTGCCTGTAGCGAGGAGGCGTTTGTCTGTTACCTCATGGATTTTGTGGCATCCCTTGCTGCAAAGCCGGCGCCTGCAGTTGGGTCAAGGGATTGACCGATCCGTTCCTGTGTAATATGTTAGGCTCCCCGGAGGGGTGATGGTTTTGCAAATGACCCGGTTCTGGGTTTCTGCCTTTATGCTAGGCATACAACATTCATTCCTTTTTGCTTGCCAGTCTCATGACCGAGAACTCTAATCGAGGTTTTGTGCCCACGGCGGAGCTTTCGACAAAGTCAGGGTGTGGGGAGTCCAATGCCCTTGGCCAGTAGTGGTTCTTTGAGGCTGATTGCGTATTAGCACCCTGGCTGTGGAGACAGCAGGATTTGTTTGCAAACAGCTCGTTATCTTGTTCTAGGCGTCTGGACTATTTTGTGTCTTAGGGCTTGTGTTTCCTGGGAGCGCGTATGAAACCTTTTGATAAGAATTGGTGCTGCCGGTTAGATCAATTCGTGATTGCCAAGGGGAGAAGGTTTTGTCTCCCACTAGGAGGGTTGAGGACCTTTCGCCCACCTTGGGGCACCCAGAATGACCCTGGCGGCTTCGTTTTGACTGTCGCCATTCTTCCCCTTATATTTTTCTCTTGATGCCAATCAGAAGCGAGGGAGGCATAGTCTACAATGGGGGCCTGACAGCATGTACGTAGAATGATCTTTAGTACCTGTGTCTGGCCCCTAATGCCTCTTCCACTCATTCTCTCCTGGACAGACAGTCTTGGCCTTTGTTCGGTCAAGCAGGGTACCTGGACCTCCTGGCGGAAGGAGAGGGTCCGGTCTATCCTTACCCCAGTAACAGTTATTCCCTGAACCCACTCCAGTCCCATTCCTTGATTTTCAGACTTGTGCCTTGAACTCTCTGTCTCAAAAGCCATGGCCTTGGATTTGGCTTGCAGAGATCTTTAGTCCTGTCCTGCAAACACTCCTCGGTAACCAATTCCAGACAACGCTGGGGGGATTTGTTTAGGCAGTGTGGTCCATTGGAGATTATAGCACGATCTGTCTGTATAGGAGGATAATCTTGCACCCCACTGGGAGGTTTATGTTGAGGATACAGGACATTAGTGTGTTAAAAGGGCTGGACTGAGAACCCCATCCTGGGCGTTTCTTTTCTAGTGCCATGTGCTGTGTAGGTGACCTTGGAATTGACCTCTGGCTGTTCTATTCGTAAAGTAGTCAACTATCCAAGCCAAGAGCTTACCTCTGATTCCTTTTTTGGATCAGGCTCTCCTGAATGGCAAGCGACTTTGCCAATTCGAAGCCTTCTCCAGGTCCAAGGAATCTGCCACGAATGCGCCATTGTTAATTGTGCTCAAGAGCGTGCTTATAGCTGTGCGTCTGTGCTCATCGCCCCTGGTGAACCCGTGGAGGTGTTTCGTGTGGGGCTTTCCCATTTTCCTTTGGGCGCGTTCAGTACCATCCTCCCTCGGCGTCTTGGCCATAACAGCTGAGGAGAAGAGATTGGGGCGGTAACTTCCCCGGCTCCTTTGGTTGTAGGGATGGTAACTATGGTAGCCCTCTTCCAGCTGCTGGGTAGAGTGGAAGTTTCCCCAGGACCTGTGGATGAGTTGCAGGATATGGCAAGCTCACCCTACCATTCCCAGGCGGGAGATTGATGGGGTACGAGATCCCGTCATCGCCCGGGGCTGAGTTGCGACTAGCTTTGTGTGCAGTCTCTTAGTGTCCCTCAGAGAAAAGATAACGTCTTATTTATCGGGTTGGATGCCCTTTCTCTGATTTTCAGCAGTCTGTCTGTTGTAGGTTTTTTCTCTTGTCCTTGCCCTCGAGTTCGGCCTGGCAGACTGTCCGTTGCTCGTTTCCTCGAACAGAGAACTCCTTGCGCCATCCTGTTGCCTCTGCCCTGGGGGTCGTGGTGCGTGCAGCTCGGGGCTGAGCGGGATGGTAGCTCGCTTGACCCGTTGCCTAGTCTAGAGGGTGGTTACAGTGATCGAAAGACTCACACCATTCCTGCCACTTTTCCTGCCTCACTCTGCTTGGCATTTTCCTTGGCATCCCTCACGCCTCCCTTAGGGAGGGCTAGGTTGTCGGCGGTTCTTCCGTGCCTTCGGAAATGTTTTCGGCACATGTTTACCCTGTGGTTGACCTCGCCTAATCTCGTCCATTGAAGTAACCAGGGGCGTCCTTGTGACTCCTGGACCCAGGCCGCTTTTTGGTATGGTCAGTGAGGCTGCCTCCATCAATGGCATTTACAAGTCTGGCTTGTAGCACTAACTTCACATTTTTCACTCTGTGTGGGTTTCATTGCTTCTCGCAGCGTGCCACGGCGCTCTGGAACGCCTGCCAGTTGGCTTGTCTGTTTTCCATCTGGATTCGGTCGTGGTAATTTCGGCTGGGCCACTTCCATGAGGGTTGTTATAGTGCCATAATGGTCACTAGTGACGGTCCTCATCGAACGCCAGCCATTCCTCTCCACCAGAGTCGCGTGTCCAGGGTGAGGGGGGTCTAGAGACCCCTCCTCTCACATGCGTTGGCTGCTCCTGGCTGTTTGAGGAGGAGTGATCCTCGGGGAATTCTCGAGCAGCGTTGGCTATGGTGACGGCCAGCCGCATCCGGTGCCTGCAGGGAGCCGGATTGTGTGGTTGGCATTGACGTCTCCCCCTATGATCACTCGGTCATGTTCTGCGGAATCACATACCTGGCTGATGTCTAAGCTACTACAGTGTGGCCTGCTGTACACTTTGTACAATTTCAGGGGTCCCCCAGGCCAGTTGAATCTCGACGGCAAGAGATTCCCACCATCCTTCTCCACATGCGGTGCATCGGCTTATTGCCGGAGCAGGGACATTGTTGCCTTCAACCAGGGGTCATCCAGGCTCTTTTGCCATCGGAACGTGGGCCAGCGCTAGACGTATACCCTGCGAAGCAAACAGCTTTTCCGCTGATAATGTCTCCTGGGAGCAGACGCTGTCATTGCCTCCCTTGAGCGCACTATTTTGCGTGAGGATGGCCTCCCTTGAGGAGAAAGCCACAGATGTTTCCACTGCAGAATTTAGATTGCGTGTCATGATGTTACTAAATGGTAGTTACATCAGGAGACAGAATCGTCACATTCGGGTTGACGGTCGGAGTCTGGACAACTCCATTGTAGATCCTCACTGCTTGAAGGACTCTCTTTTCTCGGCTGTCCCAGGCTATCCCTGGATCCACCTGGGGGGTGGAGAGCCTTTGGTAGCGCTGACTTTTCGTCTTTGGCTTTTTCTCGGGGGCCAGGCTGTTTTCTTGCATTGGGCTGGCCTTGCCTGGGCAGGCCATCTTCTTCTGATTCCGGCTTGTGGCACTGATCACCTGGTTAGGCCCTCTGCCCCGTGAGGTGCATATCCCTGGCTAGCTTCTGCCTGTGAGGGGCATAGCCTGGCTTGGAGAGGGGAGGGGAGGGGAGTCCCCCTCCCCCGAACTGGGCTGAGGAAAGAGGATTGGGCTGAGTTGGCCTTCTTCATCTTCCTTCCCTTTATGCTTTTTCACGGTCTGTTTGAAGTGTCGTCATGGGCAAACTTGACTGCCTTATCCGCCCTCTTCCTCGGTCCTGGACGAGGATAACTGCCACTGCTGTGACCACAGCAGTGATCAGGATCGACATGTCCCCCTCGTCGAAGAACATGCTTCTGGGTCTGGGGGGGACCGTGTGGTGCTGTTGGAACCTTTCTTCCTGTGGTTCCTCTGCACCATTGCGCTTCACTTGGGGGAACTCCTGATTGTCGTAGATCTCCGGTTTCGGCTGTGGGGCAGCTTCCTTCCTCTTATGGAGGTTCGGGAAGCCTTTTCGCTTTTGTTCCTCCCAGACGTAAGGTTGCCTTTGGGGGGCAGGAACAAGTCTGGTTCGCTTCTTAGTCAACCTCCTTGCCGTTTTGAGGGCCGCCTCTTTCCTGACAGAGCAAGCAGGCTCCAGGCTTGAATGCCTTCTTGGCACAGTTGGAACATTTGGCTGTTGTGGGTTCCTTCTTTTCTTCTTTATGTGCCTTGATGCCACTCAGTATTTGTGTGCCTTGCTACCGACCCACATGTTGGCTTGGCTGTACAGTTAGCCTGGTGTGTCCGTACTTCTGGCACTTGAAACAACCGAAAGTGGTTCAGGCCACATAAGTGCGTAGGTTGTAGGTACCACCCCAGTTGCCCCAGATCAAGGGTGGAGCTTGGGGTACTTTCATGTCCACCAGGACTTGCACTGGTTGGAAGTCTTCCCTGCGTCGACAATCGTGAAGCTCCCACGACCTGTGGGTGTGATGTTATCACCTCACACATCGTAGGAGACTGAGAAGCCAAGTAGCACCATCTTGACTCCTCTTCTCCTCGTGGTTCAGTGCGCGAGGCTCACTTTCCTCCCCATCTTTTAAACTCCTTTGTTCTCCTGCAGGAAACAAATCGTGGCTTGATCTTTGGGCAACGATGATCTGCCCTGATCTCGCGCCAACGGATCGACAGCCGGATTTTACGCTGGCTCTCCAATGCCCTTACCCATTTGTAGGCATTGTCGAAGCCTGCGGGTTTAAACGGTGCCTTAAATTGCGGGAAACGCCTTGGGGGTCCAGACTCGCCATCAAAGTCGCGGACCTCCGGCCTCGCCCGTTTTCGGTTCCGCCCTTTCGGCTTTGTGGGCTGCTCGTGGAGGCACAGCTGTTTCTGCTGTTCCGCTGGTGCTCCTGATTCATTCAGTGGGGTCGTCTGAGGGGGGCTCAGAGACCTTCCTGGTCTGGGTGCTGGCCTGGAGGTGCCAGCACGAGAGTCCATCTGTTGGACAATCTGTGGACAGACATGTTTGTACATGATTTATTTGTCTTGTCCGCCATCTTGGCAGCAGGCATGACAGTGTCATCCTGTGCTCGGGGTTTTCTTTTGCCACCCGGAGGCACGTAAGGCTTCAGGGTGGCTGCCGTGGTCTGGGCCTTGCACGGGTCGTCAACAGTAAGGTCTGTCTGTGGGGGATTTTTGTTTAGTTTTCCATGTACTTGGCAGTGCTTCATCCACTCACGCCCCCACCCACCACGGAGTCCAACAAGGGGAAGCTGAGTGCTAGAACCAATGTCTAACAGCAACAGGGGTGATGAGTGAATATACGCAGCCAATTAGCCGATTGCACTGGTACACACGGACGGTGTGGGTACCAACGGCAGCATGACTGCTTGACCCTAGCCTCCCGAGGGAGACCAGCCGATTGACCTGACCGGGCCTGGATCAGGCCGCCTGTCTTGCCAGAATAGAGGACCAAAGAGGCGTGTTGCTAGCCGCAGGGCGTACTCGTGCACGGCATCGCTCAACCTCCAGGACTCCCGTCTCCCAGCTCACAAGGGTGCCACGCACGGCAAACACGTGGGTAGGTGTCAACCTCTGGGAGTATCCCAGAGGGGATGCCCTTCCACCTACAGGACATCATTGATGGGAACACTTCTGCTCCTCCCTCAGTGAGGAAGGGAGCTCTTTCACTTTTTCCAGGCAGTTCCTCTCCGCTCCTCGGAGGGGACCTGTACCCTTTTTCAAAGTGAATCCCTCTTTTCTCTGAAACGCCCAAAGGTTGTTTCACCTCATTGAGAAAAGAGGGGGGTCCTGCACCTGTTCCTGTCAGTTCCTTCATCCCTCTGAAAACAGCCGGCCACAGACTGTTTCACCACAGTGAGGGAAAAATTACTTTTTTCCAGGGGGTTCTTGGCAGGGGTTTTTTGGGGGGAACCCTTTCTTCTGAAACACCAAAAGGGTTTTCACCTCAGTGAAGAAGGGGGGCTGTACTGTTCCAGTAAGCCCCTTTCTCCTCGGGAAAAGAACCACAGACTTTTCCACACATGAGGGGAAGCTACTTTTTTCCAGGATTCTTTTCGGGTGAGTTTAACGTGAACCCTCTTTCCTGAAACCCCCAAAAATTTTCCCTATGAAGAAGGGGCCGTACCTGTTCCAGAATTTCCTATCCTCTAAATGGGGTCAACCCAGACACATCCGGGGGGAGAAAGTTTTTTATCCAGACTTTCCATCACGGGAACTTGATGTTCGCTAGAGGTATTAGCAGAACCGGGTGAAGGCCTGACAAGGGGGCTCACCGCCTATCGCCATTAAAAGAAAAAGGGGCGTTCGGGTCTGCCGCCCCCCCCAAAATGAAGGGCAATCATGCCCCCTGGCGGCCTTCTGGCCCCCCGCACCCCTCCCTGCGGGAAAAGGTCTTCCCCACGTCCGAGCCCCCGAGAATGGGGCCGTTCCAAATTCCGGATCCTTGAAAAATTCGAAAGGGAAAAAATGGCTTAGGGAGAAGAAAAACAAAGCCGGGCAATCAAACAATGGGGGGCCCTCCCTCCGGAAACGCAAAGAGCCGGGGGGAGATTGCAGGGGGCGCGGGGGCACCTTTTAAACCCCAGAAAAGCCAAGAGGGGGACAGGGTATGATTCTCTGGTTTTTGTGGCTATGGCCCCCCCCACCCCCCCGGCCCATATCCCCCCTGGGCCTTCCGTTACCGGGGGGGGGGGGGGGCCTGTTTTTATCCTGCTTTGTTGGTTTTGTGTTCTTCCTTCTGTACTCTTTCCTATGCGAATTTTGGGCATTAGGGACTCTGTGCCACCTTCTGGTGAACTGGACCCCACTTCGGGCCGTGTGGGCGTGGGAACCCTTTACCCCCCGCAGGGGAGGGGTTCTGGGGGTTAAAAGGGCCTCCCCTTACGGTGTGCATAGAGTTGCCATTCTTTTGTTGGGTGGTCTGGCAGCCATCTGTGACTCCCATTCTTTTTTTTCAAATGGGGGATAGGGCGGGGTAGGCCCCCCTTGTCGGCCCCTCACCGGTTTGTTAATAGCACTGCTAGACAGAACATCAAGTTCCCGTGATGGGAAGTACCGGGGATAAAATTAGTCTTTCCCCCTCACTGTATAAAAATAGTCTGTGGTTGACTATTTAGGGGATAAAGGGAAACTTACGGGAACAGGTACAGGTCCCCTCTAACTCTCACTGAGGTGAAATTTGGGTGTTTCAGAGAGAAGAGGGATCACGTTAAACTCACCCCCCAAAAGAACTGCCGGGAAAAAATCAGCCCCTCTCCCCCCTGTGATGGAAACTCTGGGGTGGCTTTTTTCCGAGGGACAAGGGGCTTACGGAACGGGTCGGGACCCCCCTTCTCCACTGAGGTGAACATCCTTTGATTTTTCAGAGAAAAAGGGGACCCCCCTCAAAAACCGCCCCTGCCATAGGAACCTCCTGGAAAAATGTTAACCCTCTCCCTCCTGTGGTAAAACGCTGGGGGCCGGCTTTTTCCCCAGGGGAAAAGGAACTGCAAACGGGTTCAGGCCCCCCCTTTTTTTCTCAATGAGGTAAAACCCCTTTGGGCTTTCAGAGAAAGAGGGATTCACTTTGAAAAAAGGGTACAGGTCCCTCCGAGGAGCGGAGGGAACTCCCGGGAAAAAAGTAAAGAGCCCTTCCTCACTGAGGGGAAAAGTTTTCCCCATCAATGATGCCCCGTAGGTGGAAGGGCATCCCCTCGGGTACTCCAGAGGTTGCACCCCCCACTGTTTGCCGTGCGGGGCACCCTTGTAGCTGGGAGAGGGGAGTCCTGGAGGTTGAGCGTCCGTGCACGATACGCCCTGCGCTGCAACCGCCTCTTTGGTCCTCTATTCTGGCAAGACAGGGGGCCTGACCCGGCCCGGTCAGGTCAATCGGGGTCTCCCTCGGGGGGCTAGGGTCAAGCATCATGTGCCGTTGGTACCCACACCGTCCTGTGTACCAGTGCAATCGGCTTTGGGCTGCGAAATTTCCTCATCCCCCCTGTTGTTTGACTTGGTTCTAGCACCAGTTTCCCCCTTGTTGGATCCGTGGGGGGTGGGGGCGTGAGTGGATGAAACTCCCAAATACATGGAAAATTAAAAAAAAACCCCCCACAGACAACCCTTCCCGTTGACGACCCTGCAAGGCCCAGACCACGGCACCCCCCCTGAAGCCTTAGGGCCCTCCGGGTGGAAAAAGAAAAAACCCCGAGCCAGGGTGAACTGTCAGCCGCTGCCAAAGATGGCGGACAAACAATAAATCATGACAAACATTGTCTGTCACCAGAGGGGTCCAAGAGGCTTGGGCGGGCCCCTAGGGCCAGACCCAGCCAAAATCCGGCCCCCCTTCCCCCCCCCTGCGGAATCAGGAGCACCCGAACCAGCCAAAACCTTGCCTCCAGAGCAAGAAAAAAGGGGAGGAAAGGGGGGCCCCGCTGGGGCACGGGACCCCCAGGGGAATTTTAAAGGTTTTAAACCCAACTTCCCTCCTCCCAAATGGAAAGGGGGTTTGGGAAACCAGCGAAAAGGCTTCGCCGGGGTTTCCGAAAGGGAGACTCCCCAAAAAAACCCACCTTTTTGCCGGGGGAAAGACAAGGGAAAAAATGGGAAGGGGGGTCCCCACAACCCCAAAAAAAAAGGGGGTGCAAAACCTTCTGTTCAAAGTGGGGGGAAAAACACCCACCAGGCTTAATGTGGGGGAAACCCAAAGGGTCTGGTGCAGGAAAAATCCCCAAGTCACCACTGGGGAATGGGGCCCACAACCCCAATTTTTTGCCAAAGGTTTCAAGTGAGTGGCCCCAGGAAGAAACCCGCCAAAAGGGGTTGTAGAAGGCCCCAAAATTTGGGGGTGGCACAAGGCACAAAAGGGGAGGAACAAACCCCAAAGGCTTCCCAAAACCCCTCCTTTTGGGGAAAAAAGAGGCCCCCCCCAAAAGGGAAAGGGGTTCAAAAACAGAGTTCCCCCCCCACCCAAAAAAAAAAAAAAGGCCCCAAAAAAAAAACCCCCCCCCAAACCAAACCCCAAAAACCCCCAAAGTAAGCAAGTGCAGAGGAACCACAGGAAAAAAGGTTCCAACACACCCCCGGTCCCCCCCAGACCCAGAAACATTTTTTCGACGGGGGGGACATGTCGACCTGTCACGCTGTGGTCCAGCTGGCAGATCCTGTCCAGGCCGAGGAAGAGGGGATAAGGCAGTAAATTTCCCCTGACGACCTAAACAGACCGTGAAAAGCATAAAGGGAAGGAAGAGGGAAAAAAAGGCCCAAATCAGCCCAACCCTCCCCTCCCCCCGGTCGAGACTCCCCTCCCCTCTCCAAGCCAGGCTATGCCCTCCGCGAGCTAGCCGGGCTATGCCCTCACGGGCAGACTAACAGGTGATTCAGGCCAAAGCCGAATCGAAAAGCTGAGCCCCCCAGGAAAGGCCCACCCAAAGCACAGAACCCTGGCCCGAGAAAACCCAAAAACAAAATCAGAGCTACCAAAGGCTCTCCACCCCCCCTGGGTCCAGGGTACCGACAGCCAAGAGAGTCCTCAAAGTGAGGATCTCACAATGGGGTTGTCAGACCCGACCCCAAAACCCAAAGTACGATGTCTTGATGTAATACAATTTTTAAAATCATGACACGCAAACTAAGTTTCTGCAGTGAACATCTTGGCTTCTCCCCAAGGGTGCCCTCCTCCACGCAATAGTGCGATCAAGGAGATTGACATCGTCAGCTCAGGGGAATTACAGCGAAGCTGTTCGTTCTAGGGTACACGTCTACGCGCTGCCACTTCCGATGGCAAAAGAGGCCCGAGACCCGGTGAAGGCAACAATTCCCTGCTCCCAAAAGCCATGCCCCACTGTGGAGAAGAGTTGAATTCTTTCCGTCGGATTCAACTGGCCGGGGGACCCCTGAAAGGGACAAAAGGTAAAAAGCAGGCCACACTGTAGTAGCTAGACATCACCAGGTATGTGCTTCCCCACACACACCGAGTGATCATAGGGGGAGACTTTAAGCCCCCACCCCATCCTGGCTCCCCGCGGGCACCGGATGCGGCTGGCCTCCCATAGCCAAGTGCTCGGGCTTCCCCGAGACGCTCTCCTCAAAAGCCCCGGAGCCAACGCATGTGAGAGGAGGGGGGCCTAACCTCACCCTGGCCCCTGCGACCTGTGGGGATTGGCTGGCGTGTCGATGAGACCGTCACTAGTGACCATTATGGCATATAACAACCCTCATGGATAGTGGCCCAGCCAAATACCACGACCCAACCAAAATGGAAAAACAGACAAGGCCAAATGGAGGCGTTCCCGAGCGCCCTTGGGCCCCTGTCTAAAAAGCAATGAACCCCCACAGGGAAAAAAAGTGGAAGTGCTACAACCCAAATTGTAAATGCCATTGATGAGCACCCTCACTGACCATACCCAAAAACCCCCTGGGTCCAGGAGTCCAAGGGGCCCCGGTCTTCAAGACGGATTGGGAGGTCAACCCAGGGTAAACTGGCCGAAAAAAATTTCCCAAGGGAAAGAACCCCCGACACCCACCCTCCTAAAGGGGGGGTAGGGATGCCCAAAAAACTGCCGCAGAGGAGGGGGGAAAAATGGCTGGGAAAGGGTGGGCTTTCGATCACCGTACCACCCTCTCAGACTATGGGAAAAGGGCAAACGAGCCACCCGCCGCTCAGCCCCAGATGCACGCACCCCACCCCCATCAGAGGCCCAAAGGTGGCGCAAAAGTTTTTCGGGAGAAGGCACACAGTCGCCAGCCCAACTGAGGGAAGACAAGAACGCCTACAACCAAAAGACTTGCTCACATCAGAGAAGGGCGCGGGGAACCCCCATAACTCAGACGTTATCTTTTCTCTGAGGGAACTAAAAGATTTCACACAAAGCCGTTGCAACTCGCCCCGGGCGTGACGGGATCTCGTACCCCCTCACTCCCGCCTGGGGTGGAGGTGAGTTGATTCCTGCAACTCATCAAAAGGTCCTGGGAAAATTTCCCCTCTACCCCGAGCTGGAAGGGGTACCAAGTTTTCCCCCCCCTAAAACCCAAAAAACCGGGGGAAATCCGCCCCTCTCTCTCCTCACTGTTGGCCAGATGCCGAGGGATGGTACTGAACCGGCTCCAATGGAAAATGGGAGCCCCACACGAAAACCTCCACGGTTCACCAGGGGCATGAGCACAGGCAAGCATGCCCCGTCTTGGAAAATAAACACGGGCGATCTGTGGAGTATTCCTTTACCCGGAGAAGGCTTTTGAATTGGGAAGTCCCCTTGCCATTCAGGGGGCCTGACCAAAAAGGGAAACAGAGTAAGCTCTTGCTTGGATAGGGGACTATTTTCGAATAAAAAAGCCAGAGTCAAATTCCAAAGGCACCTATCACGCACATGCCACTAGAAAATGGAAGCCACAGGGGGGGGTTTTTAGTCCGCCCTTTTTAACACCTAATGCCTTATCCTCAACAAAAAACCTCCCCGGGGGGGCAAATCATCTCCTATCAACTCGCTTCATCTCCACGGGCACATGCCTAAACAAAGCCCAGCGTTGTCCGGACTTGGGATCCGGGGGTTTTTGCGGCAGGACTAAAGATCTCTGACCCAAAACCAAGGCCATGGTTTTTAGCAGAGATTCAAAGGACAAAATCTGAAAAACCAGGGGAAAGGACTTGGAGTGGTTTAGGGAAAACCCGTACCTTGGGGTAAGGATAGACCGGCCCCCCTCCTTCCGCCAGGAGGGCCATACCCGCTTGACCGAACAAAGGGAAACTGTCGTCATGAGAGTAATGAGTGGGAAACGCAGGGGCCAAACACAGATACTAAAATCATTCTATGTCACTGTCAGGCCATTGTAGACTATCCTCCTCGCTCTGATTGGCTCAAGGAAAAATTTAAAAACCCATTGGGGACAGTCCCAAACAACCCCCAGGGGCATTTTGGGGGCCCCAAGGTGGCGAAGGTCCTCAACCTTAGTGGAGACAACCTTTTCCCTTGGCCTCACGAATTTATCTAAGGGGAGCACAATTCTTATCAAAGGTCACCAGGTCCCGGAACCAAGCCCAAGACACAAAAAGTCAGACGCCTTAAAAAAAGATAACGACTGTTTGCAAAAACTCCTGGCTGTCTCACCAGCCAGGGGCTAAAACGCCATCAGTCAAAGAAACCCCTATGGCCAAGGGCATGGACTCCCCCCCCCCTGACTTTGTCGAAGCTCCCCCGTGGGCAAAACCTCGATAGAGTTTTCGGTCATGAACTGGCAAACAAAAAGATGAATATTTTACGCCTAGCCTAAAAGGAAAACCCAAGGGTCATTGCAACCCTCACCCCTCCCGGGGAGCCAAGTATTACACGACGGATCGGTCGATCCCCTTTACCCCCAATGCGGCGCCCGGGTTTTTTCAGCAAGGGGTGCCAAATTCCTGAGGGGAAAAAGCAACGCTCCCCGCTAAGGCAGAGGTGTGCTATCATGGAGCATGGACACGCGTCCATGAGGAAGGACAGTGGGCATAAAACAGACTCCAAAAGGGGCCTCGACTTTCTTCAGCACGCTCACCCACTGACAAAAACTCCTCCCGACAACCCTCGGCACAATAAAAAAAGGATGCTTCCAGGGGGAAAATTATCATAAACTGGGTTCCCACCCTATAGGGGTCAAAGGGAAAGAGCTTGCGACAGTTTTTGCCGAAAAACGGCCGGGGGATCCCCCAAATCCCCTGATAATACATCAACCGAAATTTCTTAGGAGGAAGTGTAGGGGCGGGCCAAAATCCCTTTCCCCCTGCAGCTTCACAGAGAGGAAACGAGACTTCCCCCCCCGGCAGTGGTACTCAGATGCCACAGGCTATGAACACGCACTCTCTGAAATAAACAAAAGAGGTACCGAAATCATTCTGCACAAATGCGCCAGGTTACCATGTCATGGCAGATTTTCAAACCAAAACGTGAAGAGAGGGTTGGATGCATTGCGGCGCCGAAGCCCCTGAACACTACTTGGAGAATTTTCTGCCACGCATTCCTAAGACAAAACCCCCCAGAACAAGCCGGTTTTCTGGGAAAGAGATTTTGCAGATGCTACCCACGGCTACAGGAGCGCCCCGCTGCAAACCCCCCCCATAAACACCCGGGGTCCGACCAACAAATGGACAGCCATAAAAACTGACACAGGCCCGGGCCCTAAGTGAAAGGCCCCGGCGAAGCCAAACTTCGCAAAACTCAAGCAAAACCTCAGGGGTGCTTGGGCTTGGGGTTTCCATATCCTAACTGCCCTGCCTAAGTGGTGAGACATAGTCTGCAAGGTCCCCCAAAACCAACAAGGATAAAGAAGCAGGAGGCGAGGGTTTTGGGGGGGGGTGAAAAAACAAATGATGACCCTCAGTGCCACCCATTTTCCCAAGTTTCCTCTTTAAAACTTTTAGAAAACTTCACTCAATCAACAAAAAAAATGATATTATTTTAATTTGTAAAAAAAACAATGGGAAATGAGGGTAAACATTTTAAAACGTGCGAGGTTTTGGGGTAAATACTATTTAATAATCCCCACTATAAAGAATTACTCTTGTCATAACAAAGCATACTTTAAAGAGGTAATAAACCTGAATATATGCAGTTTTTTCCCTTTTTTAGTTTATTTTACAAAAACCCAAAAACTGCTGTCCCATGTCATGTTTCGAGTGGTAACTCGCCGGTTGTGCCTTAGGATGACTCAGTCTTCAGTTTGCCTCCAGAAGTGACCATGTCAAGGTCACCACCAGCCTTCAGTCCCCCTAGGGTTGGCTGGCCAGACACGACATTGCCTAGAGGCATTACAGCCTCTTACACCACGTGCTATTCTTTTTTTTTTTTTTATTAAAACGGTTTAATTTGGGTTAGTCCCTTTCGTAGCCTTCCCGAACTACTGCTTACCGCCATGAAACCTATAGTAAAATGCAAATATGATAAGCGAAGGAGGAAATGCAACTGTGAATAAGCACAAGTCATACTCACTGATAAGGTTCCACTCCAAAGATATCTGGTATATGCTGCAACATTAACACTACAAAAGAGATGGTGGCAGTTCAGTAAATGAGCAGGCACACTGGTATTACAGCTTGCAACAATGATATCATCGGTTCATGATAGTAATGATCTCTCCCCAAGTTCTCTAATCAATGTATGAAATATTATTTCACCTGTTCACTATTTTATTGTTTTGTATTACCAACTGTTTTCTCTTTCTCTCTCTTTCTCCAAGGAAAATGCAGATGTCATTGAGCGAGTGCCACGGCCTGGTGCACAGGTTGACCCCAGCAAAATCAACTAGGTCCAAGCCAGGAACAACAGGGCCATCCCTTTTCCCCATGCCCATGGGGGGTGGAGTTGAACCCCACAGTGCCTCTTGTGTGCAACGGGGGACAGCCATTTGGTGACTTTCCTCACGGGGGAAATCCCCCGACCTAAGGGCCCTGTTACGTTTTTCATTTTTTCCCCTCTAAATCAATACAAACCCAAAATTTGGGACCAAATAAAGGACACACGGCCAGGTGCAAGAAAAAAATGTGGAAAAGGGTTTCCACAATAAAGTTTTGCAAGCCTCCTTTTTTTTACAAAATTCAAGTCACTCCCCCTGCAGCTTCATACAAACTGAGGAGCCATTCCCACTTCATCCGGCTGCTTTGATTTTCCATTATTAAACCCCCCAAAACCTTGTTTTTGTCATAAAAGGTTTTGGTTTTACCCATGGGGTTGTAAATTTTTGCCCATGAAGGTCACCCTGTGGGACCCACCTACCACTTTTTATGAACATGTTTTTTTAGGACACGTCGATTCCCATTTGCTGGTACAGAAATTGCCTTTCACCAGGAAACGAATGTATGTGCTTTCCGTCTCTCACTTGAAAGCCAAAGACAAACACTGTTTCCGGGAACTTTTGTATGAGTTCCTACGGCTGTTCTCGAGTGATGCAAAGGAGTGTAGAGAGGCCCCGGGTTTTCCTGCCCATATCAATACAGACTGGAAAATGTGCCCACCTTTTGCTTTTGGGTACCAGTCCCCTAATGCCAAAGCGTCCATCACTTCCCCAAACCCTGACCATGCTGGAAAACTTGCATTCATGTAATGCATTTACTAGTTTATATGCGAGTAGTACATAATGATCAATACCTTTTGAGCCATCAAACAATGCAAAAATCTTTAATGATGGTGTGACTTTATTTGTGGGGCATATAGTGTTATAAACTACCACAAATTATCCAACAAACTATCAATCCTATACCGTCACCTGTGATTGGTTACCATACAGCTACATACCTTTATGATGTGATATTTTCAGACAACCTGCAGAAGCATTTTCGCGACCCTGATCCTATTGCATAATGTAGGACCACAGTTTAACCCCGAGAAATGCAAAATTGCAGTTAAGGACTTCAAATTCTTTGGGTTTGTCACGTCTGTAAGTGTCAGGTGCAAGCTATTGCAAAGATAGAGAGGCCAAGAGATGCACATAGTGTCCATTGTTTTTTGGGCACGGTAGGCTTCTTTAAGTTTTTGGGAAAATTTCAATCCACTCACCAAAACCCCACTGAAGAAAACTCCTTTCCTTGGGGGAATAGAGCACTAACTGTCAGGGCATCAAGATGAAGATAATCTCTGCACCAGTACTCCAGTATCCCAATTACTTGTAGCCTTTTGAGATGCACACTAATACCTCAAAGACTGCAGTGGACCAGGATGGCAATCCTCATGCTTTGGCCTATTATTCACATAAGATGAAGAGATGAGAGACCAGGTATAGCACCATGGACCCCTAGGGTTTTTGGGTTTAGGGTGTCAAGCCCCTTGACCCCCACCTTATCCACATGGACCTTTTCCCCTTGGCTACATATTCCTGCCACTTCTGGATGGGGGCCCCCGAAAAACAAACATATTTGAAAATTTTTCCCTTCCCCATAAAACCCGCAGGTTCCTGGGGGGATTAAAAAAGATCCTGAAAAAACAATGGGGGGTTTT
>NC_051389.1:36848740-36853336 GCF_015228065.2 Penaeus monodon
GACCCTGCCCCACAGGGCCTTTGGGAAGCCCCCTGGGGGAGGGGACCTGTGGGCCAAGGTTATTTTGGGCAGCTCGAGGAACCGCCGGAGGTAAGTGCCTGGGCTGCCGGGAGCTTGAAAGGTCCTCGGGGAAACGGGAAGGGTTGGAGGCCAGGGCCCACCCGGCGTTAGCCTGATGATGGATAATTTACTTGCAAAACCATCCAAAACATATAACCACCCCTTCCCTTTTGACACCTCACAAAAAATTTCTCTCCAAACCTTGAGAAGAATGTGGATTAGATAGTTTACTACAATTTCGTAAATTAAATTTTTATGTTATTATTTATTCTTTAATATGGTTTTTCCCCCTGGGGTTCCCCTTATGTAATAGAATGTATAATAATATATAAAATATATATTAAAAATCTTATCTATTTTTAAAATATTTTTAAATTTAACAAAAAATTTTAAAACAAATCTTTAAATATACATTTATTTAGGGGGAAACTTATAGTTTAAAATTTTAATTATTATCATTTAATTTTATATATTTATTTTATAAATTATATGTTGTAAGTTTGTATTAAGGATTAAAATTTCATAATAAATTAAATTATAAATAAAAAAAAATACTTTGGAAATATCAATAAAATATTAGTAATTTACAACATTCAGACCATGAAAAAAAATTAGTATATTTTTTAAATGATATAGTTTAATAGAAATTGAAATACATTGTTTATTAATTTAATAACCTATCAAATAAAAAAATATTATATATATTGTAAAATTTTGGGAATATGTTTTTTTTGTATTTTGAAATTTAATAAAACAATTCCTTGATTTTTAATTGGAATTAAAAGGGGAACACTTTATGTTTACATTTTATTAAGGGGAAAAGTTTTTTTTTAAAATTTGGGGTTTTAAATTCCCCCCATAAATTTATTTATTTTTTATTTTTATTTTATATTATTTGATTTTGCCCCTTCTTATTTTTCTTATTATATTTTTTTGATTTTATTATTTTTTTTTATTTATTCTATTATATATTATATTATTATTTTTATCTGGGTGAGCCCTGACCCATTACTAATGTTATCCCCATATAAATTTACCCAGGGGATGTAAAAAAGGGCCCCTTTTGCGTTTCAATTTTTTTTATTTTATGCGCTTTATTATTATTTTAAAATTATTATAAGGATTTTAATTTAATTAGAGGGGGGGGAATTAATAATTATAAAATTTCAGATGAACAGTTAAGAATTTAATAATCCCTTTTGGAGGTTAATATTTTAAGAATATATTTATTTTATAATTGAGAATTATAATCAATTTTTCTCAAAAAACTTATTGGATTACAAATATTTATTTAATAGAATAAGTTATGAAAAGGTTTGAGATAATAATTTTTTTTACAAATTGTTTTTAATTTTTTTATGTATTGAGCTCTTTTTTAAAAGAAATACAATTAGTCTTTATAGGACTAAAATGTTATAATTCATATGTTTTAATTTACCCATCCATTGTGGATATATAGAAAATTCCATTGTATAAGGTGGGGTAGGTGGTAAACAAATCTTTTTATCCTTTATTTTATTTATTAATAATAAAATATTGGTTGTATATGCATTTTTATATTTAATTCTTAAATACATTAATTGGGATGATATTCAAAATTATTTATTTTTTCCTTTTGATTATTTAATTATAAAAAGTTTTTAAATAAATTTGTTTATTAATTTCAAATTTAAAAAAGTTATCCAAATACAAAATTATTTTCTTCCTTCATTTTGAATTTAATACATAAGGAATAAAAAAAAATTAAATTAATCAATTTTAATTTTGGATTAATTCCATAATATTAATAAAAATTTTTTTTTAAAATTTAAAATTTAAAATTTTTGGGGTTTGGTTTTGGTGGGTTAGGATTATATTTTTTGGAAATTTTTCTTTTATCCTTTATATAAAAAAATAAATAAAATTTTTAAAAATTTTTTTTCTTTTAGAGATGACAGTCGGGATTTGGAAAGGACTTCCTTTGAGATAAAAAAAAATCAGGTCACCCAAAGTTGCTTTTTTCAATTGCCCCTTTATGTAGTATTGAGGATGGGCCCTTCCCCCATAACACACCCCTCAGCCTGACACCATGTCAGGATCTTTATGGCAGGAACCTGACAGTAATGGATACTGTAATCATATGTTTGTAGTTCGAGGCCCCATCCAAAAATTTTGTGGCGGGAAATATGAAACCCAAAGGGGAAAAGGGTTCCATTTTGGGTATACAGGTAGGGGTAAAAGGGCCCTGCCAGCCAAAAAACCAAAAACCATACTGCCCCATGGTGCTATACCTGGTCTCTCATCTCTTCATCTTATGTGAATAATAGGCCAAAGCATGAGGATTGCCATCCTGGTCCACTGCAGTCTTTGAGGTTTTTAGTGTGCCTCTCAAAAGGGCCCTACAATTTAATTGGGATAACTGGAGTACTGGTGCAAGAGATTATCTTCATCTTGATGCCCTCGAATGCAGTCTAGTGCTCTATTTCCCCAGAGGAAAGGAGCTTTCTTGCAGGTGAGGTTGGTGAGTGGCATTGCAATTTCCACAAACTTAAAGAAGCCTTTCCCGTCCCCAAAAAAAAACAATGGACCTATTTGTTTTCTTTTGGGCCCTTTCTCTACTTTGCAATAGCTTGCACCGACCCTTACGGGGACGGGGAAAAAAACCCAAAGAATTTGAACCCCCCTTAAAAAGGGCAATTTTGCATTTCCCCGGGGAAAAATGTGGCCCCTACATTATGCAATAGGATCAGGGTCGCAAAAATGCTTCGGGCAGGTTTTCTGAAAATATAAACTTTCAAAAGGGTTTAAGTGCGTGGAACCCCAATCACAGGTGACGGTATAGGATTGATAGTTTGTTGGATAATTTGTGGTGCAGTTTATAACCTATATGACACACAAATAAAGTCACACCATCATTAAAGATTTTTGCATTGTTTGATGGCTCAAAAGGTATTGATCATTATGTACTACTCGCATATAAACTAGTAAATGCATTACATAATGCAATTTGTCCAGCATGGTCAGGATTGGGGGAAAGGGAGATAGCGGGAACTGCTGTTGGCATGTAGGGGCCCACGGTTCCCTAAATGAAAAAGGGGGGTGCGGGCATTCCCAGTCTGTATATGTTTGGGTGCGGGAACCCCAGGGACCTCTCTACACCCCTTTGCATACTCGAGAAAAAGCCGTAGGAACTCCTTACAAAATTTTCCCGGGAAAAACAGTGTTTTTCTTTGGCTTTCAAGTGAGGAAAGGAAAGCACATACATTCGTTTCCTGGGGACGGCATTTTTACTGTACCACAAATTGGAAAGACGTGTCATAAACAACATTGATGTCATAAAAAAAGGGGAGGGGGGTCCCCCAAAAGGGGGACCTTCGTGGGGTAAATTCACAACCCCCATGGGTAACCCCCCTTTTATGACAAAAGGGCAAGGTTTTGGGGGGATTAAAATTTAAAGAGAACATCAATAGCAAACCCCGGATGAAGATGGTAAAGGGGCTCCTACAGTTTTGTAATGCAGCTGCAGGTGAGAAATGCCCCTTGGGAATTTTTTTATAACCAAAAAAGGGAGGCTTTTCAAATCTTTATTTTTGGAACCCCAGGTCCCCCATTTTAAACTCTGCACCTGGGGCCAGTGTGTCCCCTTTATTTGGTCCAATTTTGGGTTTGTAAAGGATTTTATGAGGGGGAGAACCAATGAAAACGTAAAAAGGGCCCCCTTTGGATGGGGTAGCCCCATGTGAGGAATGTCCCCTCAAAATATGGCTGTCCCCCCCCTTTCACACAAAAGGCACTGCTTTGGGATTCAACCCCCCAACCACCATGGACATGGGGGAAAAGGGATGGCACTGTTGTTCCCCCGGCTTGGGCCCAGGTTTATTTTGCCCGGGGTCAACCTGTGCACCAGGCCGCTGGCACTCGCCTCAATGACATCTGCATTTTCCTTGGAGAAAGAGAGAGAAAGAGAAAACAGTTGGTAATACAAAACAATAAAATAGTGAACAGGTGAAATAATATTTCATACATTGATTAGAGAACTTGGGGAGAGATCATTACTATCATGAACCGATAGATATCATTGTTGCAAGCTGTAATACCAGTGTGCCTGCTCATTTACTGAACTGCCACCATCTCTTTTGTAGTGTTAATGTTGCAGCATATACCAGATATCTTTGGAGTGGAACCTTATCAGTGAGTATGACTTGTGCTTATTCACAGTTGCATTTCCTCCTTCGCTTATCATATTTGCCTTTTACTATGGTTATAAATGGCCCGGAACAGTAGGCAGGGAAAGGGATACAGCAAGACTAATTAAAACATTAAACCCCTTTAATAATAAAAAAAAAGAAAACAGAATAGCACTGTGGGTAAGAAAGGGTGTAATGCCTCTAGGAATGTCGGTTGGCCAGGGCCCAAACCCCCGGGGGGCTGAAGGTGGTGGGGACCTTGACATGGTCCCTTCTGGAGGGGAAACTGAAGACTGAGTAAACCTAAGGGGCCCAAAAATCGAGTTACCCCCTCGAAACATGACATGGGACAGCAGCTATTTTTATGTGT
>NC_051389.1:36853436-36883436 GCF_015228065.2 Penaeus monodon
ACAATCCACACTGCATCCTGCCTCCAGTAGGAAGGGGGGCTCTTTCACTTTTTCCAGGCAGTTCCTCTCCGCTCCTCGGAGGGGACCTGTACCCTTTTTCAAGTGAATCCCTCTTTTCTCTGAAACGCCAAAGGTTGTTTCACCTCATTGAGAAAGAGGGGGGTCCTGCACCTGTTCCTGTCAGTTCCTTCATCCCTCTGAAAACAGCTGGCCACAGGCTGTTTCACCACAGTGAGGGAGAGAAATTAACATTTTCCAGGAGGTTCCTCTTGCAGGAGGTTTTTAGGTGGATCCCTCTTCTCTCTGAAACATCCAAAGGATGTTTCACCTCAGTGAGAGAAGGGTGGGTTCTGTACCTGTTCCAGTAAGCTCCTTCGTCCCTCTGGAAACAGCCAACCACAGACTGTTTCCATCACAGTGAGGGAGAGGAGCTGACTTTTTTCCAGGCAGTTCTTTTGGCAGGGTGAGTTTAACGTGAATCCCTCTTCTCTCTGAAACACCCAAAAGTTTCACCTCAGTGAGAGTAGAGGGACCTGTACCTGTTCCAGTAAGTTCCTTCATCCCTCTAAAATAGTCAACCACAGACATTTCATCACAGTGAGGGGAAAGACTACTTTTATCCAGGTACTTCCTATCACGGGAACTTGATGTTCTGTCTAGCAGCTGCTATTAGACAGAACCTGGCTGAAGGCCTGACAAGGGGGCTCTACCTGCCTATCGCCCTATTCGAAAGAAAAAGAGTGGCAGTCATCAGATGGTCTGCCAGACCAATCCCTAACAAAAGAATGGCAACTCTATGCACACCGTAAGGCAGGCCTTCTAAGGCTCCCCAGACACACCCTCCCCTGCGGGAGGTAAAGGTCTGCCCACGTCCGAGCACGCGCCCGAAGATGGGGTCCAGTTCACAAGAAGGTGTGCACAGAGTCATCCTAATGCCGAAAATTCGCATAGGAAAGAGTAGGCTAGTAGGGCACGAAGCTACATGCAAGCACATAGCATCGTGGCATCAAACAATGGGGGGCGCGTCACCGTCCGGTAACGCGGAAGAGCCGAGGCCGAGATTGCATGGGACCGGGCGCGGGGCATCTCTTTAATATGCCCATGCAAAAGCCACATGATCGAGGGATCATGGCATCATGCTAACTCTCTTGGCGTTGCTCGGCTCCACCCGCTGCGCCCCGTCCGCCACCCTTGCCGGAACCGATCATCCCCCCTCTCTGAATCGTCCAATCAAGGACCGATTCACCGCAGGGAGAGAGGGGAGGAGCCTGTTCGTCTATCCTGCTTCTGATTCGTCTCGTTCTGTCACCCTGCCAAATTTCCTTTGCTTGCTTGCTTGAGATTTGCGAAGTTCTGGCTTCGCCCGGGCCTTTCACTTATGGCCCGGCCTGTGTCAGCTTTTTATGGCTGTCTCATTTGTTGGTCTGACACTCGGTGCTTTACCGTGCGGTGGATTGCCAGCAGCGCTCCTGTAGCCGTGGGTGAAAGCATCTCGCATAATCTCTTTACCAGCACGACGGCTGTGTTCTGTGGGTTTGTCTTAGGAATTGCGTGTGCACGCAATTCTCCAAGTATTTGTATCAGTGTGGCGTTGGGCTCGCCGCAATGCTCCCAAACCCTCTCTTCATGTTCTATGGTTTGTATGACTGCCATGCACAGTGGAACCTAGGCGCATTCTGTGCAGAATGACTTCGTACCTCTGTTGTTTATTTCAGAGAGTGCCAGTGGTTCATAGCCTGTGGCATCTGAGTACCAGCTGGCCGGGGGGGAATGTCTCGTTTCCTCTCTTGAAGCTGCAGGAGGAAGGAGTTGCCGTCCCCGTACACTTCCTCTAAGTAACTTGGGCTCTGATGTATTATCATGGGATTGGGGCATACCCGGCCGTTTTGGGCAAATCGTCAGCAAGTCATTGCCTTGATCCCTAATGGCTGGGAACCCAGTTTATGATAATTCTTCTACCTGAGAAAGCATCCTTTGTGTTATTGTGCCGATGGTTGTCAGGAGGTAGATTTTGGGTCAGTGGGTGAGCGCTGCTGAAAAACAGTCGACGGCCCCTTTTGGAGTCTGTGTTATGACCACGTGACCTTTTTCCTGGACGCGTGTCTCAGTGCTCCCATGATAGCAACTACCTCTGCCTGTAGCGAGGAGGCTTTGTCTGTTACCCTCATGGTAATTGGGGCATCCCTTGCTGCAAAGCCGGCGCCTGCAGTGGGGTCAAGGGATCGACCGATCCGTCTGTGTAATATGTCAGGCCCCCCGGGAGGGGGATGGTTGCAATGACCCTCTGGGTTCTGCCTTTAGGCTAGGCGTGAAATATTCTTTATTTTTTTTGCTTGCAGCTCATGACCGGAGAATCTATCGAGGTTTGTGACAGGGCGGAGCTTCGACAAAGTAAGGGGTGTGGGGAGTCCATGCCCTTGGCCAGTAGTGGTTCTTTGAGCTGATGGCGTATTAGCACCCTGGCTGTGAGACAGCCAGGAGTTGTTTGCAAACAGCTCGTTATCTTGTTTAGGCGTCTACTATTTTGTGTCTTAGGCTTGTGTTCCTGGGAGCCTGGATGACCTTTGATAAGAATTGGGCTCCCGTTAGATAAATTCGTGAGGCCAAGGGAGAAGGTTTGTCTCCACTGGGAGGTTGAGGACCTTCGCCACCTTGGGGCACCCAGAATGACCCTGGCGGCTCTTTTGCTGTCTCCAATCGGTCTTTATATTTTCTCTTGTCCCAATCAGCGAGGGAGGCATAGTCTACATGGAAGGAAGCTGCCCCCCACCGAACCGGAGATCTCCGCCCAATCAGGAGTCCCCAAGTGAAGCAGTGAAAGGGAAACCCACAGGAAGAAAGGTTCCAACAGCACCACACGGGCCCCCCCAGACCCAGAAGACATGTCTTCGACGAGGGGACATGTCGATCCTGATCACTGCTGTGGTCACAGCAAGGGCAGTATCCCTGTCCAGGACCGAGGAAGAGGCGGATAAGGCAGTCAGTGTTGCCATGACGACTCTTAAACAGACCGTGAAAAGCATAAAGGGAGGAAGATGGAGAAGGCCAAATCAGCCCAATCCTCTCCCTCAGCCCAGGTCGAGACTCCCCTCCCCTCCCAAGCCAGCTATGCCCTCACAGGCAGAGCCTAACCAGGGTGGTCAGTGCCACAAGCCGAATCAGAAGAAGCTGAGCCTGCCCAGAAGGCCAGCCAATGCACAGAAACAGCCTGGCCCGAGAAAAAGCCAAAGACGAAAGTCAGAGCTACCAAAGGCTCCACCCCCAGTGGATCCAGGATAGCCTGACAGCCGAAAAAGAGTCCTCAAGCAGTGAGGGTCTCACAATGGGGTTGTCAGGACTCCGACCGTCAACCCGAATGTGACGATGTCTCTGAGAACTATCAATTAGTAACATCATGACACGCAATGTAAGTATCTGCAGTGGAACACTGTGGCTTCTCCTCAAGGAGTGCCATCCTCCACGCAATAGTGCGATCAAGGAGCATTGACATCGTCATGCTCCAGGAGACATTATCAGCGGAAGCTGTTCGCTTCTCAGGGTATCACGTCTACGCGCTGCCACGTTCCGATGGCAAAAGAGGCCTGATGACCTGGTGAAGGCAACAATTCCTGCTCCGCAAAAGCCGATGCACCGCACTGTGGAGAAGATGTTTAATCTCTGCCGTCGAGATTCAACTGGCCGGGGGACCCCCGAAACTGTACAACGTGTACAGCAGCCACACGTTTGTAGCTTTGACATCAGCCAGTATGTGCTCCGCAGCACACAACCGAGTGATCTAGGGGGAGACTTCAATGCACACCACCCCATTTCCCGGTCCCTGCGGGTACCGGAGCGGCTGGCCGTCACATAGCCAACGTGCTCGAGACATTCCCCGAGATCGCTCTCCTCACAGCCAGGGGCCAACGCATGTGAGAGGAGGGGTCCTGAACCTCACCCTTTGGCCCCTGCGACTCTGGTGGAGAGGATTGGCTGGGTGTCGATGAGACCGTCCCCTAGTGACCATTATGCACTATAACAACCCTCATGGATAGTGGGCCCGCCGAAATCCACGACCGAATCCAAAATGGAAAACAGAAAAGGCCAACTGGGAGGCGTTTCCAAAAGCGCCTGGCCCGCTGTCTGAGAAGCAAGAACCCACACAAGAGGGAAAATTTTGGGAAATGCTACAACCAGACTTGTAAATGCCATTTATGAGGCAGCCTCATGACCATACCAAAACTCGGCCTGGGTCAGGAGTCACAAGGACGCCTGGTACTTCAATGACGAATTAGGAGGTCAACCACAGGTAACATGTGCCGAAACATTTCCGAGGCAAAGAACCCCGACAACCTAGCCCTCCTAAGGGGGCGGTGAGGGGTGCCCAAGGGAAACTGTCAGCAGAGTGAGGCAGGAAAAGTGCTGGAATGGTTGTGAGGCTTTTTCGATCACCGTACCACCCTCATCGAGCTATGGCAGAGGGTCCCAAGCGAGCCACCAGCGCTCAGCCCCGAGATGCACGCACCACGACCCCCAGTCCGAGGCCCAACAGACTGGCGCATAGTTCTCTCTGCTAGAACGAGCAGCGACAGTCTGCCAGCCGAACTGAGGGGCAAGAACAAGAACGCCTACAACCAGACAGCCCTTTCTCACATCAGAGAAAGGGCAGCCAACCCGATAACTCAGACGTTATCTTTTCTCTGAGGACTAAGAGATGCACACAAGCCCAGTTGCAACTCAGCCCCGGGACGATGAGCGGATCTCGTACCCCATCATCTCCCGCCTGGGACTGGTAGGTGAAGCTTTGCATTCCCTGCAACTTAATCAACAGTCCTGGGAAACTTCCACTCTACCCCAGAGCTGGAAGAGGGCTACCAGAGTTCCCATCCCTAAACCCTAAACCAAAGGAGCCGGGAAGTACCAAGCCCATCTCTCTCCTAGCTGTCTGGCCAGACTGCCGAGAGATGTACTGTAACCGGCTCCATGGACAATGTGAGCCCACACGAACACCTCCCACGGTTCCCAGGCAATGAGCAACAGCGCACAGCACAATCGCCCTCTCTTGAGCAAAATAAACACGGGCGCCTCCTGTGGTCCGTATTCCTTGACCTGGGGAAGGCTTTCGAATTGGCAAGTCCTCTTGCCAATTCAGGAGAGCCTGATCCAAAAAGGATCAGAGGTAGCCTTCTTGGCTGGATAGGTGACTCTTTGACGAATAGAACAGCCAGAGTTCAATGCCAAGGTCACCTATCACAGCACTGCACTAGGAAATGGAACGCCAGCAGGGTGGGGTTCTCATCCCAGCCCTTTTTAAACACACATGATCCCTGTATCCTCAACATAAACCTCCACGTGGGGTGCAAGATCATCTCCTATTCAAGACGATCTTGCTATCATCTCCCTGGACCACACCCCTGCCTAAACAAAGCCCAGCGTTTGTCCTGGACTTGGTATCCGAGGAGTGTTGCAGGACAGGAACTAAAGATCTCTGCAGCAAATCCAAGGCCATGGCCTTTGAGACAGAGAGTTCAATGCACAAGTCTGAAATCCAGGAATGGAATTGGAGTGGGTTCAGAATACCTGTCCTTGGGGTAAGGATAGACCGGACCCTCTCCTTCCGCCAGGAGTCCAGTAACCTGCTTGACCGACCAAAGGCAAGACTGTCTGTCTGAGATTACTGAGTGGAAGACGCATAAGGGGCCAGACACAAGTACTAAGATCATTCTATGGTACATTCTGTCAGCCCATTGTAGACTATGCCTCCCTCGCTCTGATTGCATAAGAAGAAATATAAAGACGCGATTGGAGACAGTCCCACAACGAAGCCGCCAGGGTCATTCTGGGTGCCCCAAGGTGGCGAAGTCCTAACCTCCTAGTGGAGACAAACCTTCTCCCTTGCCCTCACGAATTGATCTAATGGCAGCACATTCTTATCAAAGGTCATCCAGGCTCCAGGAACACAAAGCCTAAGACACAAAATAGTCAGACGCCTAGAACAGATAACGAAGCTGTTTGCAAAACACTCCCCTGGCTGTCTCATCACAGCCAGGGTGCTAATAAGCCATCAGCTCAAAGAACTCACTATGCCAAGGGCATGGACTCCCCACACCTGACTTTGTCGAAGCTCCGCCGTGGGCACACACCTCGATAGAGTTCTCGTCATGAGATCTGGCAGCAAAAAGAGTGAATATTGTACGCCTAGCGTTTAGCTGAACGGCAGAAACCTCAGAGGGTCATTGCAACCAATCAACCCTCCGGGGAGCGAACGTATTACACAACGGATCGGTCGATCCCTTGACCCACACGCAGGCGCCGGCTTTGCAGCAAGGGAATGCAAATAATCCAGGAGGGTAACAGACCACGCCTCCTCGCTACAGGGCAGGGTAGTTTTGCTATCATGGAGCACTGAGACACCGTCCGTGAGGAAAGGACACGTGGTCATACACACAGACTCCAAAGGAGCCGTCGACTTACTTCAGTCAGCGCTCACCCACTACAACTCTACCTCCCTGACAACCATCGGCACAATAACACCAAGGATGCTTGCTCAGGCAGGAAGAATTATCATAAACCTGGTTTCCCAGCCATATAGGGATCAGAGTCAATTACTTCTGACAGATTACCCGAAATCGGCCGGGGTAAATGCCCAAATCCCATTATAATACATCAGAGCCGAATTTACTTAGGAGGAGTGTACGGTGGCGGCCAACTCCTTCCTCCTGCAGCTTCAAGAGAGGAAACGAGACATTCCCCCTCGCCCCAGCTGGTACTCAGATGCCACAGCTATGAACCACTGCACTCTCGGAAATAACCAACAGAGGTACCGAATTCATTCTGCACAGAATGCGCTAGGTTTACCACGTGCATTGCAGATTATACAAACCATAGAACGTGTGAAGAGAGGTGTTGCAATGCATTGCGCGAGCCGAACGCCACACTGATACCCTACTTGGAGAATTGCGTGCACACGCATTCCTAAGACAAACCCCACAGAACAGCCGTCCGTGCTGGTAAAAAGAGTTATGCAGATGCCTTACACACGGCTACAGGAGCGGGCTGCTGGAAATCCCCCCGCCAGTAAGCCCGAGTGTCAGACCAACAAATGAGACACCCAAAAAAAAGCTGACCGGGCCGGGCCAAAGGAAAGGCCCCGGCGAACCCAAAACCGCAAACCCAAAGCAACCCTCAGGGGTGTTTGGGTTTGGGGTTTCCCATGATATAACTCCCTCTGCCTAAGTGGTGAGACATAGTCTGCAGGCCCCACAAGACCAACAAGGCAAAAAGAAGAGGAGCGGGGGTTGGGGGGTGCTGTGAAAAAAAGTGAGACCCCAGTCCCACCTTTGGGCCCTAATTTTCCTTTTGAACACTTTTAGAAAATTTACACTAAAGTCAAAAAAAATATAGATATTTTTAAATTCGAAAATAATAACAAGGGAAAATGAGGGAAAAACTTGAAAACGTTTGGGTTAAGGGGTAATAAAAATTAATATACCCCCACATAGAAACTTATCTTGTCATAGACAAAGATACTTAAATGAGGTAATAATCCGAGATACTTGACATTTTTCCTTTTTAGAGTTTTTGTATTTAAAAAAACACATATAATAGCTGCTGCCCCATGTCCTGTTTCGGTGTAACTCGCCGGTTGTGCCTTAGGATGACTCAGTCTTCAGTTTGCCTCCAGAAGTGACCATGTCAAGGTCACCACCAGCCTTCAGTCCCCCTAGGGTTGGCTGGCCAGACACGACATTGCCTAGAGGCATTACAGCCTCTTACACCACAGTGCTATTCTGTTTTTCTTTTATTTATTATTAAAGCTGGTTAATGTGTATTAGTCTTGCTGTTGCCTTTTCCGAACTACTGCACCGCCCTGATGAAACCTATATAAAAAGCAAATATGTAAGCGAAGGAGGAAATGCAACTGTGAATAAGCACAAGTCAAATCACTGATAAAAGGGTTTCCCCTCCAAAAATATTGGTATATGCGCAAAATAACACTACAAAAGAGGGTGGCAGTTTTTAGTAAATGAGCAGGCACAGGTTTTACAGCTTTCAAAAAATGATTCAACGGTTAGATAGTAATGATCTTCCCAAGTTCTCTAAACAAGTATGAAAATTATTTACCGTTTTACTATTTATTGTTTTGTATTACCAACTGTTTTCTCTTTCTCTCTCTTTCTCCAAGGAAAATGCAGATGTCATTGAGCGAGTGCCACGGCCTGGTGCACAGGTTGACCCCAGCAAAATCAACTAGGTCCAAGCCAGGAACAACAGTGCCATGCCTTTCCCATGTCCATGGTGGTGGAGTTGAATCCCAGCAGTGCCTCTTGTGTGCAACGATGGACAGACACATATCTGAGTGACATTCCTCACATGGGGCAATACCCCGATCCTAAGGGCCCTGTTACGTTTTTCATTGGTTCTGCCCTCATGAATCACATACTAACCAAATTGGACCAAATGAAGGACACACTGGACCAGGTGCAGAGATAAAATGTGGACCTGAGGTTCCACAATCAAGATTTGCAAGCCTGCCTTTTGTTGTACAAAATTCAAGTGCACTCTCACCTGCAGCTGTCATTACATAACTGTAGGAGTCCATTACCATCTTCATCCAGGCTGCTATTGATGTTCTCATTAATTAATGCCCCAAAACCTTGTCTTTGTCATCAAAGGTTGGTTACCCATGTGGGTTGTGAATTTAGCCCATCGAAGGTCACCCTGTGGGACCCACCTAGCCACTTTTTATGACATCAATGTTGTTTATGACACGTACGATTCCACATTTGCTGTGTACAGTAATATGCCGTCACCAGGCAACGAATGTATGTGCTTTCCGTCTCTCACTTGAAAGCCAAAGACAAACACTGTTTCCGGGAACTTTTGTATGAGTTCCTACGGCTGTTCTCGAGTGATGCAAAGGAGTGTAGAGAGGTCCCTGGTTCCATGCACCATATCATATACAGACTGGTAATGCTGCACCCACCTTTGCATTTAGGTACCAGTGCCACTACATGCCAACAGCAGTCAGCTATCTACTTCCTCCAATCCTGACCATGCTGGACAACTTGCATTCATGTAATGCATTTACTAGTTTATATGCGAGTAGTACATAATGATCAATACCTTTTGAGCCATCAAACAATGCAAAAATCTTTAATGATGGTGTGACTTTATTTGTGTGTCATATAGGTTATAAACTGCACCACAAATTATCCAACAAACTATCAATCCTATACCGTCACCTGTGATTGGTTACCATACAGCTACATACCTTTATGATGTGATATTTTCAGACAACCTGCAGAAGCATTTTCGCGACCCTGATCCTATTGCATAATGTAGGACCACAGTTTAACCCCGAGAAATGCAAAATTGCAGTTAAGGACTTCAAATTCTTTGGGTTTGTCACGTCTGTAAGTGTCAGGTGCAAGCTATTGCAAAGATAGAGAGGCCAAGAGATGCACATAGTGTCCATTGTTTTTTGGGCACGGTAGGCTTCTTTAAGTTTGTGGAAATTGCAATGCCACTCACCAACCTCACCTGCAAGAAAGCTCCTTTCCTCTGGGAAATAGGGCACTAGACTGCTTGAGGGCAAAAAGATGAAGAAAAATTCTGCACCAGTATCCGTACCCCCTTTATTTGTACCCTTTTTTGAATGCACACTAATCCCTCAAAGAGCGTGGACCAGGATGGCAATCCTCATGCTTTGGCCTATTATTCACATAAGATGAAGAGATGAGAGACCAGGTATAGCACCATGGACAGTATGGTTGTGGTTTAGGCTGTCAGAGCCTTTGACCCCTACCTGTATACCAACATGGACCTTTGCCCCTTGGTCTACATATTCCTGCCACATGTCTGGATGGGGGCCTCGAACTACAAACATATGATTACAGTATCCATTACTGTCAGGTTCCTGCCATAAAGATCCTGACATGGTGTCAGGCTGAGGCTGTGTTATTGGACAAGACCGATCCTGCAATACTAATCAGGAGCAAATTTAAAGACGCAACTTTGGCTGACAGATTAGTTTCCAAAGGAATACCCTTTTCCAAGTCCCAACGTATCTCTAAATGAAATGGGAATGAGCTAGGTGTCCTGTACCCCCAAAGGTCTTCCTTGCAACCCCTCCCAATAGCTCAACCCACATGTCTCCAGAATGTATTGAAAACTAAAAAAGGTATATTCTATTTACAAAATATGCTTACACACTCCAAGAAAGGGATATGCCTCATGCAAAGATCCCTCGCTTCACCACTAGAAGTGTAATGCCTTCTGGAAAAGGTATCAGCCAATCTACTTAATCTGCCCCTCACCTCTCAATACAATAGAGCAATGGCCTTGTCCAGAGGGGGGCACTGACAGCTTTGTAAAATACATGTAAATAAAGCCAGCATAAAACATAAAACAAAAAGTAAGGGTAAAATGAGGTGGCAAGGGGGAATGGCCCGGGCGTATCGACTGCCCTGGTGGTTTGGGATGCGAGTAGGATGGGGGAAGGGGATGAGAGCGGAGTACAGGGGAAAAAGGGGGATAGGGGGGGGAAAAGCGACGGTAAGGAAAAGGATAGGGATAGGATGGAGGCAGGATAGTATAGGGATAGAAGTAAAAGTTAGAACAAGCAAGAAATACAAGTAGAAGAGGGAGAAACTATCTAGGAAGTAGAGAGAAGGATAAAAGGGAGGGGGGACAGGAAGAGGGTGCGAATAAGTATACGAGAAGGATAGAAGGATCGAGCAAGGAAGACGGGGGGGGGGTAGGTGATTGGTATGGTCGGGGGGATGTGTGAAAAAAACCCCCATTCCTACAAAAAAACGAAACCACCATGCCCCATTACCCATTACACTCCGAAAACGCGCCTGTAGAAGCATACCCTGATGACTCACACTGCTGCCTTAATTGCAGCATGTATTGAAGGCAATGCAGAGGCAACTTGATTATGATTAAATGTTCAGTGATTTTTTTTTTTTTTTAATATTCTTTATTTTGGATTTTGATTGAAAATATCATGAGTTTGCCCAAACGGTTGGTACAAGGGTGATATGAATTTAATTAGGTTGCTTTTGATAGGGTTGCTTTTGATAGGGTTACTTTGAAAGATTAATCAAACAAACCTGTCCCACAAAACTTCGGCGGGCCAGAGGTTCCCATTACGACACTAAAGGGCCCGCAAGAAGCAAAGACATACCAGCCGGGCCTTTTTCCAAAGAAGGGTGTGGAAAATGGTGTCTGCCCCCAAACATACTACTAGATCATTGTTTTTGGGAAGTGCATTTGCCACTGCTAGTGTATTCTATTATTTTGTTATTAAAGTGGTTAATGTGTATTTGTTATTACAATCCCTTTTAAAAACCCAAAGCTTACCCCCAAGAATTATAGTAAAAGAAAAATTGATAAAAGTTAAATGTAATGAATGCTTAAAAAAAAGTTTTTTCACAGACAGGTTTCCCCCCTAAAAAAACAGGTATATTCTAATTAAAAGAGGTGGTTAAAACAACAGTTTAGTAGTAGCAGCAAAAAACATCAGTATACAGCAGTAGCAATCCCTGTACTAGTGGTGGTGGGGGGTATTTGATTAAGTCACCATACAAAAGAAAATTTTTTCGATGGACAGGTTTTTTTTCGGCCATCTCAAAAAAATAATGATGGGGTTTTTTTTTTCGCGTCCTGCCATGTGGTGACCCATGAATTTTAAAGGTGACCCTGCATACGGCCATTTTTGTGACCTAAAGGATTTGACCGCGAATTAATTCTTTTTGGGGTAGCAACTCTTTTATGGAATCTAGAAACGCCCAGTCCTGTATTTAAATTGAATGATTGCATATTAAAGAAAAACTGTGACTGAAAATGAGTGAAGCACTTTCCTTTGGCTCGTATGATTTCCCCAAAGGGGGGAAAAAAAGAAAGGAGGTTTCCATGAAAAAAAAGTAGTTACAGAATTATCCGTGACAAAATTCAAAAATCAAAAAAAGAATTCTTTTTAAACAATATCTTGCTTAAAGAACAGGGCCCTTTTCAGTAATTTTTCGCTGTAACTCTTCATTTGGGCAATTGAAGAGTATTGAAAAGATATTTTTTTTTTGTGAAAATGGTTTTAAAAAAAAAAAAAGAAAAGGGTTTATGGATATAAAGAATTTTTTGAATTTTGATCTGAATTTATTTTTAACTAGAAGAGACAAATTTTCTGGGGTGAAATTAAAAGGAAATTGGGGAACCAGAAGTCTGGCAAAGACATGCCCTTGTTGGATGACGTGGGAATGAAAACGGCATTTGGGGAAAATAACCGGGGAAATGCTGGGGGTGAATGTGAGTTTTCTGCTCGACAAGAGGTGCATCGATTTTGTAAAGTCCCGTTCAGAAATGTTCGAGTTTGGGGATTTTTTTGGGCGAGACATGTAGGTTGGGGGCAGGTGGGGTCTTTTTTATTTTGCGGGTTTAAAGTGGGATTTATTTTTTGGGGTTGGTTTCAGCCATGGTTGATATCACAGTAAAGTGAAAATTATATTTATTTCTTTTATCAGTTTATTTTACTGTACATTTTCAGTATGGTGGTAGGGGGAAGTTGGTAATGAAAATGAAGTCACAAAATGGTGGGATGACATAGTGGCCGGGTTAAGAAGGCAAAGGTGGAAAAATTGCTAAATTTAAAGTTTGGCAGCTTTATACGTTTTTTCCCTGGAAAGAGAGGTTTGGGGCTTTGTAATTTTGAATGAGAGTGATATTTGAACCCCAAAGAAAAAAAGAGTAGGTTAAGGAGCTATTTGAGGGGGGGATAGGTGGATGTTTTTTTTCATGAAGTATGGGGTTTGGGGGTTCTTTAGGATAGAGGGGAGAGGGGTTTGAGAGACTGTAAAATTGACTTGAAACCGGTTTTCCAGATCGAAAATCATTCGAATTTTCAGTAGGTAAAGCATATTTAAACTGTGGATATGGTTAAATGATCATGAGGTCTAGAGTGCTAGCCTAGGAAATGGACGTCAAGAAGCTGCAAAAGTTTCAGCTAGAGTTGGGAAAAGGTGAGAATGGGAAGCCCACAGCGACCCCCACATGCAAAGAGGGGGGGTAGAGAGCCAAACATGCCTTAAAATGTTATTTTGTGGGGAAAAAAAGGTCACATAGCATACTAGGTGTGAGGATAGTGTGGGCAAAAAAAGGGAAGGCTACCCCTGGAGCAATTGCAATAGCATGGATTGGTTTAGACGAATAAAAATGGTGAGCTAATGTTCAGAAGAGGTAAAAGATCCAGAAGTGAAGGAAGATCTGAAAAAAAAATAAAATTTTTTTCTGTGTGCAGAAAATTGAGTCACCAGCCGTTGCAGGGGCTCCGGTTCCCTGGGGTTTTATGTAAAAGGGGGTGTGAGATGCAAAGACCAGGTCAAAAGAGTTTATCCAATGATACAAGTAAGGAAAGGAGGGAAAAATTGTGGATCCTTTAGAGGGGGGGGAAGCCCCATGCGGAGAATGGGTTGTTTGATGGACAAAAATCAGCATTCCCAATGGAATGACTTGGAGAATGGCAAGAAATTTCGGGGATGGATTACTTGGGGGGGGGGAAATGACTAAAATTTACATTAACATGGCAAGTTGGGTGCTCTAAAAAAGGTGTAAATTGGCTCTGAAGGGGGGGTTTGTGAAACTAGGGTTTGGATTAAGAAAGAGAGTTCAGTTGAAAGGAGTTTCAAGATTATAGTAAAAGGGCCCAAAATTGGGGCCCTTTGAAGAGTTTGCAGCTAAGAAGAACAAAACGATTGCTGGTTTAAATGAAGATGCCTGGTTAGATTCCCGGAAGAGGCAGCAAAGTTGACCTTACAACCACCCAGGACAAGGTTCGACAGGAATGAGGTGTATTTGGTGCATTTTGGGCGATTTGCATAGCTGGCATAGGCAGGGAAAATCTGTGAAGAAAGACTTGACGTGACTAGTAAATTGGTGTGACACACTATGGGCAGTTGTGCTTATTTATGGGCATGTCGAACCCGGTAGGGAGAGTCAGGGGAAAAGGGTTTAGAGTGTGGAGGGAAAATTTCGGTGTGGTCTTTCTGGGCATCGATTTTATTGACAACAACGTCCCTACAGTCTCAAATGTTGAAGAATATGCTTACAAATGGAATTTTTTTCGTTTTTTTAGAAACAATGGCTAAAGGAAAATAGGAACGTAGAAAGACACCCTCAGACGATCAAAATCTGGGTGAGTTCCAACAAGAGGAGCCAGAGGAAGCTGGTGAAAATATAGCCTACCGGTACAGCAAAAAACCGACTGGGGTAGATGAAGGATTATGGAGGGAGTAAACAAGCAAAGGGGGACTGAGAGCCAGTAACCAGTTTTAGTAATAATCTAGCAGTGATCTTAAGATCAGGGGTGTATGGGGTAATTAAAAGGAAAATTGGTAACTCTTGGGGGTCTGGCAAAAGCAGTGTCCTTTTTTGGGGATGTGGCAAATGAACTGTGGAGTTGCCGGTGGGGACTGAGTTTCTGCTCAAGAAGAGGGTATATTTTTTTTGGGAGTCCTGTTCGTAGTGGGCTTTTGGTGAGTTTTTTTTTTTGGTGATTTGTTTGGTGGCAGGTGGATTTTTTTGGAAACATGTGATTTAGATCGCTGTTGACTCACGTGAGAGGTCCCAAATTATATTATTACATTAAGATTACTGTCTTTTTTATAAATATCTTTTCAAAGGCTATATATTTTTCCAAGTATAGTTCTGGCTGCGACTGTGTACTTCGACAGTGTTTTGAAAATTTTCTTAGCGCAACAATTTGTAGTTATTTCAAGTCTTGTAGGCGGAGCATCGACACTGTCGGGCGTTCGGAAACCCACCGAGTCAAAGTAACATATTGCTTAAACAAAACCTTGATCCCCCATATGGAAAAATTTATGGATTATAACTTAATTGTCCTAAAAACAACCATATTACTGCAAAGGGTTAAGTTACTTGATCGATTTCAACATTCCTAAATGATGATACAACAATAAAAGAGAGATAGTAATAAAGGCCAGTAACAATGACAGTGATAATGCAATTACAATGACAATTACAATTTGGGTATAATCATAATAAAAGCATTTACATTATTCATTAATAAAAACCTACTATTTCTGCTGTATTTCATTAGTAGATATAAATAAGGAGACAAGGGTCGAAAAACCTTTTATGGTTAATGGCATTTTTAATACTTTTTTGTCAGCACTACATAGCCTATGAAAATAAAATAGCGCCCATCGTACTGAAAGTAAAATACATTTTTTTAAAAACATGCATAACACAAATGTGGCATTTGGTATTCTTTGTAAATGAATACACACACACACACACACACACACACACACACACACACACACACACACACACACACACACACACACACACACACAATATAATATATATATATATATATATATATATATATATATATATATATATATATATATTAATGCTCACCATATTGGGATCCTTGTCTTTGCTTCCATTTGGCCAAAGTTGAGATTTCGGCTGCCATTATCTGGAAACCTTTGTGGGGGGACACCACAGTCACTTCACCGGCACCAGCGCAGCCTTGCTCGGCATAATTACCTCCACACCGGCGTGGGATGCTGTCAGTGAGGTCAGCGCTGATTCGCGGGAGGGCGGGATGCAGCCACTCGCCCAATTAGCTTACTCGGCCGCTGACCTCATATCTCCCAGATTGTATTTATACCACAAACTCCTTCCACCTTGACTATAGCTATAGAATTCGGCACTATGGTTACACATCCAGGCAATCAGGGTGTAATGAGCACTAGGACACGAAGTAAGAATGCCCCAAAAATTCGTCTGTGCCCACTCTTTGTATATCCACTTATTTGGTCTTTACTCATATGTTACTTATGTATACCTCATTTAATTAGTCTTTAAGCTGATAAGATAATTAGTACTTAAATAATCATTTAGAAAGATGATATTTTATTTTTTAGAAAGATAAAACTTTACTTTACTATTAGGGTATCAGGTGCTATTATGTTTATATTATTACACAAAGATAAGGAAACAGTGTAAATATGCGAGTTTACCCTACAAAATTCAGTTTTCTTTGTTTCCCCCACAATGCATTTTCTTTAATTAGAGGTACGCAGTTAATTTCACTGTTGCTTATTATATTAAGGTTCTATAAGGGATATTTTCATTAAGAAACCAATAGGGTATTACTTTTGCTTCTGGAGAAATTAATTTCCGGTATTATGCATGTATGATTAAGACTAACCATATGCTTGTAATTATGTGGCCTGAGTAGATGTTAAAATGTTAAGAATAACAGTGTTAAAAACCCCGATCTTATAACCATAACCAAAGAAAGAGAGAGAACAGAGACAAGTGCCTGATAAATGCCCGAAAGAGGTTAGTAAAATTCTTTAAATACCAGAAGTAAGAAAGAACATTCAGCTGTACTAATATCAATGATAAAATTATAAAATACTATAGATCTGATTACAGAACAATAACAAAGTAATCATTTGAGAAGAAATTGGAAACCATGGTAAATAGAATATCTTCTTCACAACTAGTGGCTGACACGTGGCACTTGCATACCATTCAGATGTTTCTCTGTTATTATTGAGGATTTAAAAACCCATTCAAGGAGCATGTTTTTTTTCGGTTTTCCCGTTTTGTTTGCTTTATGAATGTCCTTGGAAAGATGGACCAGATGTAAAGCAGATGCCATCCTTAGGAATCTTTTGAACTGATACAGGAAGAAATAGGGAATTTGAGGAAAGTCTGTACAGACAAAGGATTTAAGAAAGAAGGGGCATAAGAGAAGGACATTTATACTACACACATTAGTGGAGAAGTGGACATCTGTGTCAATCAAGGTTTTTAGTTGTACAAGTTTAATTTATAATTCAACATATCAAAAAGGTAAGATTATCAATTGTTTGAAAATTACCCTCTCTCAGTTACCTCTAAGACTGAAATTAGATCATCAGTAACCCTCTTATGATTTATATTTTTTATAGTGTGGGTTCATCATGAGTATGACTCAGATAATGATACAGGAGAGCTCACACTTGACGTTAATTAATAGTGCCCCCTCTAGATAAAGCTCGAGTGGATTTCCCAGTAGAAAGGGAAATAGTGGGTTTGACCATAGAGAGAAGGAGTGGGCGCAATACAAGGGGACGGATTGCAAATGGGGTCCCGTATCCTCCTAAAATCCACCGTCACTCATGAGTTCCTCACCCTCTCATTCAGCCACCCTGACTCCATGGCAGTCAGGTTATTCACCATACAGGGCCTCGTTATCCTTTCCACTGCCTATATAAAAATAAAGACTAATTTGCCTCTTGCAGACTTCAACTAATTATTCAATTATACAAATCTCCCAATCTTCTTCGCCGGAGATATCAACGCCACCCACACAACACCACACCACAGCATTACCAAAGCTTATGGTAGGCAACTCCTTTCTATTTTTGAAACCAAAAGACTCCACTACAGAGGACCCGACTTCTTCACCTCATACACAAATAGAGGAAAGGGCCGCCTTGATCTCGTTTTCAGGAACAGAGCAGCACTTGCCTACCACGGACAGCTACAACCCGGTCCGAACGTTGGTTTAGACCACATACCCATCATTATTTAAATTTCCACATCATCAATACTAAACAAAGAAAGACGATCTTTCCGGTATAAACAAGTAGACTAGGAGTCGTTTAAATCCAAATTAAATTATCAAAACTTGAATTTAATCTTGATTCCCAAACAACAGATGGGCATTGAAATTATATCTTCGCCTCCATCGCCTCAACTATGCTGAGCAACATCCCCAGGTCTCAGTATAAAATTCGCATGTCATTTCAGCCATCTGAAAGGATAAAACATCTGACCTGTTTCCGAAGTCGCTTTGCTCAAAATTTAAACAGATTAAACCATGTTCGATGGGACTTATCTATTCTAAGAGAACACAACATCGATAGTTTTGATAAAAACCGACAAAAATATTGGACAGATTTAGTTAAAAAAGTAGAATGCAACTGAGTTCGCAATCCACAGGAATTTTGGCAAAAAAATAAACAACTTAAAGGTAGTAATTACCCCTCCTTCTCCCACGTCATTCATAGTAACGTAAAAGTTTCAGATCCCTTGGATGTTATTAAAATGTTCTACCCTCACCCTCCTCATCCTCTGTTCACTGCCAGAATTGAAGAAATTGATACCTGGAGTCAAGAGAACAGGGTAGAAACTAACCCAGAGCCAATTATCCATCTCTACAGGCTTGACGACACTTGCGAACTCACAGCCCCCATCTCGTGTGAGGAAGTAAAAGTTTCAGGTCCCGTGGATGTTATTAAAATTTTCTACCCTCACCCTCCTCATCCTCTGTTCACTGCCAGAATTGAAGAAATTAATACTGGAGTCAAGAGAACAGGGTAGAAACTAACACAGAACCAATTATCCATCTCGACAGTCTTGACGACACCTGCGAACTCACAGCCCCCATCTCGTGTGAGGAAGTAAAAGGAAAAATAAAGAGGTTTCCTCGTAAGGCTCCAGGCTCCTCACAGATTGGACGCGACGCTCTTATTCACCTTCCCGACAACCTTCTGCAAGATTTGACTCACCTTTACAACCTTTACCTTTCCTGTGCAGCTTCGTGTGGCGGAGGGTAAGCCCAGCACGCCCGAAGGCATCCACACCGAATACGAAAGATTCAAGATGGCGCTGGGCCACCCTCACCCTTTTCCTCCTTTCAAAGAACCCACTACAACTATTACCCCAAGCTTTACCCTGCATGGTGGGTTAAGCCCTGGCTCCTTTTTCTTCTCGTAATATTACTTTTCCTCCACCCTTTATCCTTCCCCTATCCCCATCCTTCCTTCCCACTCTTCTTTCCAAAATTTTGTCTTTTGTCCACCTTGACTCACTCGTGGTCCTGCCACTGAAACCTCCTCTTCGAGGTACAGAACTAGAGTTCCCTCTGTGAGGTGATACAGCCTTTGGGTGGCCGTTTTATTTTAGAGGGAGGAAGAAAGGGTTCCAAACAATGATGCCTATCTTGTATGTTTGCTGTGTGTGGCATCCCTGTGTGCTATGGAGACGGGAGCAACACGCCTCCTTGGTCCCTTATTCCAGCAAGACGGGCGGTCTGATCTCGCCCCGATCAGATCAATCGGCTGATCTCCTTCGGGAGGCTAGGGTCAAGCAGTCAATGTTGCAGTTGGCACTCACACTGGTCCCGTGAGTGGCGGCACGATGGCTATTGGCTGCATTTATCCTCTCACCACCACTGTGGCTGTTAGACATTAGTTCTAACATGCAGCTTCACCTTGTTGGACTCGGTGGTGGATGGGCGTCTCCAAGGATGAAAGAAGTGCTTATTTTTATGGCAAATATTTCAAACCCCCTTACAACAAAGTGATATATATGAGGAACCTGCAAGGCCCAGACCACGACAGTCACTCTGAAGCCATACATGGCTTCTAGTGGCAAGCGAAAATGCAAAGCACAGATTGACTCTGTGATACCTGCTGCTAAGATGGACATGACTTCAGCCAAAAACATATCTGTCCACGAGATTGTCCTGCAGATGGACTCTCATGCTGGCCTATCCAGGCCAGCAGGCAAATAAGGAAGAGCTCTGAGTAAGTAACCCTCAGATGTCCTCCCTGATCGAGATGGGAGCACAAGCTGAACCAGCCGAAACAGCTGCTGCTCCCACGACCGCCACCCACAATTTTTGGACCCCCTAGGTGTTTCCCAAAGTTTAAGATTCCCTATAAACCTGAAGGCTTCAACAATGCCTACCAACTCGTAAGAGCATTACAGATGCAGCGAAAAATCCGGTTGTCAATCCGGATTGCCAGAGACCAGGGCATGATTATCATGTCCAAAGACCAAGCTACCTTGAATTTCCTGCAGGAAACCAAGGTGCTTAATGATGCCACTCAATCCCGACGATAGGAGAGTCAAGATGGTGATACTTGGCTTCTCACTATATATTGTGGATGTGATCACATCACACCCACAGGTCGTGGACACTTCCCGAATGTCGAAAAGGAAGAGCCCAACCAGGCAAGTCCTGGTGACCTTGAAAGGAGCCCCAACCACTACCCTTGATCTGGGTAACTGGGGCTCCTACAGCCTAAGAACATATGTATCTGAGCCATTTCGGTGCTACAAGTGCCAAAGATACGGTCACCACCAGGCTAGCTGCAAGGCCAAGCCTAAATGTGGTGTTTGTAGCAAGGCACACAACACCGAGATGTGCCTCAAGGCCCACAAAGAAGGCCAAAGGGACACAAAAGCCAAATGTCCCAACTGGGCCAATGGGCATCACGCCTCGAGCCTGGCTTGCCAGGAAAGAGTAAGCCCTCAGGCGACAAGAGGTTGCTGAAAAGCGACCAGACTTTGTTCCAGAAATAAAGAGAAAAGACTACTCAACCTCCTAAAAGGAAAGAAGCCACAGCCGACACCGGATATCTCCAATAAAAAGGAGTTTCCCACCATTACTAAAATGCAGAAGAACCACAGGAATAAAGGTTCAAAGGACACTGCAAAAGCCTTCCCAAGAGACGATAACAGTTTTTGGGAGGTCCAATGAGGAGAAGGCAGTCACGGTCGCCATGACGGCAATGACCCAGACTGTTGCAGTCCTGAAAGGGAGGAAGCTGAACAGAGCCAAAGCAGCCCCACCCTCACCCCAGGACGAGATTCCCCTCCCCACCCCAACCCTGGCCATGCCGAATCGGTGCAGTCTGAATCTGTGCAGTCTGACCTTACTCAGGTAAAGTCAACAAAGAGAAAAGATACACAGATAAAGCCTGAAGTGAGAAAAGCCAAACTCACAAAAGTCAGAGCTACCAAAGGCTCTCCACCTCCTAGTGGACCCAGGGTTAGCCTAACAACAGACGAAGATCCCTCAACCTGCGAGGACTTCACAATGGAGTTGCCAGACTCTGACTCTGAAGCCGAATATACAGACGTCTCTGATGTAACTATCACCAAGTAACATCATGACACGCAAACTAAGCATACTACAGTAGAACATCTATGGCTTCAATACAAAGAATGTTTGCTTCTCAGGGTATCATGTCTTCATGCTGCCAATTATAGCTGGCAAAAGAGGCTTGATCTCCCTGGTTAGACCAACAATTGCTCCACAATAGCCAATGCACCGCACTGTGGAGAGGATGTTGAATCTCTTGCCGTTGAGATTCACCTGGCTGGGGGCCTGCTGTACAATGTGTACACTGCAGGTGCTGGCTTTGCAGCAAGGGATGCCACACAATCCATGAGGGTAACAGACAACGCCTCCTTGCTACAGGCAGAGGCAGTTGCGATCATGGTAGCCCTAGCCCACACGTCCCTGAGGGAAGTACACACGGTCTTACATACAGACTCCGGGGCAGCCACTGACTGTCTACAGCAAAGCTCACCCAAAGACAACATCTAACTTCTGACCACTGTCCTCACAATAGCACAGAGGATTCTTGCTCATGGTAGAATAATAATAAACTGCCACATAGGCATCAGAGGGAGAAGGCAGAAGTGTAATGCCACAGCTCGTACTTTCCTCCTGCAGCTTCACAGAGAGAAAACGAGATCCTTCCCCCTCGGCCAGATGGTACTCAGACTCCATGCTACTGGCACTCTCTGAAACAATCAATAGACGTACCGAAGTCATTCTTCAAAGGATCAGACTAGGTTACCATTGCGCATGGCAGATCTAGAGACAATTGACCATGCAGAAAAGTGTTGCATGCATTGTGGCGAGCCGAACGCCACGTTAGTGCATTACTTACTTATGAGCACACACAATTTCTGAGACAAGGACCCCCCACAACAGCTGCCAGGCTGGTAATAAGGTTATGCCGCATGCTTACACCATGGCGGCAGGAGCGGCTGTTGGCAATCCCGCCACCACGGTAAGCACAGAGTGTCAGAGAATAAATGAGACAGACATAAATAGCTGACACAGGCCGGGCCATATGTATGAAGGCCCAGGCGAAGCCAGAACTTCGCAAATCTCAAATGAATGAATGAATGCACCTTGAGTGGAAGGAGTTTGACTCGCCTTCCACTCAAGGCCTAGGCTCCTCATTAAGCCAACCTAGGCCTCTCCAACACCTTGAGTTTCACAAATCCTCAGTGTTTCCAACTCTCTCTCTCTCTCTCATTATTTTGTTGTCTAACTTTTTTTTTCTTTGATCCTGCGAATCAGGTGGCGTGCCATAGGGAAGCAATCTGCATGCCAAGTCTGGCACGTGTGCCAGACTTGGCATGCAGCAGATTGATGATCTCATATGATAGACAAAAGAAATTGCAATATTTTAGTATTTGTGGAGCTCTATTCTAAGGATCAATTACTGTCTATCAAAATGTATACAAATTAGAATTTATTAGTCTGGCTGTGATCCTGTGCTTCGACAGTGTTTATTCGTATGTCTGCCTTTTGATGTTTTAGAAAATACATGCTGTGCATTTGTTAGTCTCATAAATTCTTGTGTCTTGTCTTAAAAAATCATACAGTCTTTTCCTTTTCCTGATTATTACCACTTTATCAATATTGCCTATGATGTTAGTTGTATTACATATTATCGACTCTTTTGAGTCTTAACAAACGTTATACCTTCCTGTATAATCTTTATAATATTTTATAACTCTCCATTTGGCCATTTAATGGCCATAAAATACAAAAAATATTTGGCATTATTCCTATTCGGTGGTGAGGCGCGCATGGTGTTGAAGAAGTTGGCACGCCTGTGGGTGGAGCTTTAACTTGAAGTCACTTGAAATTTGGTAGCAAAAATATTCAGCCAATTAAGAGAATCTATAGCTAGGAACGCTGCAGATAAAGCCTTTAAATGCTTATATTAAAAGTAAGTGATGATAATAATAACAGCTATAATGATATTAGACAATAAATAATATTACTAGTACTGTTATGATCGTTATAATCATATAGGAATGATAAGTATAAGTCAGATTAGTTTGTTTGTTTTTTCCCTAGAGTATGCATCTAATGGTTAAGGGTTAAAACAAATAAATGCACTATGGTAAAGTATTGTGGCGAAAGGGTAAAAATGAATCAAGGATTAGGATAAGTGGACAGAGGAAGGGGATGAAAAGAAGGAAAAGGAAAGCGGGAGAAGAAATGACAGTGCAAAATTAGTCAAGGCAAGGGCTGAGGTCCAAGGCAGGGGTGATCCCCACATTGGGCATCTGTCTCCATCTCCTAAGCCCCCTCCCCCATTATTATATTGTCATTTACCATTACTATTATTACATTGTCATTTACCATACTTTAATTATTATAATTAGGTGTGATTAATAATTTGGTGTGATTACATTTGTTACAATGGATATTCTTGGTGTAATACGCTGTCTGTTTCATTTTGCTTCTAAATTATCCCTTATGTGCAAGGAATGGCCAGGGTTCCCATTCAATGGCGGCGAGGGATTTGAACGCAGGTCAGCAAAATTGCTAGGGGAGATCGCTACCGCTGCACCACACAGCACATTACCATTATTAACATTATAATTGTCAATGGAATCATTATATGAAAAGTAATTTTAAAAATGGGTAATACAGCACTGTGATATGGAAATCAATAAAGTGGCTAATGAAAACGCACGCAGTGATCCATAATTTTACCATGTGATGTGGCATTGAGTGTAAGCCATTAAGATGTTAATTGAGTCCTATTCTTTCTTATACACGTAAATAAACCGTAGTGCCATGGTACACTCTGGTTTTATTCAAGTGTTAAGACACTTCCGTATTCCCAACAGCGCCTATGCTCCATTATGTTATGCTAGCTGAGCTCTAACTTTGACCGAGACAAGATAAGCTCAGATAGAGAAATAAATGTTAGCTATAGTTTTTGCACTCAAGAAATTTCATCAATATAATGTAAGCCCTTACAGGCTATAATGAAGAATCCCCTTGATTGAGCACCACATAGATTCCAAGATATGTTGTTGAGCGCAGTTCAGTATAAGATTGAAGTAGAAGATCAGCCAGGAAAAGATATAGTGTTGCAGATTATTTGTCTAGAATTATTTGCCAGAAAATTGAATGGGACAGGTTATTATTTATCAAGATCAACTTTAGATGATGAAGTAATGAATTTCCTAACAGAGAGAATTGTAGAAGGATGGCCCGGTAGTAAGAAGAATGTTGCCTGTCAGTTATTACCATAGAGTAATAAAGATGAGTATTCTGTACAGAATGGATTAACTTTCAAAGGAGAGAGAATTGTTATACCTAGAGAATTACGACCTGAGATCAAAGAAGCCATACATTCATCACACATAGGTGTTGAAGTATGCTTAGGACGTGCTAGGGAATGTGTTTATTGGCCAGGAATGAATGCTGAGATCAGACAGTAGTATCAAAATGTGAAACCTGCAACAATTATACCGATTCTCCCCGCACTTGTTATTCTCTGAAATAATGAATCACAGCACTTCAATTCTGATCTATCCTCGCCTCCGAATGCGTTTTATGGAATAGATAATGACTAAACGAAACAGACTTGGTAAGCCCAGAGGACCTTATCCAAGTCAGGTTTACCTATCACCTGGCAAATTTCTTTTGCCAGATGTTAGAGGAGGCAAGGCTGAGTAAACCTGGCCTAAGTTACAAACGAGTCTCCTTTCCTTACGGATTCAGACTGGAGGTGGTTGTCTACAAGCCAAGCGGGGACAAATACAGGGCCCATAGCATGGTCCCTCCACATGTTCTCGACCACAAAATCCAGTTTGACAGCTGAAGGGGTTACCTTTGTATGCGACAGGAACTTGGCAACCTTGTAGTTGGAAGCAACCTACTGAAAGTTGAACCATGATGACAGGTCCAGAAACAGGACTGGGTCAAGAGCCAGATCTACCAATGATGGGTGGATAGCCTCTTAAAGCATTGAACTGTCGCTATGTTGTCTGAGAGGACGTGGATTGTCTTCTCTGGAATGAAAGGTTCATGGACACGGCAGCAAGACAAACCGCATGTAGCTCTCCGGCATCGACGTGAGCCCAAACAGTGCGGGAAGGACAGTAACCCTAAACCCTAGTATCTCATTTAGAACTAGTACCCAGAGCCCTCGTCACAGTCTGATGTTTCGGTGATGAGGTTCATGTTGGGTAGGTTGTCTACCCAGTAGGGTCCTCACGAGATGAGGACCTATCACTCAGCTTTAAAAGAGAGCCTGCTGGCTTTGAGAGAATATCAACTGAAGGTATCTAAAACTTTTAAAAAATAAATAAATAGTATTAATAATAAATAATAAATAATAATAATAATAAAAATCAATCAAATAGAATATAGGTTGGTGTACTCTGCTGCTGGTACAAAAGTACTTTTTCTACTGTTTCTTGGATTTTTTTTTTCTGTACACAATCGAGCATAGGAACTTCTTTTATTGCAAACTATTGACAAATATCTAGGATATAAGGACTAGTAGAAAATATAAATATAAACATTTATATAAATATAAACATAAGTGGTCGGAATATAGTACTGCAGACAGAATCCTGTATGTAAATAATAATGTTTCATCATTCTCCAGAACAAAGAGTATGTTGCAAGAAGTGGTAATCCTATATGCAACTGGGCATATTTGACTCACATCAAGCGACTGCCATCAGTACTGCAATAATGTCTGCGTATATTTCCTCATTACCCGTGTTTGTTGGGAGATTTTGAGCCCAACTATAGCTTCCCCTCATTGAGTCAGTCGGCTGGTCAAATATGGCTAGAGTGAAGCAGGCACTGTTCAGTAGTGCATAGGTCCCGCGACTGCCATCAGTACTGCAATAATGTCTGCGTATATTTCCTCATTACCCCTCTGGCTCTTGGGAGATTTTGAGCCCAATTATAGCTTCCCCTTAGATCTAGCTCTCTCCTTGAAGACCTATGCAATCACCTGGCCATTCCCTCTGGAACATCACATGTTATCAATCTGGAACCTTTCCAGCTTCCAAAGTGCAAGAATGGGAATCATAATGGTTCCCGGGCTCCCAAACCAGGTAAGAAGGAGAAAAGTCCTCCTCAGTTCATTAAGGAAATCTTACTTGGTAAATATGAAAGTATTTCATATAGTAAATACCTAGTAGTGAAGACCATTGATGGTGTATCAATCATGGATCTTGATATTTTTGAAGTACATTGGAAAATAGCTGAGGTATGTCAACGTGATCCTCGCATCACCCACAATGAGATGGTAGCCTAATAGTTGAGGTTTCGTCACCAGACAAGAGTGACTGTTTGCGTGCGATAAGTGACATTCCTGGGGCTCAAGTTCCATGTTCTCCTCACAATCAGTGTAAGGGAATTGTCTTTCCCGAGACGTGATTAGGTATTCTGAGGAAAAACTGTTAGAAGAACTAGAGAATTTTAATGTAGTGGCGGTAAAATGTTTTAAGAAGAAAGTTGATGATTTGGAACAGCCGACACCAGCTATCCTTCTAACTTTTAACACATTAGTTCTTCCAGAATCAGTTAATTTGGCATGGTACCACCTCAAGGTAAAGCCATCAAGGAGATGTCAACTGTCCAGGTCCAGTATGCTTGGACCTAGACAAAGGCAAAACGACGTTCCCATGTGCTTTTGCACAGCCAGGTAGTTCCTTTGCTTCAGTTCTAACCCATCCTCCTTCCCACCAACCCTTGCCCTCCAGTGCTTCTTGTACCAAACTTCCTTTAAACCTCAATCCCAAATTGCTGAAACTGCCTCCATCAAAAATGGAGTAGGAGTGAGGGGTCTATTGAGGAGACTCCTACTCCCAAAGAAAGGTCTTTGGAGCCTTCAGTTAAGGCTTCAGAGGCCTCAACGGTGACAGCTCCAGTTGCCACCACATCCTTAGGGGCCTCCACTGCTAGACAGAATGCCCCTGAAGCAAAGGCTTAGGTCCCTTTTTTGCCCAGGTAAAGAAATCCCGAGTCTGCCCAAAGGAAGCCCGTGGAAACTAGTTCCACAGGTAAACAACCCTTCAAAAGGTACTCCCAGGATCCTGGTAGGGGACAGCCTAAAAATGTGGGGCAAACCTTGACTATAGGTGCTGCCAAACACCTTATGAAGAAGTAATCTACCCTAATCCAATGGAACTGTCAGGGAATTCATGCAAGATGGGAAGATCTGCAACATCTCATAGCTTCATGTAACCCATGTTTGTGTATGCCTACAAGAAATCATGACCAGGGGAAATTGTCTCATTTCCCTGAGAGGATTCCAAGTTCAAGCCCATTATGGGACCTTTGATAATGGACCTCATGGAGGAGTAGCAGTAATGGTACCTCAGAATATTCCCTTCCAGGCCATCCCCCTACAGACAAAAATGCAGGTGAAGTCTGTGAGAATAGGCTTGACACGACCTTACACTGTTGTATTAATCTACCTTCCTCCACATAAGCTCAAAATAGATGATTTGGAAGATCTACTTGGACAGTTTCCACATCCATTTTGACTCTTGGGAAATTTCATTGGTCGGCATCACTTTGTGCAACCCTTGAGGAAGGGCTTTGGAGTCTTTGTTCTTAAGAGTAGATGCAGTTTTACTGAACAGTGACCCTCTCACAAATTTCCAGATTCAAACTGGGACATTCTCTAATATAGACCTATCAATAAGCTCACCTGATTCACAGTTGAACTTCACTTGGCAGGTCATGGAAGACTTACATGGAAGCGACCACTTTCCAATACTATTGGAAGAGGTGAATGGTATTCCAGCCAATGGAGTGCAGAGATGGCAACTTGAACATGCGGACTGGAATCTTTTTAGATCAACTGCAGTATTGCAAGGATCTGTGAATGATTTCCAGTGTGTTCAAGATGCTGTTAATCACTTCACGTCACACTTTCACTTGTAGCAGAAGCATCAAATCCCAAAAGTAGCAGGCAGTACCGTCAACCTCTCTGATGAATGCTTAGACTTAGAGACACAGATGTCAACAAAAAGGACAGTTCTTAGTCTCATAGCCATGCTTTTTGACGCACTTAATTAGATTATTGCAAAATAAGTTCCAGGATTGGGTTAAGAGTATTGGAGCTGAAATATTTGAAGATTAATCGTTGCTTCAGAGAAAGGGTATGTTCCATCTTTGTGGATGGGACATACCAGGTGTCATTTGTAGTAGCAAGGTCAATAAAAAGGGTTACTTTTCCCTTACTAGAGTTGCCTGGTAAATTACTTTGTGCTCGGTTCTCAGATTTTGTGAAGTCTGCCCTCTATCTTGATAAGACTAACTTATTGTTGCAAGGTTGCACTTGCATGGATAAAGGGTAATCCTTGTAGATAGAGGGTGTTTGTGTCAAATAGCAGTTGAAATTCAGAGTCTCCACTTGTAAATTCTACTTTATGGATAAATGGCCCTTTTTGGTTGTCTGAACCTTTAACTTTAAGTGATAAAAAATAAATAAATAAATAAACTGTAGAGTTACATGTAGAAGAAAGTTACAGTGAAAAGAACATTTCTTGTGTATCTGTAAGCACTCCTAAAACATTTGAGTTTGAGAGATGGAGTAAATTTAGTAATGTTCATCATGTAGTAGCTTGGGTTATAAGATTTATAAATAATTCCCAACCTCATTCTGTGAAAATGTCAGGTCTATTGTCTTCTGGTGAGTTGGTTAAAGCCAAGACCAAATTGCTTTACTGTGTACAGAGAGAGAATTTTGCTCAAGAAATTGTAGAGTTGAGAAAGGATAAGTCTCCTGCAAAGAGTTCTCCTTTGTGTAGACTAGATCCCTTTGTAGATGATGAAGGCTTAGTGAGAATTAAAGAACATTTGGAAAATGCAGACTATAGTTTTGAAAGCTAATATCTTGTTATAGTTCCTTCAGGTCACGTTGCTAAGCTCTTGGCTCAATTTCAGCATATTTTCCTGAATCATGCTGCAGTGTCTATTATTGTATCTATTTTAAGATAGTAGTATCTATTTTAAGATAGAGGAATGTTTGTAGTGTGTGTTAGGTGTAAGAGGTATGATTTCGGGGCTTGTAATCAGCCTGCTGCAACTCTACCAGGATTAAGAGATAAGATTGCTTCCCCCTTTACTGTGGCAGGTCTTGATTATGCTGGTCCTCTCTTTTGTATTGGTTTGACTTCCAAGAAATTGTACATTTTGTTAACATGTGCAGTAGTAAGAACAGTACACTTAGAATTTACTGATTCCTTATCTCCCTCTGATTGCATGCCTGCTGTACGTAACTTGCAGCAGGCTCACTATCTTCTCAGTGGAAATTCAGTGTTCCCTGTTCTCCATGGTGGGGAGGTTGAGGGGAGCATTTGATTAGGTCTGTTAAGTCTACTTTGAGGAAAACAATAGGTCTGTCAAAAATTGAGCTTGAGACCACTCTTCAAGAAGTTGAGGCTGGTGTAAATTCTAAACCTTTGTTGGAGATGAACCTGATTGGACATAAAGCTCCAATTTGAGATTAGCGACCAACCTTCATATGTTAATGGAAAGGATTTAATTGTCCGATAAAGTGTTCGCCAGCAGCAACTTCATAAGTTTTGAAAATTATGGAGCAACGATTATCTAAGAAATTTGCCACCTGTTGTGAAGGGATTTGTGCAAAATATCAAAATTGTAAATGATATCATTAGGAGTGTTTGGGTCAAAACTGACAAAGGAATAGTTAATAGACCAGTGCAGAAGTTGCATGATCTTGAAATATATAATCCTCTATATGAAGATTCTACAGAAAATATGAGTCTACTTCAGGAGAAAATATTAAACTATCAGTTCCTGGAAACAATGAAAAAAATGCCTCATGGTGTTATGAAGAGAACATTTTAAAACCTACTCCCTATATTCGACAAGGTCGTGCAGTAAGAGCCCCAGTGAAGCTTGACTTGTAATAATTATATTTAGAAGTGTACGGGATGGTTAGGGCAGGGTAATGATGTCTGAGGTGAAGGTGTGTGTCACTTAGGTTTGATCTCAGTGTGTGTGTGGCATTAATAGGCACACTTGCTTTTAGGTAGATGAGCCGGATTGGCGAGTGTTACTGTATAGAGTGAGGGAACATATCGTCAGCGACTTCATCA
>NC_051389.1:36888960-36903287 GCF_015228065.2 Penaeus monodon
CATGTATTGAGGCAATAGCATTGAGTTTGAAACAAAAACGTTTGGTTTTACAAGGGTGATATGAATTTAATTAGGTTGCTTTTGATAGGGTTGCTTTTGATAGGGTTACTTTGAAAGATTAATCAAACAGAACCTGTCCCACAAAACATTCGGCGGTCCAGAGGTTCCTATTACGACACTAGAGTGCCATGCAAGAAGCAACAGACTATACCTAGCCGGGCCTGTTTTCCAATGCAGGGATCAGTGGAAGATGGTGTCTGCCTCCACCACATACTACTAGATCATTCGTTTGGGCAAGTGCATTTGCCACATGCTAGTGCTATTCTATTTATCTCTTGTTATTAAAGCTGGTTAATGTGTATTAGTGTATTACTATATGCCTTAATGAACCAAAGCTTACCACCAATGAATTCATAGTAAAATGCAAGATATGATAAAAGTTGAAATGTAACTGAATAAGCTTAACAAAGTTTTACACACTGACAGGTTTCCCCCCTAAATAAAGCAGGTATATTCTACATTAAAAGAGGTGGCTTAACACAACAGTATTAGTAGTAGCAGCATAAACATCAGTACTAGCAGCAGTAGCAATACCTGTACTAGTGGTGGTGGTGGTCATTTGATTAAGTCACCATACACAAGTCAATTTTCGATGGACAGGTGTTTTTCAGTGCCAGTCTCAAAACAATAATGATGGGGTCCTTTTTTCGCGTCCTGCCATGTGTGACCCATGCTAATTTAAAGGTGAGCCTGCATACGAGCCATTTTTTGTGACCTAAAGGAGTTGACCGCGAATCTAATTCTTTAGGGACTATGCAACTCTTGTATGTGAATCATAGAAACGCCCAGTCCTGTATTCACAATTGAATGATTGCATATTAAAGAGAAACTGTGGACTGAAAAATGAGTGAAGCACTTGCCTTTGGCTCGTATGATCTTCCACAAAGGGAGGAAAATGAGAAAGGCAGGGTTCCATGAAAGAAAGTAGTTACAGAATTATCCTGTGACAAAATTCAACATCAAATAATGTTACATTCTTCTTAAGCAATATCTTGCTTAAAGAACTAGGCCTTATCAGTAATTTTTCGCTGTAACTCTTCATTTGGGCAATTGAAGAGTATTGAAAAGATATTTTATTTTTGTGAAAATGGTATAACAGTATAAAGAAAGGTATGATGGATGATAAAGAATTGTTTGAATTTCTTGATCTGACATTTATTTTTAGACTAGTAAGAGACCAAATAATTTCTGGGGTGAAATTAAAAGGAAATTGGCAACTCGAGGAAGTCTGGCAACGACATGCCCTTGTTGGATGACGTGGTAATGAAAACGGCATTGGGAAGATGAACCGGGAAATTGCTGGTGGGTGAATGTGAGTTGTCTGCTCGACAAGAGGTGCATCGATTTTGTAAGAGCTCCTGTTCAGAAGTGTTCGAGTTTGGTGATTTTTATGGTGCGAGACATGTAGGTTGGTGGCAGGTGGAGTCTTTGTTATTTTCGCGGTAACGTGTGGATTTATTGTTTTGGAGTTGGGTACAGCCAGTGGTTGATATCACAGTAAGAGGTGAAAAGTTATATTTATTTCATTTATCACGTTTATATTACTGTACATGTATCAGTATGGCTGGTAGGGGGAAGTTGAGTAATGAAATGATGAAGTCACATAATGGTGAGGATGACATAGTGGCCTGGTTAAAGAAGGCTAAGGTGGCAAAATTGACTAATATTTAAAGATTGGCTAGCTTTATACGTCTTTTCCTGGAAAGAGATGTGTTGGCTTTGTAACTTGAATGAGAGTGATCAGTTGAACGCCAAGAAAATAAAGAGTAGGTTGAAGGCAGCTATTTGAGGGATGGGTGATCAGGTGGATGTTTTTTGGCAGTGAAGTATGGCGGTTGGTAGGTCTTGCAGGATAGAGGGGAGAGGGCTTAGAGAGATCTGTAAAGTTGACATTGAAACCGGTTTTCCAGATCGAAAATCATTCGAATTGCAGTAGGTAAAGCATATTGAAACTGTGGATATGAGTTAACTGATCATGAGGTCTAGAGTGCTAGCCTCAGGAAATGGACGTCAAGAAGCTGCAATAGTTTCAGCTAGAGTACTGGGAACGGTGAGACGATGGCAAGCTCCACAGCGACCTCACATGCAAAGAGAGGGTAGAGAGCCAAGACATGCCTTAAGATGTTATTCTTGTGGAAAAGAAGGTCACATAGCATACATAGGTGTGAGGATAGTGTGGAGCAAAGAAAGGGGAATGGCTACCACTGGAGCAATTGCAATAGCATGGATTGGTTTAGGACGAATAAAAGTGGTGAGCTAATGTTCAGAAGAGGTAATAAGATCCCAGAAGTGAAGGAAGATCTGAAAAGAAAATAATTCTTTTCTGTGTGCAGAAAATTGAGTCACCAGCCCGTTGCAGGATGGCTCCAGGTTGCCTGTGGTTATGTGAAGAGGGTGTGAGATGCAAAGACCAGGTCAAAAGAGTTTATCCAAATGATACAAGATAAGGTAAGGAGGGTAAATTGTGAAGATCCAGTTAGAGGGAGGGGAATGGAGTTGTTTGATGTGACACAATCAGCATTGCCAATGGAATGATCTTGGAGAATGGCAATGAAATTTCAGGATGGTATATACTTAGGGGGGGGAAATGACTATAATTACATTAACATGGCAGAGTTGGGTGCTCTACTAAAAGGTGTCAATTGGCTCTGAAGTGGGGGTTGTGAAACATAGAGGTTTGGATTACAGAGAAGAGAGTTCAGTTGAAAGGAGTTTCAAAGATTATAGTGAAAGGCCAATTGGGGACCTTGAAGAGTTGTGCAGTCTAAGAAGAACAAAGCAGATGTGCTGGTGAAAGTGAAGAATGCCTGGTTAGATGTCCTGGAAGAGGCAGCAAAGTTGACCTTACAACCACCCAGGACAAGGTTCGACAGGAAGTGAGGTGTAGTAGGTGTCATTTGGTCGATTCTGCATCAGCTGTGCATGAGGCAGGGAAAATCAGTGTGAAGAATGACTTGACGTGACTAGTAATTGGTGTGACACACTATGGGCAGTTGTGCTTATTTATGGTCGACTGTCGACCTGGTAGGGTAGCAGTCAGGAGAAGGTTGAGAGCTGAGAGTGTGGAGGAAATTGCAGGTGTGGTCTTTCTAGGGCCAGTCGATTTGATATTGACAACAACAGTCCCTATCAGTCTCAAATGTTGAAGAATATGCTTGACAAATGGAATGTTATTCGTTTCTTTAGAGCAACATACTGGCTAAATGGAAATAGGAACGTAGAAAGACACCATCAGACGATCAAAGTTCTGGATGAGATTCTTCAACAGGAGAGGAGCCAGAGGAAGCTGGTGAAGATATAGTCCTACAACGGTCACAGCAAGAAACCTAGACTGGCGTAGATGAAGGATTATGGAGAGGGAGTATCAAGCAAGGAGGACTGAGAGCCAGTATACCAGTTCTTAGTAAGTAATCCTAGCAGTGATCTTAAGATCAGGGGATGTATGGTGTAATTAAAAGGAACTTGGTAACTCTTGAGTGGGTCTGGCAACGCAGTGTCCTTGTTGGGTGATGTGGCAAATGAACTGTGGAGTTGCCGGTGGGCAGACATGAGTTGCTTGCTCAAGAAGAGGTGTATCATTTTTTTGTGGGAGCTCTTGTTCAGTAGTGGTCTAGTTTGGTGAGTTTTGTGTTTGGGAGAGTTGTAGGTTGGTGGCAGGTGGATATTTTTGCGATAACAGTGTGTATTTATTGTATCGCTGTTGGACATCACAGTGAGAGGTGCCAAATTATATTATTACATTAAGATTACTGTCCTTTTTTTATAAATATACTTTTCAATGAGCTATATATTTTCCAATGTATAGTTCTGGCTGCGACTGTGTACTTCGACAGTGTTTAGACCTTATCTGTAGCGCAACATATTTGTAGTTATTTCAAGTCTTGTAGGCGGAGCATCGACACTGTCGGGCGTTCGGAAACCCACCGAGTCAAAGTAACATATTGCTTAAACAAAACCTGATGCCCCATATGGTAAAATTATGGATTATAACTTAATTGTCCTAAAAACAACCATATTACTGCAAATGTTAAGTTACTTGATCGATTTCAACATTCCTAAATGATGATACAACAATAATAAGAGAGATAGTAATAAAGGCCAGTAACAATGACAGTGATAATAGCAATTACAATGACAATTACAATTTGGGTAATAATCATAATAAAAGCATTTACATTATTCATTAATAACACCTACTATTTCTGCTGTATTTCATTAGTAGATATAAATAAGGAGACAAGGGTCGACAACCTTTTATGGTTAATGGCATTTTTAATACTTTGTGTCAGCACTACATAGCCTATGAAAATAAAATAGCGACCATCGTACTGAAAGTAAAATACATTTTATTAAACATGCATAACACAAATGTGGCATTTGGTATTCTTTGTAAATGAATACACACACACACACACATACACACACACACAAAAACACACACACACACATATATATATATATATATATATATATATATATATATATATATATATATATATTATATATTAATGCTCACCATATTGGGATCCTTGTCTTTGCTTCCATTTGGCCAAAGTTGAGATTTCGGCTGAATATCTGGAAACCTTTGTGGCGGACACCACAGTCACTTCACTCGGCACCAGCGCAGCCTTGCTCGGCATAATTACCTCCACACCGGCGGTGGGATGCTGTCAGTGAGGTCAGCGCTGATTCGCGGGAGGGCGGGATGCAGCCACTCGCCCAATTAGCTTACTCGGCCGCTGACCTCATATCTCCCAGATTGTATTTATACCACAAACTCCTTCCACCTTGACTATAGCTATAGAATTCGGCACTATGGTTACACATCCAGGCAATCAGGGTGTAATGAGCACTAGGACACGAAGTAAGAATGCCCCAAAAATTCGTCTGTGACCACTCTTTGTATATCCACTTACTTGGTCTTTACTCATATGTTACTTATGTATACCTCATTTAATTAGTCTTTAGCTGATAAGATAATTAGTACTTAAATAATCATTTAGAAAGATGATATTTTATTTTCTTAGAAAGATAAAACTTTACTTTACTATTATTGTATCAGGTGCTATATATGTTTATATTATTACACAAAGATAAGGAAACAGTGTAAATATGCGAGTTTACCCTACAAAATTCAGTTTTCTTTGTTTCCCCCACAATGCATTTTCTTTAATTAGAGGGTACGCAGTTATATTTCACTGTTGCTTATTATATTAAGGTTCTATAAGGGATATTTTCATTAAGAAACCAATATGTATTACTTTTGCTTCTGGAGAAATTAATTTCCGGTATTATGCATGTATGATTAAGACTAACCATATGCTTGTAATATATGTGGCCTGAGTAGATGTTAAAATGTTAAGAATATACAGTGTTAAACCCTGATCTTATAACCATAACCAAAGAAAGAGAGAGAACAGAGACAAGTGCCTGATAAATGCCCGAAAGAGGTTAGTAAAATTCTTTAAATACCAGAAGTAAGAAAGAACATTCAGCTGTACTAATATCAATAATAAAATTATAAAATACTATAGATCTGATTACAGAACAATAACAAAGTAATCATTTGAGAATAAATTGGAAAACCATGGTAAATAGAATATCTTCTTCACAGCTAGTGGCTGACACGTGGCACTTGGATACCATCCAGATGTTTCTCTGTTATTATTGAGGATTTAAAACCCATTCAAGGAGTATGTTTTTTTTTTTTCGGTTTTCCTGTTTTGTTTGCTTCATGAGATGTCCTTGGAGAGATGGACCAGATGTAAAGCAGATGCCATCCTTAGGAATCTTTTGAACTGATACAGTGAAGAAATAGAGGAATTTGAGGAAAGTCTGTACAGACAAAGGATTCAAGAAAGAAGACATAAGAGAAGGACAGTTATACTACACACATTAGTGGAGAAGTGGACATCTGTGTCAATCAAGGTTTTTAGTTGTACAAGTTTAATTTATAATTCAACATATCAAGAAGTGTAAGATTATCAATTGTTTGATATTACCCTTCTCTCAGTTACCTCTAAGACTGAAATTAGATCATCAGTAACCCTCTTATGATTATTATATTTTTATAGTGTGGGTTCATCATGAGTATGACTCAGATAATGATACAGGAGAGCTCACACTTGACGTTAATTAATAGTGCCCCCTCTAGATAAAGCTCGAGTGGATTTCCCAGTAGAAAGGGAAATAGTGGGTTTGACTATAGAGAGAAGGAGTGGGCGCAATACAAGGGGACGGATTGCAAATGGGGTCCCGTATCCTCATAAAATCCACCGTCACTCATGAGTTCCTCACCCTCTCATTCAGCCACCCTGACTCCATGGCAGTCAGGTTATTCACCATACAGGGCCTCGTTATCCTTTCCACTGCCTATATAAAAATAAAGACTAATTTGCCTCTTGCAGATTTTAACTAATTATTCAATTATACAAATCTCCCAATCTTCTTCGCCGGAGATATCAACGCCACCCACACAACACCACACCACAGCATTACCAATGCTTATGGTAGGCAACTCCTTTCTATTTTTGAAACCAAAAGACTCCACTACAGAGGACCCGACTTCTTCACCTCATACACAAATAGAGGAAAGGGCCGCCTTGATCTCGTTTTCAGGAACAGAGCAGCACTTGCCTACCACGGACAGCTACAACCCGGTCCGAACGTTGGTTTAGACCACATACCCATCATAATTAAAATTTCCACATCATCAATACTAAACAAAGAAAGAGGATCTTTCCGGTATAAACAAGTAGACTAGGAGTCGTTTAAATCCAAATTAAATTATCAAAACTTGAATTTAATCTTGATTCCCAAACAACAGATGGGCATTGAAATTATATCTTCGCCTCCATCGCCTCAACTATGCTGAGCAACATCCCCAGGTCTCAGTATAAAGTCGCTTTGCTCAAAATTTAAACAGATTAAACCATGTTCGATGGGACTTATCTATTCTAAGAGAACACAACATCGATAGTTTTGATAACAACCGACAAAAATATTGGACAGATTTAGTTAAAAAAAGTAGAATGCAACTGAGTTCGCAATCCACAGGAATTTTGGCAAAAAAATAAACAACTTAAAGGTAGTAATTACCCCTCCTTCTCCCACGTCATTCTTAATAACGTAAAAGTTTCAGATCCCTTGGATGTTATTAAAATGTTCTACCCTCACCCTCCTCATCCTCTGTTCACTGCCAGAATTGAAGAAATTGATACCTGGAGTCAAGAGAACAGGGTAGAAACTAACCCAGAGCCAATTATCCATCTCTACAGGCTTGACGACACTTGCGAACTCACAGCCCCCATCTCGTGTGAGGAAGTAAAAGTTTCAGGTCCCGTGGATGTTATTAAAATTTTCTACCCTCACCCTCCTCATCCTCTGTTCACTGCCAGAATTGAAGAAATTAATACTGGAGTCAAGAGAACAGGGTAGAAACTAACACAGAGCCAATTATCCATCTCGACAGTCTTGACGACACCTGCGAACTCACAGTCCCCATCTCGTGTGAGGAAGTAAAAGGAAAAATAAAGAGGTTTCCTTGTAAGGCTCCAGGCTCCTCACAGATCGGACGCGACGCTCTTATTCACCTTCCTGACAACCTTATGCAAGATTTGACTCACCTTTACAACCTTTACCTTTCCTGTGCAGCTTCGTGTGGCGGAGGGTAAGCCCAGCACGCCCGAAGGCATCCACACCGAATACGAAAGATTCAAGATGGCGCTGGGCCACCCTCACCCTTTTCCTCCTTTCAAAGAACCCACTACAACTATTACCCCAAGCTTTACCCTGCATGGTGGGTTAAGCCCTGGCTCCTTTTTCTTCTCGTAATATTACTTTTCCTCCACCCTTTATCCTTCCCCTATCCCCATCCTTCCTTCCCAATCTTCTTTCCAAAATTTTGTCTTTTGTCCACCTTGACTCACTCGTGGTCCTGCCACTGAAACCTCCTCTTCGAGGTACAGAACTAGAGTTCCCTCTGTGAGGTGATACAGCCTTGGGTGGCCGTTTTATTTTAGAGGGAGGAAGAAAGGGTTCCAAACAATGATGCCTATCTTGTATGTTTGCTGTGTGTGGCATCCCTGTGTACTATGGAGACGGGAGCAACACGCCTCCTTGGTCCCTTATTCCAGCAAGACGGGCGGTCTGATCTCGCCCCGATCAGATCAATCGGCTGATCTCCTTCGGGAGGCTAGGGTCAAGCAGTCAATGTTGCAGTTGGCACTCACACTGGTCCCGTGAGTGGCGGTACGATGGCTATTGGCTGCATTTATCCTCTCACCACCACTGTGGCTGTTAGACATTAGTTCTAACATGCAGCTTCACCTTGTTGGACTCGGTGGTGGATGGGCGTCTCCAAGGATGAAAGAAGTGCTTATTTTTATGGCAAATATTTCAAACCCCCTTACAACAAGATAATAGAGGACATGCAAGGCCCAGACCACGACAGTCACTCTGAAGCCATACATGGCTTCTAGTGGCAAGCGAAAATGCAAAGCACAGATTGACTCTGTGATACCTGCTGCTAAGATGGACATGACTTCAGCCAAAAACATATCTGTCCACGAGATTGTCCTGCAGATGGACTCTCATGCTGGCCTATCCAGGCCAGCAGGCAAATAAGGAAGAGCTCTGAGTAAGTAACCCTCAGATGTCCTCCCTGATCGAGATGGGAGCACAAGCTGAACCAGCCGAAACAGCTGCTGCTCCCACGACCGCCACCCACAATTTTTGGACCCCCTAGGTGTTTCCCAAAGTTTAAGATTCCCTATAAACCTGAAGGCTTCAACAATGCCTACCAACTCGTAAGAGCATTACAGATGCAGCGAAAAATCCGGTTGTCAATCCGGATTGCCAGAGACCAGGGCATGATTATCATGTCCAAAGACCAAGCTACCTTGAATTTTCTGCAGGAAACCAAGGTGCTTAATGATGCCACTCAATCCCGACGATAGGAGAGTCAAGATGGTGATACTTGGCTTCTCACTATATATTGTGGATGTGATCACATCACACCCACAGGTCGTGGACACTTCCCGAATGTCGAAAAGGAAGAGCCCAACCAGGCAAGTCCTGGTGACCTTGAAAGGAGCCCCAACCACTACCCTTGATCTGGGTAACTGGGGCTCCTACAGCCTAAGAACATATGTACCTGACCATTTCGGTGCTACAAGTGCCAAAGATACGGTCACCACCAGGCTAGCTGCAAGGCCAAGCCTAAATGTGGTGTCTGTAGCAAGGCACACAACACCGAGATGTGCCTCAAGGCCCACAAAGAAGGCCAAAGGGACACAAAAGCCAAATGTCCCAACTGGGCCAATGGGCATCACGCCTCGAGCCTGGCTTGCCAGGAAAGAGTAAGCCCTCAGGCGACAAGAGGTTGCTGAAAAGCGACCAGACTTTGTTCCAGAAATAAAGAGAAAAGACTACTCAACCTCCTAAGAGGAAAGAAGCCACAGCCGACACCGGATATCTCCAATAAAAAGGAGTTTCCCACCATTACTAAAATGCAGAAGAACCACAGGAATAAAGGTTCAAAGGACACTGCAAAAGCCTTCCCAAGAGACGATAACAGTTTTTGGGAGGTCCAATGAGGAGAAGGCAGTCACGGTCGCCATGACGGCAATGACCCAGACTGTTGCAGTCCTGAAAGGGAGGAAGCTGAACAGAGCCAAAGCAGCCCCACCCTCACCCCAGGACGAGATTCCCCTCCCCACCCCAACCCTGGCCATGCCGAATCTGTGCAGTCTGACCTTACTCAGGTAAAGTCAACAAAGAGAAAAGATACACAGATAAAGCCTGAAGTGAGAAAAGCCAAACTCACAAAAGTCAGAGCTACCAAAGGCTCTCCACCTCCCAGTGGACCCACGGTTAGCCTGACAACAGACGAAGATCCCTCAACCTGCGAGGACTTCACAATGGAGTTGTCAGACTCTGACTCTGAAGCCAAATATACAGACGTCTCTGATGTAACTATCACCAAGTAACATCATGACACGCAAACTAAGCATACTACAGTAGAACATCTATGGCTTCAATACAAAGAATGTTTGCTTCTCAGGGTATCATGTCTTCATGCTGCCAATTATAGCTGGCAAAAGAGGCTTGATCTCCCTGGTTAGACCAACAATTGCTCCACAATAGCCAATGCACCGCACTGTGGAGAGGATGTTGAATCTCTTGCCGTTGAGATTCACCTGGCTGGGGGCCTGCTGTACAATGTGTACACTGCAGGTGCTGGCTTTGCAGCAAGGGATGCCAAACAATCCATGAGGGTAACAGACAACGCCTCCTTGCTACAGGCAGAGGCAGTTGCGATCATGGTAGCCCTAGCCCACACGTCCCTGAGGGAAGTACACACGGTCTTACATACAGACTCCGGGGCAGCCACTGACTGTCTACAGCAAAGCTCACCCAAAGACAACATCTAACTTCTGACCACTGTCCTCACAATAGCACAGAGGATTCTTGCTCATGGTAGAATAATAATAAACTGCCACATAGGCATCAGAGGGAGAAGACAGAAGTGTAATGCCACAGCTCGTACTTTCCTCCTGCAGCTTCACAGAGAGAAAACGAGATCCTCCCCCTCGGCCAGATGGTACTCAGACGCCATGCTACTGGCACTCTCTGAAACAATCAATAGACGTACCGAAGTCATTCTTCAAAGGATCAGACTAGGTTACCATTGCGCATGGCAGATCAGAGACAATTGACCATGCAGAAAAGTGTTGCATGCATTGTGGCGAGCCGACCGCCACGTTAGTGCATTACTTACTTATGAGCACACACAATTTCTGAGACAAGGACCCCCCACAACAGCTGCCAGGCTGGTAATAAGGTTATGCCGCATGCTTACACCATGGCGGCAGGAGCGGCTGTTGGCAATCCCGCCACCACGGTAAGCACAGAGTGTCAGAGAATAAATGAGACAGACATAAATAGCTGACACAGGCCGGGCCATATGTATGAAGGCCCAGGCGAAGCCAGAACTTCGCAAATCTCAAATGAATGAATGAATGCACCTTGAGTGGAAGGAGTTTGACTCGCCTTCCACTCAAGGCCTAGGCTCCTCATCAAGCCAACCTAGGCCTCTCCAACACCTTGAGTTTCACAAATCCTCAGTGTTTCCAACTCTCTCTCTCTCTCTCTCATTATTTTGTTGTCTAACTTTTTTTTTCTTTGATCCTGCGAATCAGGTGGCGTGCCATAGGGAAGCAATCTGCATGCCAAGTCTGGCACGTGTGCCAGACTTGGCATGCAGCAGATTGATGATCTCATATGATAGACAAAAGAAATTGCAATATTTTAGTATTTGTGGAGCTCTATTCTAAGGATCAATTACTGTCTATCAAAATGTATACAAATTAGAATTTATTAGTCTGGCTGTGATCCTGTGCTTCGACAGTGTTTATTCGTATGTCTGCCTTTTGATGTTTTAGAAAATACATGCTGTGCATTTGTTAGTCTCATAAATTCTTGTGTCTTGTCTTAAAAAAATCATACAGTCTTTTCCTTACCTTGAGTATTACCACTTTCAATATTGCCCTTATTATTGTAGATGTTATGTTTACATATTATCGACTCTTTTGAGTCTTAACAAACGTTATACCTTCCTGTATAATCTTTATAATATTTTATAACTCTCCATTTGGCCATTTAATGGCCATAAAATACAAAAAATATTTGGCATTATTCCTATTCGGTGGTGAGGCGCGCATGGTGTTGAAGAAGTTGGCACGCCTGTGGGTGGAGCTTTAACTTGAAGTCACTTGAAATTTGGTAGCAAAAATATTCAGCCAATTAAGAGAATCTATAGCTAGGAACGCTGCAGATAAAGCCTTTAAATGCTTATATTAAAGTAAGTGATGATAATAATAACAGCTATAATGATATTAGACAATAAATAATATTACTAGTACTGTTATGATCGTTATAATCATATAGGAATGATAAGTATAAGTCAGATTAGTTTGTTTGTTTTTTCCCTAGAGTATGCATCTAATGGTTAAGGGTTAAAACAAATAAATGCACTATGGTAAAGTATTGTGGCGAAAGGGTAAAAATGAATGAAGGATTAGGATAAGTGGACAGAGGAAGGGGATGAAAAGAAGGAAAAGGAAAGCGGGAGAAGAAATGACAGTGCAAAATTAGTCAAGGCAAGGGCTGAGGTCCAAGGCAGGGGTGATCCCCACATTGGGCATCTGTCTCCATCTCCTAAGCCCCCTCCCCCATTATTATATTGTCATTTACCATTACTATTATTACATTGTCATTTACCATAATTTAATTATTATAATTAGGTGTGATTAATAATTTGGTGTGATTACATTTGTTACAATGGATATTCTTGGTGTAATACGCTGTCTGTTTCATTTTGCTTCTAAATTATCCCTTATGTGCAAGGAATGGCCAGGGTTCCCATTCAATGGCGGCGAGGGATTTGAACGCAGGTCAGCAAAATTGCTAGAGGAGATCGCTACCGCTGCACCACACAGCACATTACCATTATTAACATTATAATTGTCAATGGAATCATTATATGAAAAGTAATTTTAAAAATGGATAATACAGCACTGTGATGTGGAAATCAATAAAGTGGCTAATGAAAACGCACAATGGCAGTGATCCATAATTTTACCATGTGATGTGGCATTGAGTGTAAGCCATTAAGATGTTAATTGAGTCCTATTCTTTCTTATACACGTAAATAAACCGTAGTGCCATGGTACACTCTGGTTTTATTCAAGTGTTAAGACACTTCCGTATTCCCAACAGCGCCTATGCTCCATTATGTTATGCTAGCTGAGCTCTAACTTTGACCGAGACAAGATATGCTCAGATAGAGAAATAAATGTTAGCTATAGTTTTTGCACTCAAGAAATTTCATCAATATAATGTAAGCCCTTACAGGCTATAATGAAGAATCCCCTTGATTGAGCACCACATAGATTCCAAGATATGTTGTTGAGCGCAGTTCAGTATAAGATTGAAGTAGAAGATCAGCCAGGAAAAGATATAGTGTTGCAGATTATTTGTCTAGAATTATTTGCCAGAAAATTGAATGGGACAGGTTATTATTTATCAAGATCAACTTTAGATGATGAAGTAATGAATTTCCTAACAGAGAGAATTGTAGAAGGATGGCCCGGTAGTAAGAAGAATGTTGCCTGTCAGTTATTACCATAGAGTAATAAAGATGAGTATTCTGTACAGAATGGATTAACTTTCAAAGGAGAGAGAATTGTTATACCTAGAGAATTACGACCTGAGATCAAAGAAGCCATACATTCATCACAATAGGTGTTGAAGTATGCTTAGGACGTGCTAGGGAATGTGTTTATTGGCAGGAATGAATGCTGAGATCAGACAGTAGTATCAAAATGTGAAACCTGCAACAATTATACCGATTCTCCCGCACTTGTTATTCTCTGAAATAATGAATCACAGCACTTCAATTCTGATCTATCCTCGCCTCCGAATGCGTTTTATGGAATAGATATGACTAAACGAAACAGACTGGTAAGCCCAGAGGACCTTATCCAAGTCAGGTTTACCTATCACCTGGCAAATTTCTTTTGCCAGATGTTAGAGGAGGCAAGGCTGAGTAAACCTGGCCTAAGTTACAAACGAGTCTCCTTTCCTTACGGATTCAGACTGGTGGTGGTTGTCTACAAGCCAAGCGGGGACAAATACAGGGCCCATAGCATGGTCCCTCCACATGTTCTCGACCACAAAATCCAGTTTGACAGCTGAAGGGGTTACCTTTGTATGCGACAGGAACTTGGCAACCTTGTAGTTGGAAGCAACCTACTGAAAGTTGAACCATGATGACAGGTCCAGAAACAGGACTGGGTCAAGAGCCAGATCTACCAATGATGGGTGGATAGCTTCTTAAAGCATTGAACTTTCGCTATGTTGTCTGAGAGGACGTGGATTGTCTTCTCTGGAATGAAAGGTTCATGGACACGGCAGCAAGACAAACCGCATGTAGCTCTCCGGCATCGACGTGAGCCCAAACAGTGCGGGAAGGACAGTAACCCTAAACCCTGGTATCTCATTTAGAACTAGTACCCAGAGCCCTCGTCACAGTCTGATGTTTCGGTGATGAGGTTCATGTTGGGTAGGTTGTCTACCCAGTAGGGTCCTCACGAGATGAGGACCTATCACTCAGCTTTAAAAGAGAGCCTGCTGGCTTTGAGAGAATATCAACTGAAGGTATCTAAACTTTTAAAAAATAAAAAAATAGTTATTAATAATAATAA
>NC_051389.1:36903387-36927666 GCF_015228065.2 Penaeus monodon
ATTTTTTAAAAAATAATATAAAAAATATTTTTAATTTTATTTTTTTTTTTTGTGTGGTGTGTGTTGTGTGTGTGTGTGTGTGTTGTGGTGTGTGGGTGTGTGTGTGTGTGTGTGTTGTTTGTGTGTGGTGTGTGTGTGGTGTGTGTGCGTGCTGGGGAAAAATGAGGAACCGTTCCACAAAACATTGCATCATTTAACGCCCAAAGCGATATGCATACCCCACTAGTTTGTTTCTTAACGAGCTTACTTGCCTGATTACCTGGTCTGGACTTTTTTCCCCAACTAAAAACCGGGAAGCATCCCTGTTTTTTACACCCGGTTTTATTCTCTTATAATTTTTACGTTTTTTAAAGTCTTTTATTTTTTTGAATATCGGAGCCAGGTATTTTAACGTATTATAAATGGGATCATGGGAGTCCCCGATTGCCCACACGCAACAAGTGGCCGCACTGATTTGCGCTTGGGGAAACAATTGCGACGGTATTTTGCACTTTACTGTGTGTACCAAGTGAAAAGAAAAAAAAATCAGTCTGCTCCGCGACACCGGGACCTGTTTTAATCCTCCCAGCCAAAGAACTTTACCGTGACGTACCATAACCGTTACCGATCCATCCCTAAAAGATAAGTATTTGGCTGCACACTTTACCCATACAATACTATTTCATGCTGTATGCATGTTTCTTAAACGCTTCATGGAATAAACGCATATTTTGCAAGTGCCTCCCCCAAATATTAGCCGTCCACACCAACAGTTTTAGCCCGGCATTTTTAGTGTTTTAAATGTTATTCTTACTCATTTCTTTTACTTTATTTTAAACTTTTTTATTTTCGGTGATATTTAATGTAATTTTACTTACTTGTTTTTTGCATTGGCTTTACGTTTATTTCCTTTTTGGCCAGGCTTTCATTCCGTCTTTAATTTAAATTGGGACAGGGTTTTATGAGTGGCGAGTTATGCTACCGCCCCCCTACCACTGCCTCGCCACGCTACGTTCGCTCCCTATTACTCCGGGCGAACTCAGAATCTCTCAGTTTTGCAAAGCATGAGCATGATATCGGAACCTTTTACGGGCCATGCTAACGAATCTTTTACATTGAACCCATTGCAACCTTAATATATTAAACATGGGGAAAAAATATTGCAAGAATAGCATGAGATACAGAATACCTCACATACACACACACACACACACACACACACACACACACACACACACACACACACACACAACACAACACACACACACACACACACACACACATATATATATACATATATATATTATATATATATATATATATATATATATATATATATATATATGTACATACATATATATATACATATACATATACATATATATACATATATATATATATATAATATATATATGTATGTATATGTATGTATACATATATTATATATGTATGTATACATATATATATATGTATGTATACTGTATGTATACTATATGTATATGTATGTATACATTTTTATATATGTATATGTATGATACATATATATGTATATGTATGTATTCATATATATAGATGTATATGTATGTACAATAATATGTATAGTATGTATACATAATATTATAGTATATGTATGTATAATATATTTTGTATATGTAGTATACATATAATGTATATGTAGTATACTATAAATGTATATGTATGTATCTATATATGTATATATAAATGTAACTATATATGTATCTATATATATATATATATGTATATATATGTAATATATATGTATATATAATGTATAATTTTAATGTATATATATATGTATATAAATTGTATAATATATGTATATCTATATGTATATCTATTGTATATCTATTGAAATACTATATTATATCTATATGTATATATTGTATATCTATATGGTATATATATGTATATCTATATGTATATATATGTATATTTTATATGTATATATATGTATATCTATATGTAATATATGAAATCTATAGTTATCTATATGTATATATATGATATCTATATTTTATATCTATAGTATATATATGTATATCTATATGTATATATACATATATACACTTTTATATATTTACTTACAAACACATACACACACACATATATATATATGTGTGTGTGCACATACATACATACATACATACATACATACATATATATATATATATATATATATATATATATATATATATAGTGTGTGTGAGTGTGTGTGTGTGTGTGTGTGTGTGTGTGTGTGTGTGTGTGTGTGTGTGTGTGTGTGTGTGTGTGTGTGTGTGTGTGTGTGTGTGTGAGTGAGGTATTCTGTATCTCATGTTATTCTTGCAATATTTATTCCCATGTTTAATATATTAAGATTGCTCCACCACCTCGTCCTCGACCCCGGGGACACGCGGGTCTCTCTCTCTCATATCTATCTTCAGAAGTAAACCAGCAAGCTAAGGCCTCTTTCATTGACCCTCCCAAGTCCATCTCACGTCTCGCTAACATCATGGTTATCGTTCGTTCGTATCGTTCACATCTGGTGGCTTGCGGTGGTCTCTCTCTCACATCTGATGGCAACAGTGAACAGAACCTCACAACGCCGATGCTAATTCACCTACCAGCACGTTCCTCGTTGTTTGAGATTTGCGAAGATCTAGTTTTGCCTGGGCTTTTGATTGAGAGTCGTTGTATCTGCACCTTGGGGCTGAGCGGCTAGTAGCTTGCCTGACCGTTGTACAGCTCCGTGAGGGTGGTTCGGTTCGGTTCTTTCCTTCGGAATTTTCTGCACATGTTCACTCTGTAGTTGATTTCCTTAATCTCATCATTAAAGTACTAAACGTCTTTATAACTCCTGGACCATAGCCGAGTTTTAGGTATACTCTGTGAGGCTGCTTGATTAATGACACTGATAAGTCAAGCACTTCCACATTTTCACTCTGTGGGGGTTCACTGCATCTAAGACAATGGGCCAAGGCATTCTGGAAGGCTTGCCAGTTGGCCTTGTCTGTTTTCCATCTTCGATTTGGTTGTGGCATTTGGGCTGGGCCAACATCCATGGAGGTAGTAACAGTGCCGTAATGGTCATCTTGGGGAAGGTCTGAAGCACATTGGCTATGTGATAGCCTGCCGCATCCGGTGCCTGCAGGGAGCCAGGATGAGGTGGTGTGCATTGAAGTCTCCATCTATGATCGCTCGGTAGTAGCACAGACCTGGCTGATGTATAAGCTACTACAGCCTGGCCTGCTGTACACATTGTACTGCTTAAGGAGGCTTCTGGCCAGGTGAATGTTAACAGCAAGAGACTCAACATCCTCTCCACAGTGTGGTGCATCGGCTATTTCGGAGTATGGGATTGTTGCTCTGATCAGGTGATCAAGCCTCTTTTGCCAGCTGTGTTTGGCAGCATGAAGACATGATACCCTGAGAAGTGAACAGTCATTTGGCTGTGTGTTCCTTGATCACACTATTGAGTGGAGGATGGTATTTCTTGTATTAAAGCCATATATGTTCCACTGTAGTATGCTTAGATTGTGTGTCATGATGTTACTTGGAGATAGTTACATCTGAGACGTCCTGATAATTTGGTTCAGAGTCTGTTATATTGGAGTCTGACAATTCTATTGTGAAGTCCTCATTGACTGAGGGATCTTCATCTGTTTTTGGGCTGTTTGTCATGGGCCCACTGGGAGGGGGAGAGCCTTTGGTAGCTCTGATTTTTGTTATTTTGGCTATTCTTATTTCAGGCTTTGTCTCTTGTTCTTTTCTCTTTGCTGACTTTGCCTTGGATAAGGTCAGCCTATCCTGGCACTAATCGCACAGATTCAGTCTGTTTTGGCTTGCCTGTGAGGGTAGGCCAGGGTTGGTGTGGGGAGGAGGGGTCTCATCCTGGGGTGAGGGGGGGGGCTGTTTTGGCTTGTCCAGCTTCCTTCCCTTCAGGGCTGCAACAGTCTGAGTCATTCCCGTCATGGCGACCGTGATTGCCTTCTCTGCCAGTCAAAAAGGAGTCATATCTTCCTCATCAAAGAGGAGATTATCACTCTTGGAGAGATTTTTTGCAGTGTTCTTTGAACATTATTCCTGGGGTTTCTTTTTCTACATTTTTGTAATGGTCGGAAACTCCTTTTTATTGGAGGTTATCCGGTTTGTCGGCTGTGGAAGAGTTTCCCTTTCCTCTTGGAGGTCGGGAAACTTTTTTCTTTTGTTCTGTCCCCAGACAGGTGCCTGGGGGAAACAGGAACAAAGTCTGGTCCCTTTTTAGCGCCTAAGGACCGCCTCTTTCCTGGCAGAGCAAGCCAGGCTCCGGGGGTGATGCCTCTTGGCACAGTTGGGACAATTTGCCTGTTGTTTCCCATTGTCCTTCCTGTGTGCCTGAAGGCACATTGGCGTTGTGTGCTTTGCTACACTTTTAGGCTTGGCCTTGCAGCTAACCTGGTAGTGACTGTGCCTTTGGCACTTAAAGCACCAAAGTGGCTTAGGCACATAGGTTCGTAGGTTGATGGTGCCCCAGTTACCCAGATCAAGGGTAGTGACTGGGGCTCCTTTCAGGGTCACCAGGACTTGCTGGTTGGGCTTTTCCCCTTTCGTTATTCGGAAAGCGCCCATGCCCTGTGGGTGTGAGTGATCAGATCCACATCACACGAAACTGAGAAGTCAAGTAGCACCATCTTTATTTTCCTATCGTCGGGATTTAGTGAGTGGTGAGAGACACACTTTCCCCCCATCTTTAAGCTCCTTCGTTTCCTGCAGGAAATTCAGGGTAGCATGGTCTTTGGCACAATAATCATGCTTGGTCTCTGGCAACCCGGATGACAACCCTATTTGCCTCTAAATCTTCACTGCTGTCACCAAATTTGGGGGGCATTGTCAAAACCTTCAGGTTTAGAGGGAACCTTGAACTGGGAAAAGGGCCCGGAAGTCCGGACGAGTCAGAGTCTGTTCCTGCTAGGTGTTTCGGACGCCTTTCAGCTTGGATTCGGGCTACAGTCGTGGGAGCAGCAGCTGCTTCAGCTGATCACTTGTGCTCCATCTCGGTAGGGAGACGTCGAGGGCACTCAGATTCTCCCTGATTGGGCTGGCCGAAGCCAGCACAGGAGTCCATCTGCTGGACAGTCTCATCCTTTTGGGTTTTCTCTTGTCACTAGGAGCCATGTATGGCTTCAAAAATGGGCTGCCCGGTCTGGGCCTTGTATGGTTTATCATCATTTATATCTCTTTTTTGGGGGGTTTTGGGGAAATGTTGTCATGTATTAAGCACGCCCCATCCACCACAGAGTCCATCAAGGGGAAGCTTATGTTAGAACAATGTATAACAGCACAAGGGTGTTTAGAAGATATGCACAGCCACTGGCCATTGTAACGGCACTCACGGGACCTGTGTGAGTATCAATGGCGACATTAACTGCTAGATGCTAGCCTTCCCAAGGAGACCAGTGATTGACCTGACCGGGCCACCTGTCTTGCTGGGAAAAAGGGACCAAAGAGGCATGTTGCTAACCTCCCGGACTCCCCTCTCCACAGTGCACAATAGCAAACACATGGGGAGGTGAGAGCCCTGGAGAGAGACCCCTGGGATGCCCTTCCCCCTATAAGGCATCATTGTTTAGACCCTTTTTCATCCCCCTCTGAGGTGATCCACCCAAAGCTAGATCACCTCAGAGGGGAGCTCATTTCCTGCACCTCTAAGAGGCGGTTCCCGTGGCCATCTAGACAGAAGCAGTCGATGTGTGGCATGTCCTCGCCGATCCATGCTATCTACCGACATGCTACTCCTGTCAAAGTGCTTCTCCCCTCCCTTATAACGCCAGCCATCCTAACAGTTTTTTTCTGGTCCACGCCTACACACACCAAGTTGCCCTACTACTTCAGGGTGACCACTCATGCTTGAGCTATCTCCTGATAAAGTCGCTGACGATATGTTCCCTCACTCTATACAGTAACACTCGCCAACCCGGCTCATCTACCAAAAAGCAAGTGTGCCTTTTAAATGCCACACACACACTGAGATCAACCTAAGTGACACACACCTTCACCTCAGACACCCTTACCCTGCCTAACCATCCCGTACACTTCTAAATATAATTATTACAGTCAAGCTTCACTGGGCTCTTACTGCCGACCTTGTCGAGTATAGGGAGTAGGTTTTAAAATGTTCTCTTCATAACACCATGAGCATTTTTTTCATTGTTTCCAGGAAACTGTAGTCTAATATTTTTTCTCCTGAAATAGACTCATATTTTTTGTAGAATCTTCATATAGAGGATTATATATTTTAAGATCATGCAATTCGCACTGGTCTATTAACTATTCCTTTTTCAGTTTTGACCCAAACACTCCTAATGATACATTTACAATTTTTATATTTTTCACAAATCCCTTCACAACAGGTGGCAAATTTCTTAGATAATCGTTGCTCCATAATTTTCAAAAAATTATGAAGTTGCGCTGGCGAACACTTTTTCGGACAATTAAATCCTTTCCATTAACATATGAAGGTTGGTCGCTAATCTCAAATTGGAGCTTTATGTCCAATGAGAGAGTGTGAAGGAGTAAAAGGATTTGAAACCAGGTTCATCTCCAACAAAGGTTTAGAATTTACACCAGCCTCAACTTCTTGAAGAGTGGTCTCAAGCTCAATTTTTGACAGACCCATTGTTTTCCTCAAAGTAGACTTAACAGACTAATCAAATGCCCTCAACCTCCCACCATGGAGAACAGGGAACACTGAATTTTCCCCTGAGAAGATAGTGGCCCGCTGCAAGTTAGTACAGCAGGCATGCAATCAGAGGAGATAAGGAATCAGTAAATTCTAAGTGTACTGTTCTTACTACTGCACATGTTAACAAAATGTACAATTTCTTGGAAGTCAAACCAATACAAAAGAGAGGACCAGCATAATCAAGACCTGCCACAGTAAAGGGGGAAGCAATCTTATCTCTTAATCCTGGTAGAGTTGCAGCAGGCTGATTATAAGCCCAGAAATCATACCTCTTACACCTAACACACACTACAAACATTCCTCTATCTTAAAATAGATACTACTATCTTAAAATAGATACAATAATAGACACTGCAGCATGATTCAGGAAAATATGCTGAAATTGAGCCAAGAGCTTAGCAACGTGACCTGAAGGAACTATAACAAGATATTTGCTTTCAAAACTATAGTCTGCATTTTCCAAATGTTCTTTAATTCTCACTAAGCCTTCATCATCTACAAAGGGATCTAGTCTACACAAAGGAGAACTCTTTGCAGGAGACTTATCCTTTCTCAACTCTACAATTTCTTGAGCAAAATTCTCTCTCTGTACACAGTAAAGCAATTTGGTCTTGGCTTTAACCAACTCACCAGAAGACAATAGACCTGACATTTTCACAGAATGAGGTTGGGAATTATTTATAAATCTTATAACCCAAGCTACTACATGATGAACATTACTAAATTTACTCCATCTCTCAAACTCAAATGTTTTAGGAGTGCTTACAGATACACAAGAAATGTTCTTTTCACTGTAACTTTCTTCTACATGTAACTCTACAGTTTATTTATTTATTTATTTTTTATCACTTAAAGTTAAAGGTTCAGACAACCAAAAAGGGCCATTTATCCATAAAGTAGAATTTACAAGTGGAGACTCTGAATTTCAACTGCTATTGACACAAACACCCTCTATCTACAAGGATTACCCTTTATCCATGCAGTGCAACCTTGCAACAATAGTTAGTCTTATCAAGATAGAGGGCAGACTTCACAAAATCTGAGAACCGAGCACAAAGTAATTTACCAGGCAACTCTAGTAAGGGAAAAGTAACCCTTTTTATTGACCTTGCTACTACAAATGACACCTGGTATGTCCCATCCACAAAGATGGAACATACCTTTCTCTGAAGCAACGATTAATCTTCAAATATTTCAGCTCCAATACTCTTAACCCAATCCTGGAACTTATTTTGCAATAATCTAATTAAGTGCGTCAAAAAGCATGGCTATGAGACTAAGAACTGTCCTTTTTGTTGACATCTGTGTCTCTAAGTCTAAGCATTCATCAGAGAGGTTGACGGTACTGCCTGCTACTTTTGGGATTTGATGCTTCTGCTACAGTGAAAGTGTGACGTGAAGTGATTAACAGCATCTTGAACACACTGGAAATCATTCACAGATCCTTGCAATAGTGCAGTTGATCTAAAAAGATTCCAGTCCGCATGTTCAAGTGCCATCTCTGCACTCCATTGGCTGGAATACCATTCACCTCTTCCAATAGTATTGGAAAAGTGGTCGCTTCCATGTAGTCTTCCATGACCTGCCAAGTGAAGTTCAACTGTGAATCAGGTGAGCTTATTGATAGTCTATATTGGAGAATGTCCCAGTTTGAATCTGGAAATTTGTGAGAGGGTCATGTCAGTAAAACTGCATCTACTCTTAAGAACAAAGACTCCAAGCCCTTCCTCAAGGGTTGCACAAAGTGATGCCGACCATTGAAATTCCCAAGAGTCAAATGGATGTGGAAACTGTCCAAGTAGATCTTCCAAATCATCTATTTTGAGCTTATGTGAGGAAGGTAGATTAATACAACAGTGTAAGGTCGTGTCAAGCCTATTCTCACAGACTTCACCTGCATTTTGTTGTAGGGGGATGGCCTGAAGGGAATATTTGAGGTACCATTACTGCTACTCCTCCATGAGGTCCATTATCAATGGTCCCATTATGGGCTTGTACTTGGAATCTCTCAGGGAAATGAGACAATTCCCCTGTTCATGATTTCTGTAGGCATACACAACATGGGTTACATGAAGCTATGAGATGTTGCAGATCTTCCCATCTTGCATGAATTCCCTGACAGTTCCATGGATTAGGGTAGATTACTTCTTCATAAGGTGTTTGGCAGCACCTATAGTCAAGGTTTGCCCCACATTTTTAGGCTGTCCCCTACCAGGATCCTGGGAGTACCTTTTGAAGGGTTTTTACCTGTGGAACTAGTTTCCACGGGCTTCCTTTGGGGCAGACTCGGGATTCTTTACCTGGGCAAAAAAAGGGACCTAAGCCTTTGCTTCAGGGGCATTCTGTCTAGCAGTGGAGGCCCCTAAGGATGTGGTGGCAACTGGAGCTGTCACCGTTGAGGCCTCTGAAGCCTTAACTGAAGGCTCCAAAGACCTTTCTTTTGGGAGTAGGAGTCTCCTTAATAGACCCCTCATCTCTACTCCATTTTTGATGGAGCAGTTTCAGCAATTTGGGATTGAGGTTTAAAGGAAGTTTGGTACAAGAAGCACTGGAGGGCAAGGGTTGGTGGGAAGGAGGATGGGTTAGAACTGAAGCAAAGGAACTACCTGGCTGTGCAAAAGCACATAGGAACGTCGTTTTGCCTTTGTCTAGGTCCAAGCATACTGGACCTGGACAGTTGACATCTCCTTGATGGCTTTACCTTGAGGTGGTACCATGCCAAATTAACTGATTCTGGAAGAACTAATGTGTTAAAAGTTAGAAGGATAGCTGGTGTCGGCTGTTCCAAACCATCAACTTTCTTCTTAAAACATTTTACCGCCACTACATTAAAATTCTCTAGTTCTTCTAACAGTTTTTTCCTCAGAATACCTAATCACGTCTCGGGAAAGACAATTCCTTACACTGATTGTGAGGAGAACATGGGAACTTGAGCCCCAGGAATGTCACTTATCGCACGCAGACAGTCACTCTTGTCTGGTGACGAAACCTCAACTATTAGGCTACCATCTCATTGTGGGTGATGCGAGGATCACGTTGACATACCTCAGCTATTTTCCAATGTAGTTCAAAAATATCAAGATCCATGATTGATACACCATCAATGGTCTTCACTACTAGGTATTTATTATATGATATACTTTCATATTTACCAAGTAAGATTTCCTTGTTGAACTGAGGAGGACTTTTCCCCTTTCCCTCCCTGGTTTGGGAGCCGGGAACCATTATGATTCCCATTCTTGCATTTTGGAAGCTGGAAAGGTTCCAGATTGATAGCATGTGATGTTTCCCGAGGGAATGGCCAGTGATTGCATAGGTCTTCAAGGAGAGAGCTAGATCTAAGGGGAAGCTATAATTGGGGTCAAAATCTCCCAAGAGCCACAGGGAATGAGGAAATATACGGGAGACATTATTGCAGTACTGATGGCAGTCGCGGACCTATGCACTACTGAACAGTGCCTGCTTCACTCTAGCCATATTTGACCCCCGACTGACTCAATGAGGGGGAAACTATAGTTTGGGGTCAAAATCTCCCAACAAACACGGGTAATGAGGAAATATACGCAACATATTGCAGTACTGATGGCAGTCGCTTGATGTGAGTCAAATTGCCATTTGCATATAGGATTACCACTTTCTTCCCAACATACTCTTTGTTCTGGAGAATGATGAAATTATTATTTACTACAGGATTCGTCTGCAGCACTATATTCCGACCACTTATGTTTTATTTATAAAAATGTTATATTTATATTTTCAAACTAGTCCTTATATCCTAGATATTTGTAAAGTAGTTTGCAAAAAAAGAAGTTCCTATGCTGATTGTGTACAGAAAAAAAAAATCCAAGAACAGTAAAAAAAGTACTTTGGTACCAGCAGCAGAGTACACCAACCTTTATTCTTTTGATTGATTTTTTTTATATTATTATTATTTTTTTTTATTTTATTATTAATACTATTTTTTTATTTTTTAAAAGTTTTAGATACTTTCAGTTGATATTCTCTCAAAGCCAGCGGCTCTTTTAAAGCTGAGTGATAGGTCCTCATCTCGTGAGGACCTACTGGGTAGACAACCCTCCCCAACATGAACCTCATCACCGAAACATCAGACTGTGACGAGGGCTCTGGGTACTAGTTCTAAATGAGATACCAGGGTTTAGGGTTAGGGCCCTTTCCCGCACTTTTTGGGCTCACGTCGATGCCGGAGAGCTACATGCGTTTGTCTTGCCCCGTGTCCATAAACCTTTCTTTCCAGAGAAGACAATCCACGTCCTCTCAGACAACATAGCGAAAGTTCAATGCTTTAAGAGCTATCCACCCATCATTGGTAGATCTGGCTCTTGACCCAGTCCCGTTTCTGGACCTGTCATCATGGTTCAACTTTCAGTAGGTTGCTTCCAACTACAAAGGTTGCCAAGTTCCCGTCGCATACAAAGGTAACCCCTTCAGCTGTCAACTGGATTTTGTGGTCGAAAAACATGTGGAGGGGCCATGCTATGGGCCTGTATTTGTCCGCTTGGCTTGTAGACAACCACCACCCGTCGAATCCGTAAGGAAAGGAGACTCGTTTGTAACTTAGGCCAGGTTACTTTAGCCTTGCCTCCTCTAACATCTGGCAAAGAAAATTTGCCAGGTGATAGGTAAACCTGACTTGGATAAGGTCCTCTGGGCTTACCAAGTCTGTTTCGTTTAGTCATCTATTCCATAAAACGCATTCGGAGGCGAGGATAGATCAGAATTGAAGTGCTGTGATTCATTATTTCAGAGAATAACAAGTGCGGGGAGAATCGGTATAATTGTTGCAGGTTTCACATTTTGATACTACTGTCTGATCTCAGCATTCATTCCTGGCCAATAAACACATTCCCTAGCACGTCCTAAGCATACTTCAACACCTATATGTGATGAATGTATGGCTTCTTTGATCTCAGGTCGTAATTCTCTAGGTATAACAATTCTCTCTCCTTTGAAAGTTAATCCATTCTGTACAGAATACTCACTTATGTGTGATGAATGTATGGCTTCTCTGATCTCTGGTCGTAATTCTCTAGGTATAACAATTCTCTCTCCTTTGAAAGTTAATCCATTCTGTTCAGAATACTCATCTTTATTACTCTATGGTAATAACTGACAGGCAACATTCTTCTTACTACCGGGCCATCCTTCTACAATTCTCTCTGTTAGGAAATTCATTACTTCATCATCTAAAGTTGATCTTGATAAATAATAACCTGTCCCATTCAATTTTCTGGCAAATAATTCTAGACAAATAATCTGCAACACTATATCTTTTCCTGGCTGATCTTCTACTTCAATCTTATACTGAACTGCGCTCAACAACATATCTTGGAATCTATGTGGTGCTCAATCAAGGGGATTCTTCATTATAGCCTGTAAGGGCTTACATTATATTGATGAAATTTCTTGAGTGCAAAAACTATAGCTAACATTTATTTCTCTATCTGAGCATATCTTGTCTCGGTCAAAGTTAGAGCTCAGCTAGCATAACATAATGGAGCATAGGCGCTGTTGGGAATACGGAAGTGTCTTAACACTTGAATAAAACCAGAGTGTACCATGGCACTACGGTTTATTTACGTGTATAAGAAAGAATAGGACTCAATTAACATCTTAATGGCTTACACTCAATGCCACATCACATGGTAAAATTATGGATCACTTAATTTTTCTAAAAACAACTATTCCAGTGCGTTTTCATTAGCCACTTTATTGATTTCCACATCACAGTGCTGTATTATCCATTTTTAAAATTACTTTTCATATAATGATTCCATTGACAATTATAATGTTAATAATGGTAATGTGCTGTGTGGTGCAGCGGTAGCGATCTCCTCTAGCAATTTTGCTGACCTGCGTTCAAATCCCTCGCCGCCATTGAATGGGAACCCTGGCCATTCCTTGCACATAAGGGATAATTTAGAAGCAAAATGAAACAGACAGCGTATTACACCAAGAATATCCATTGTAACAAATGTAATCACACCAAATTATTAATCACACCTAATTATAATAATTAAATTATGGTAAATGACAATGTAATAATAGTAATGGTAAATGACAATATAATAATGGGGGAGGGGGCTTAGGAGATGGAGACAGATGCCCATTGTGGGGATCACCCCTGCCTTGGACCTCAGCCCTTGCCTTGACTAATTTTGCACTGTCATTTCTTCTCCCGCTTTCCTTTTCCTTCTTTTCATCCCTTCCTCTGTCCACTTATCCTAATCCTTCATTCATTTTACCCTTTCGCCACAATACTTTACCATAGTGCATTTATTTGTTTTAACCTTAACCATAGATGCATACTCTAGGGAAAAAACAAACAAACTAATCTGACTTATACTTATCATTCCTATATGATTATAACGATCATAACAGTACTAGTAATATTATTTATTGTCTAATATCATTATAGCTGTTATTATTATCATCACTTACTTTTAATATAAGCATTTAAAGGCTTTATCTGCAGCGTTCCTAGCTGTAGATTCTCTTAATTGGCTGAATATTTTTGCTACCAAATTTCAAGTGACTTCAAGTTAAAGCTCCACCCACAGGCGTGCCAACTTCTTCATTAAACTCGTCAACACCATGCGCGCCTCACCACCGAATAGGAATAATGCCAAATATTTTTTGTATTTTATGGCCATTAAATGGCCAATGGAGAGTTATAAAATATTATAAAGATTATACAGGAAGGTATAACGTTTGTTAAGACTCAAAAGAGTCGATAATATGTAATACAACTAACATCATAGGCAATATTGATAAAGTGGTAATAATCATTTGAATTTCTTCCCGTGAGTTATATTCATCTTTAAGGTAGGAAAAGACTGTATATGATTTTTTATGACAAGACACAAGAATTTATGAGACTAACAAATGCACAGCATGTATTTTCTAAAACATCAAAAGGCAGACATACGAATAAACACTGTCGAAGCACAGGATCACAGCCAGACTAATAAATTCAAATTTGTATACATTTTGATAGACAGTAATTGATCCTTAGAATAGAGCTCCACAAATACTAAAATATTGCAATTTCTTTTGTCTATCATATGAGATCATCAATCTGCTGCATGCCAAGTCTGGCACACGTGCCAGACTTGGCATGCAGATGTTCCCTATGGCACGCCACCTGATTCGCGGGATCAAAGAAAAAAAAAGTTAGACAACAAAATAATGAGAGAGAGAGAGAAGAGTTGGAAACACTGAGGATTTGTGAAACTCAAGGTGTTGGAGAGGCCTGGGTTTGGCTTGATGAGGAGCCTGGGCCCTTGAGTGGAAGGCGGTCAAACTCCTTCCACTCAAGGTGCTTTTCATTCATTCATTTGAGTTTTGCGAAGTTCTGGCTTCCCCTGGGCCTTCATACATATGGCCCCGGCCTGTGTCAGCTATTTATGTCTGTCTCATTTATTCTCTGACACTCTGTGCTTCCCGTGGTGGCGGGATTGCCAACACCCGCTCCTGCCCCCATGGTGTAAGCATGCGGCATAACCTTATTACCAGCCTGGAAAGCTGTTGGGGGGGGTCCTTGTCTCAGAAATTGTGTGTGCTCATAAGTAAGTAATGCACTAACGTGGCGGTCGGCTCGCCACAATGCATGCAACACTTTTCTGCATGGTCAATTCTTTTGATCTGCCATGCGCAATGGTAACCTAGTCTGACCCTTTTGAAGAATGACTTCGGTACGTCTTTTGATTGTTTCAGGGGAGTGCCAGTAGCATGGCGTCTGAGTACCATCTGCCGGGGGGGAGGATCTCGTTTTTCTCTGTGAAGCTGCAGGAGGAAAGTACGAGCTGTGGCCATTACACTTCTGTCTTCCCCCTCTGATGCCTATGTGGCAGTTTATTATTATTCTCCATGAGCAAGAACCCTCTGTGCTATGTGAGGACAGTGGTCAGGAGTTAGATGTTGTCTTTGGGTGTTGCTTTGCTGTAGTACAGTCAGTGGCTGCCCCGGAGTCTGTATGTAAGACCGTGTGTACTTCCCTCAGGGACGTTGTGGGCTAGGGTTGCCATGATCGCAACTGCCTCTGCCTGTAGCAAGGAGGGGTTGTCTGTTACCCTCATGGAATGTGTGGCATCCCTTTCTGCAAAGCCAGCACCTGCAGTGTACACATTGTACAGCAGGCCCCCAGCCAGGTAATCTCAACGGCAAGGATTCAACATCCTCTCCACAGTGCGGTGCATTGGATTGTGGAGCCCAAATTTTTGGTCTAACCAGGGAGATCAAGCCTCTTTTGCCAGCTATAATGGCACATGAAGACATGATACCCTGAGAAGCAAACATTCTTTGTATTGAAGCCATAGAGTTCTACTGTAGTATGCTTTTGTTTGCGTGTCATGATGTTACTTGGTGTAGTTACATCAGAGCTCTGTATATTTGGCTTCAGAGTCAGAGTCTGGCAACTCCCTTGTGAAGTCCTCGCAGGTTGAGGGATCTTCGTCTGTTGTTTGGCTAACCTGGGTCCACTAGGAGGTGGAGAGCCTTTGGTAGCTCGACTTTTGTGAGTTTTGGGTTTTCCTCACTTTAGGGTTTATCTGTGTATCTTTCTCTTTGTTGAAATTTACCTGAGTAAGGTCAGACTGCACAGATTCGGCATGGCCAGGGTTTTGGGGGGGGGGGGGAATCTCGTCCTGGGTGAGGGTGGGGCTGCTTTTGGGTCGTTCAGCTTCCTCCCTTTCAGGGCTGCAACAGTCTGGGGCCCTTGCCGTCATGGCGACCGTGACTGCCTTCTCCTCATTGGACCTCCCAAAACTGTTATCGTCTCTTGGGAAGGCTTTGCAGTGTCCTTTGAACCTTTATTCCTGTGTTTTTTCTGCATTTTAGTAAAGGTGGGAACCTCCTTTTTATTGGAGATATCCGGTGTCGGCTGTGGCTTCTTTCCTTTAGGAGGTTGAGTAGTCTTTTCTCTTTATTTCTGGAACAAAATCTGGTCGCTTTTCAGCAACCTCTTTCGCCTGAGGGCTTACTCTTTCCTGGGAAGCCAGGCTCGAGGGTGATGCCCCTTGGGGCCCCGTTGGGACATTTGGCTTTTGTGTCCCTTGCCTTCTTTGTGGCCTTGAGGCACATCTCGTTTTGTGTGCCTTGCTACAAACACCAACATTAGGCTTGGCCTTGCAGCTAGCCTGGTGGTGACCGTATCTTGGCATTTGTACACCGAAATGGTCAGATCATATGTTTTTTAGGCTGTAGGAGCCCCAGTTACCCAGACAAGGGTAGTGGTTGGGGCTCCTTTCAAGGTCACCGGGACTTGCCTGGTTGGGCTCTTCTTTTTCGACTTTCGGGAAGTGTCCACGACCTGTGGGTGTGATGTATCACATCCACAATATATAGTGAAAAGCCAAGTATCACCACCCTTGGACTCTCCTATCGCGGGATTGAGTGGCATCATTAAGCACCTTTGGGTTTTCCCGCAGAAAATTCAAGGTAGCTTGGTCTTTTGGGCATGATAATCATGCCTGGTCTCTGGCAATCCGGATTGACAACCGGATTTTTCTCTGCATCTGTAAAGCTCTTACGAGTTGGTAGGCATTGTTGAAGCCTTCAGGTTTATAGGAATCTTAAACTTTTGGGGAAAAACCTAGGGGGGCCAAAATTGTGGGTGGCGGTCGTGGGACAGCAGCTGTTTCGGCTGGTTCAGCTTGTGCTCCCATCTCGATCAGGAGACATCTGAGGGTTACTTACTCAGAGCTCTTCCTTATTGCCCGCTGGCCTGGATAGGCCAGCATGAGAGTCCATCTGCAGGACAATCTCGTGGACAGATATTTTTGGCTGAAGTCATGTCCATCTTAGCAGCAGGTATCACAGAGTCAATCGTGGGTTTGCATTTTCGCTTGCCACTAGAAGCCATGTATGCTTTAGAGTGACTGTCGTGGTCACTTTGTTGTAAGGGGTTTGAAATATTTGCCATAAAATAAGCACTTCTTTCATCCTTGAGACCCCCATCCACCACCGAGTCCAACAAGGTGAAGCTGCATGTTAGAACTAATGTCTAACAGCCACAGTGGTGGTGAGAGGATAAATGCAGCCAAAAAGCCATCGTACCGCCACTCACGGACCAGTGGTGAGTGCCAACTGCAACATTGACTGCTTGACCCTAGCCTCCCGAAGGAGATCAGCCGATGATCTGATCGGGGCGAGATCAGACCGCCCGTCTGCTGGAATAAGGGACCAAGGAGGCGTGTTGCTCCCGTCTCCATAGCACCGGGGATCCACACACAGCAAACATACAAGATAGGCATCATTGTTTGGAACCTTTCTTCCCCTCTAAAATAAAACGGCCACCCAAGGCTGTATCACCTCACAGAGGGAACTCTAGTTCTGTACCTCGAAGGGGGGTTTCAGTGGCGGACCACGAGTGAGTCAAGGTGGACAAAAGACAAAATTTTTGGGAAAAAAGATGGAAGGAAGGATGGGGGTAGGGAAGGGTAAAGGGGGGAGGAAAAGTAATATTACGAGAAGAAAAAGGAGCCAGGGCTTAACCCACCATGCAGGGTAAAACTTGGGGTAATAGTTGTAGTGGGTTCTTTGAAAGGAGAAAGGGTGAGGGTGGCCAGCGCCATCTTGAATCTTTCGTATTCGGTGTGGATGCCCTTCGGGGCTGCTGGGCTTACCCTCCCCACACGAAGCTGCACAGGAAAGGTAAAAGGGTTTTAAAGGTGAGTCAAATCTTGCATAAGGTTTTCAGGAAGGTAATAAGAGCGTCGCGTCCGATCTGTGTGGAGCCTGGAGTCTTACAAGGAAACCTCTATTTTTTCCTTTACTTCCTCACATGAGATGGGGACGTGAGTTCGCAGGTGTCGTCAAACTGTCGAGATGGATAAATTGGCTCTGTGTTAGTTTCTACCCCGTTCTCTGACCTCCAGTATTAATTTCTTCAATTCTGGCAGTGAACAGAGGAGAGGAGGGGGAGGGTAGAAAATTTTAATAACATCCACGGGACCTGAAACTTTACTTCCCACACGAGATGGGGCTGTGGGGTTCGCAAGTGTCGTCAAGCCCGTAGAGATGGATAATTGGCTCTGGGTTTGTTTCTACCCTGTTCTCTTGACTCCAGGTATCAATTTCTTCAATTCTGGCAGTGAACAGAGGATGAGGGGGGTGAGGGTAGAACATTTTAATAAAATCCAAGGGATCTGAAACTTTTACGTTATAAGAATGACGTGGGAAGGAGGGTAATTACTACCTTTAAGTTGTTTTTTTTGCCAAAAATTCCTGTGGATTGCGAACTCAGTTCATTTTTACTTTTTTTAACAAAATCTGTCCAATATTTTTGTCGGTTTTATCAAAAACTATCGATGTTGTGTTCTCTTAGAATAGATAAGTCCCATCGAACATGGTTTTAAACTGTTTAAATTTTGGGGCAAAGCGACTTTATACTGGGAGGGCCCGGGCATGTTGCTCAGCATAGTTGGCGATGGAGGCGAAGATAAATTTCAATGCCATCTGTTGTTTGGGAATCAAGATTAAATTCAAGTTTTGATAATTTAATTTGGATTTTAAACGACTCCTAGTCTACTTTTTTTATACCCGGGAAAGATCCTCTTTCTTGTTTAGTATTGATGATGTGGAAATTTAATTATGATGGGTATGTGTCTAAACCAACGTTTTGGACCGGGTTTTTTAGCTGTCCTGGTAGGCAAGTGCTGCTCTGTTCCTGAAAACGAGATCAAGGCGGCCCTTTCCTCTATTGTGTATGAGGTAAAGAAGTCGGGTTCCTCTGTAGTGGAGTCTTTGGTTTTCAAAAATAGAAAGGAGTTGCCTACCATAAGCTTTGGTAATGCTGTGGTGTGGTGTGTGTGGGTGGCGTTGATATCTCCGGCGAAAAAGATTGGGAGATTTGTAAAATTTGAAAAATTTAGTTAAATCTGCAAGAGGCAAATTAGTCTTTATTTTTATATGGGCAGTGGAAAGGATAACGAGGCCCTGTATGGTGAAAAACCCTGACTGCCATGGAGTCGGGGTGGCTGAATGAGAGGGTGAGGAACTCATGAGTGACGGTGGTTTTTAGAGGATACGGGCCCCTTTTGCAATCCGTCCCCTTGTATTGGCGCCCACTCCTTTCTCTATAGTAAAACCCACTATTTCCCTTTCTACTGGGAAACCCCACTCGAGCTTTATCTAGAGGGGGCACTATTAATTAACGTCAAGTGTGAGCTCTCCTGTATCATTATCTGAGTCATACTCATGATGAACCACACTAAAAAAAATATAATAATCATAAGGGGGTTACTGATGATCTAATTCAGTTTTAGAGGTAACTGAGAGAAGGGTAATATCAAACAATTGATAATCTTACACTTTGATATGTTGAATTATAAATTAACTTGTAAACTAAAAACCTTGATTGACACAGATGTCCACTTCCCCCACTAAGTGTGTAGTATAACTGTCCTTCTCTTATGTCTTCTTTCTGAATCCTTTGTCTGTACAGACTTTCCTCAATTCCTCTATTTCTTCACTGTATCAGTTAAAAAAGATTCCAAAGGATGGCATTGCTTTACATCTGGTCCATCTCTCCAGACATCTCATGAAACAAACAAAACAGGAAAAACCGAAAAAAAAAAAAAACATACCCTTGAAGGGTTTTAAATCCTCAATAATAACAGAGAAACATCTGGATGGTATCCAAGTGCCCCGTGTCAGCCCTAGCTGTGAAGAAAATATTCTATTTACCATGGTTTTCCAATTTGTTCTCAAATGATTACTTTGTTATTTTTCTGTAATCAGAAACTATAGTATTTTTTAATTTTATTATTGATATTAGTACAGCTGAATGTTCTTTCTTACTTCTGGTATTTAAAGAATTTTTCTACCCCTTTCGGGCATTTATCAGGCCCTTGTCCCCTGTTCTCTCTCTTTTTGGTTATGGTTATAAGATCAGGGTTTAACACTGTATATTCTTAACATTTTAACATCTACTCAGGCCACATATATTAAAAAGCATATGGTTAGTCTTAATCATACATGCATATACCGGAAATTAATTTCTCCAGAAGCAAAAGTAATACATTTTGGGTTTTTCTTAATTAAAATACCCCTTTATAGAACCTTAATATAATAAGCAACAGTGAAATATAACTGCGTACCCTCAAATTAAAAAAAATGCATTGGGGGGAAACAAGAAAACTGAATTTTGTAGGGTAAACTCGCATATTTACACTGTTTCCTTATCTTTGTGTAATAATATAAACATATATAGCACCTGATACAATAATAGTAAAGTAAAGTTTTATCTTTCAAGAAATAAAATATCATCTTTCTAAATGTTTTTTAGTACTAATTATCTTATCAGCTAAAGACTAATAAAATGGGTATACATAAGTAACATATGAGTAAAGACAAGTAGTGAGGTATACAAAGAGTGGTCACAGACGAATTTTTGGGGCATTCTTACTTCGTGTCCTAGTGCTCATTACACCCTGATTGCCTGGATGTGTAACCATAGTGCCGATTCTATAGCTATAGTCCAAAGGGGGAAGGATTTGTGGTATAAATACAATCTGGGAGATATGAGGTCAGCGGCCGAGTAAGCTAATTGGGCGATGGCTGCATCCCCCCCTCCCGCGAATCAGCGCTGACCTCACTGACAGCATCCCCGCCGGTGTGGAGGTAATTATGCCGAGCAAGGCTGCACTGGTGCCGAGTGAAGTGACTGTGGTGTCCGCCACAAAGGTTTCCAGATATTCAGCCGAAATCTCAAATTTGGCCAAATGGAAGCAAAGACAAGGATCCCAATATGGTGAGCATTAATATAAATATATAATATATATATATTATATATATATATATATATATAATATATATATAGTTTATATTAGTGGTGTGTGTGTTTTGTGTGGTGTGTGTATGTGTTGTGGGGTGTGTGTATTCATTTACAAAGAATACCAAATGCCACATTTGTGTTATGCATGTTTAAAAAAAGTATTTTACTTTCAGTACGTTTGGTCGCTATTTTATTTTCATGGGCTATGTATGCTGACACAAAGTATTAAAAAAATGCCATTAACCATAAAAGGTTGTCGACCCTGTCTCTTATTTATATCTACTAATAAAATACAGCAGAAATAGTAGGTTTATTAATGAATAATGTAAATGCTTTTTTATGATTATTACCCAATTGTAATTGTCATTGTAATTGCTATTATCACTGTCATTGTTACTGGCCTTTATTACTATCTCTTTATTTTTGTTGTATCATCATTTAGGAATGTTGAAATCGATAAAGTAACTTAACATTGCGTAATAGGTTGTTTTTAGGACAATTAAGTTATAACCATAATTTTACCATATGGGGCATCAGGTTTTGTTTAAGCAATATGTTATTTTTGACTCGGGGGGTTTCCCGAACGCCCGACAGTGTCGATGCCCCGCCTACAAGACTTGAAATAACTACAAATGTTGCGCTACAGATAAGGTCTAAACCTGTCGAAGTCCACAGTCGCAGCCAGAAAATATACATTGGAAAAATATATAGCTCATTGAAAAGTATATTTATAAAAAAAGGACAGTAATCTTAATGGGAATAAAATAATTTGGGACCTCTCACGTGATGTCCACAGCGATACATAAATACACACTGTTATCGCAAAATATCCACCTTGCCACCAACCTACAACTCTCGTACCCCAAAACTCACCAAACTAGACCACTACTGAACAAGAGCTCCCACAAAAAAATGATACACCTCTTCTTGAGCAAGCAACTCATGTCTGCCCACCGGCAACTCCACAGTTCATTTGCCACATCACCCAACAAGGACACTGCGTTGCCAGACCCACTCAGAGTTACCAAGTTCCTTTTAATTAAAACCCTACATCCCCTGATCTTAAGATCACTGCTAGGATTACTTACTAAGAATGGTATACTGGCTCTCAGTCCTCCTTGCTTTATACTCCTCTCCATAATCCTTCATCTACGCCCGTCTAGGGTTTTTTCTGTGACCGTTGTAGGGCTATTCTTCACCAGCTTCCTCTGGCTCCTCTCCTGTTGAAGAATCTCATCCAGAAAATTTGATCGTCTGATGGTGTCTTTCTACGTTCCTATTTCCATTTAGCCAGTATGTTGCTTAAAGAAACGATAACATTCCATTTGTCAAGCAATTTTTCAACATTTGAGACTGATAGGGACGTTGTTGTCAATATCAAATCGACTGCCCTAGAAAGACCACCCCTGCAATTTCCTCCACACTCTCAGCTCCAACTTCTCCTGACTGCTACCCTACCAGGTCGACAGTCGACCATAAATAAGCACAACTCCCCATAGTGTGTCACACCAATTACTAGTCACGTCAAGTCATTCTTCACACTGATTTTCCCTGCCTCATGCACAGCTGATGCAGAATCGACCAAATGACCCCTACTACACCTCATTTCCCTGTCGAACCTTGTCCTGGGTGGTTGTAAGGTCAATTTTGCTGCCTCTTCCAGGACATCTAACCAGGCATTCTTCACTTTCACCAGCACATCTGCTTGTTTTCTTAGACTGCACAACTCTTCAAAGGGCCCCAAATTTGGGCCCTTTCACTATAATCTTTGAAACTCCTTTCAACTGAACTCTCTTCTCTGTAATCCAAACCTCTATGTTTCACAACCCCCACTTCAGAGCCAATTGACACCTTTTAGTAGAGCACCCACCTCTGCCATTTTAATGTAATTATAGTCATTTCCCCCCCTAAGTATATCCCCATCCTGAAAATTTCATTGCCTTTCTCCAAGATCATTCCATGGAAATGCTGATTGTGTCACATCAACCCACAACTCCATTCCCCTCCCTCAAAACTGGATCTTCACAATTTACCCTCCTTACCTTATTTTGTATCTTTTGGATAACTCTTTTGACCTGGCCCTTTGCATCTCACACCCTTTTCACATAACCACAGGCAACCTGGAGCCATCCTGCAACGGGCTGGTGACTAAATTTTCTGCACACAGAAAAGAATTATTTTCTTTTCAGATCTCTTCACTTCTGGGATCTTATTACCTCTTCTAAACATTAGCTCACCACTTTTATTCGTCCAAAACCAATCCATGCTATTGCAATTGCTCAGTGGGTAGCCATTCCCTTTCTTTGCCCCCACACTATCCTCACACCTATTTTATGCTATGTGACCTTCTTTCCAAAAGAATAACATCTTAAGCATGTCTTGGCTCTCTACCCTCTCTTTGCATGTGAGGTCGCTGTGGAGCTTGCCATCGTCTCCCCGTTCCCAGTACTCTAGCTGAAACTATTGCAGCTTCTTGACGCCCATTTCCTGAGGCTAGCACTCTAGCCCTCATGATCAGTTAACTCATATCCACAGTTTAATATGCTTTACCTACTGCAATTCGAATGATTTTCGATCTGGAAAACGGTTTCAATGTCAACTTTACAGATCTCTCTAAGCCCTCTCCCCTCTATCTGCAAGACCTACCAACCGCCATACTTCACTGCCAAAAAACATCCACCTGATCACCATCCCTAAAATAGCTGCCTTCAACCTACTCTTTATTTTCTTGGCGTTCAACTGATCACTCTCATTAAATTTACAAACCCAAACATCTCTTTCCGGAAAAGACGTATAAAGCTACCAATCTTTAAATATTAGTCAATTTTGCCACCTACTTAGCCTTCTTTAACCAGGGGCCCCTATGTCATCCTAAACCCTTAGGACTTCATCATTTTTATTACTCAACTTTCCCCCCACCAGCCATACTGATACATGTACAGTAATATAAACGTGATAAAAAGAATAAAAATAACTTTTCACCTCTTACTGTGATATCAACCACTGGCTGTAAAACCAACTCCAAAACAATAAATCCACACGTTACCGCGAAAAAAACAAAGACTCAAACCCGCCACCAACCTACATGTCTCGCACCATAAAAATCACCAAACTCGAACACTTTTGAACAGGAGCTCTTACAAATCGATGCACCTCTTGGGCGAGCAGACAAATCACATTTACCCACCAGCAATTTCCCGGTTCATCTTCCCCAAAGCCCTTTCATTACCACGTCATCCAAAAAGGGCATGTCGTTGCCAGACTTCCTCGAGTTTCCAATTTCCTTTTATTTTACCCCAGAAATTATTGGTCTCTTACTAGTCTAAAAATAAATGTCAGATCAAAAAATTCAAACAATTCTTTATCATCCATCATACCTTTCTTATACTGTTATACCATTTTCACAAAAATAAAATATCTTTTCAATACTCTTCAATTGCCCAAATGAAGATTACAGCGAAAATTACTGATAAGGCCTAGTTCTTTAAGCAAGATATTGCTTAAGAAGAATGTAACATTATTTGATGTTGAATTTTGTCACAGGATAATTCTGTAACTACTTTCTTCATGGAACCCTGCCTTTCTCATTTCCCCCCTTGTGGAAGATCAACAGCCAAAGGCAAATGCTGTTTTTTTAAACATCAATTTTCTTCAGTTTCCAAAAAAGTTCTTCCCTTTTAATATTTGGCATTTTATGGTCAATTTGTGGGGAAAAGGACCCCTGGGCCGTTTCTATTTTGGATTTCACATACAAGTCATTCCTGCAAAGGTTTTAGATTCGGGT
>NC_051389.1:36927766-36944151 GCF_015228065.2 Penaeus monodon
TCAAACCCCTAGTCCAATATTACGAAATTCGGGCCACCGGAAATTTAACGTTAAAGTATTTTGTAATTAGGATTGGCTTATCAGGATTGGTGGAGTAGCTTCAGGATAATTTTAGTTGTTAAAGTTGTTTAAGTAGGAAATGAATAAGATCATTAAAGTTTTAGTTTATTAAAAAAGATCGTTAGGATAGAGTAGAGCTTTAGTTAGTTGCAGGAGTAGATAGTAGTTTTAAAGTCGCTGTTGCAGTGGATGGTATACTTAAATTGGCATAAAGTTTAAACAGTAGGTTTGGGAAATCAGGGAAAAAGGTATGGTTTGGTAGAAATATAATTGAGAAATATATAATTAGGGTGAAGGAAGTATTACAACATATAGAGTGGTGAAATAATTGTAGCAAGATTAGCACAGGTGTTAGTTTAAAACCCTGTCAAGTTGGAAGTAGGAACAGAAAACAATAGTTTTTTGTAATGAATTAGAGCAGTTTTAGTACCAAAGGGATGGACTCTATTAAAAATTGGGAATGGAAATAACAAATTTTAAATCTTTTAAACTAGTTCATTAAAAGGCCTCAGTAGGGAATCCACTTTAGGTAATCTCTGCAGTTAGGTTGGTAAGTAAGTTATTTCGCTATGTTGGTTATATTTTTAAATTTTGTATTAGGCTTTGGGGAAAAACACATGGCACGGGCATAAATAATATTATGAAATTAATATATTATATTTATACTATATTATTAATATTATATATATATTAAATTTATTATATATATTGTATTTTTAATTAAAAATTTTTAAAATTATTTTATTTAAAAAATATAACTTTTATATTTTTAATTTTAAAAAAGATGAATCAAACAACCATAATATAAATTATTAAAATATCTTTTGTTTTATTTTTTGTATTTGTTTTATATTTATTTAACCTTTATAATATCTTGAATAATACATTTATTTTTTTGTTTAGATTGTTTGAAAAATTTTGGCGGTAGAGGATGGAGAGGGATTGAGTAAGAAAAGAGAAGTGTAGGAAAAAGAGAGTGGGGATGTGGGGTGAGAGGAGGAGTGGTGTGGTTGGGGTTTGGAGGAAAAAGGGTGTGGGGGGGGGTGTGGGTTTTTAAAAACTACCATCTAGGCAATCCTTCCTCCCATCTCCTCACCACTAACATAACAAACATCCAAAGACACACCCCAATCTCAAACACACATTTAAAATTTCCACAAACTAACCCCAGGTGTGTGGTGTGGGGTTTTTTTGGTGGTTCATATTGTACAAAATTTTATAGATTTTGAGAATATTATTATTATAATATTCTCCCAGATCTATTTTGTCTTGATCGTGCGTTGAATAATATTTCTACATTGTTAAGACTTGGGGAGAGATCATTACTATCATGAACCGATAGATATCATTGTTGCAAGCTGTAATACCAGTGTGCCTGCTCATTTACTGAACTGCCACCATCTCTTTTGTAGTGTTAATGTTGCAGCATATACCAGATATCTTTGGAGTGGAACCTTATCAGTGAGTATGACTTGTGCTTATTCACAGTTGCATTTCCTCCTTCGCTTATCATATTTGCATTTTACTATAGGTTCATCACTGGCGGTAAGCAGTAGTTCAGGAAGGCATACAGCAAGACTAATACACATTAACCAGCTTTAATAATAAATAAAAGAAAAACAGAATAGCACTGTGGTGTAAGAGGCTGTAATGCCTCTAGGCAATGTCGTGTCTGGCCAGCCAACCCTAGGGGGACTGAAGGCTGGTGGTGACCTTGACATGGTCACTTCTGGAGGCAAACTGAAGACTGAGTCATCCTAAGGCACAACCGGCGAGTTACCACTCGAAACATGACATGGGACAGCAGCTATTATATGTGTTTGTAAATACAAGCTCTAAAAGGAAAACTGTCATAGTATCTCAGGATTTATTACCTCATTTAAGTATGCTTTGTCTATGACAAGAGTAAGTTCTTCTATAGTGGGGAGTATATTAAATATGTTAGTTACCCCTTAATCCTCAAGCACGTTTTCAATGTTTACCCTCAGTTCCATTGTTATTATTTACGAATTAAATAATATCTATATTTTTGTTGACTTGAGTGTAAGTTTTCTAAAAGTGTTCAAGAGGAAACTTAGGCCAATGGGTGGCACTGATGGGTCATCACTTGTTTCATTCAGCACCCCCAACCCTCGCTCCTGCTTCTTTATGCCTTGTTGGTCTTGTGGGACCTTGCAGACTATGTCTCACCACTCTAGGCAGAGGCAGTTATGATCATGGAAGCCCAAGCCCAAGCACCCCTGAGGCTTGCTTGAGATTTGCGAAGTTCTGGCTTCGCCCGGGCCTTTCACTTATGGCCCGGCCTGTGTCAGCTTTTTATGGCTGTCTCATTTGTTTGGTCGACACTCGTTGCTTACTGCGGTGGGATTGCCATCAGGCTCTCCTGTCCCGTGTGTAAAGCATCTCGCATAATCAAACTTTACAAAAGCACGAACCTGCTGTGTTTGCTGTGGGGTTTGTCTTAGGAATTGGCTTGTGCACGCAATTCTTCCAGTATTGTTATCAGCGTGGCGTTCGGCCTCGCGCGGGGGCAATGCATGCACACTCTCTTCACGTTCTATGGTTTGTATAATCTGCCATGCACGTGGTAACCTAGCGCATTCTGTGCAGATGACTTCGGTACCTCTGTTGTTTATTTCAGAGAGTGCCAGTGGTTCTAGCCTCGTGGCTCTGAGTACCATCTGCCGAGGGGAATGTCTCGTTTCCTCTCTGTGAAGCTGCGGAGAGGAAGTTTGGCCGCCACGTAGACTTCCTCCTAAGTAAATTTTCGGCTCTGATGTATTATCATGGGATTTGGGGCATACCCCGGCCGATTTCGGCTAATCTGTCAGCAAGCGTCAATTGCTCTGATCCTATATGGATGGGAACCCCGTGTTATGATAAATTCTTCTGCCCTGAGCAAGCATCCCTTTTGTTTATTGTTGCCGTGGTTGTCAGGAGGTCGATGTTGTCAGTGGTGAGCGCTGCTGAAGACAGTCGAGACGGGCTCTTTGAGTCTGTGTGTATGAACCACGTGTCCTTTTCTCATGACGCGTGTCTCATGCGTCCCAATGTAGCAACTACCTCTGCCTGTACGAGGATGCGTGTCTTTACCCTCATGGATATTGTGGCATCCCTGCTGCAAAGCCGGCGCCTGCAGTGTGGTCAAGGGATCGACCGATCCGATCTGTGTAATATCTTCGGTCTCCCCCCGGAGGGTATGGTGCAATGACCCTCTGGGTTTTCTGCCTTTAGGCTAGGCGTACAATATTCACTTTTTTTGTTTGCCAGTCTCCATGACCGAGAACTCTATCAGGGTTGTGCCCAACGGCGGAGCTTAGACAAAGTCCAGGTGTGGGGAGTCCATGCCCTGGCCAGTAGTGGTTCTTTGAGCTGATGGCGTATTAGCACCTGGCTGTGTTAGACAGCCATGAGTTGTTTGCCCATAACGCTCGTTATCTCTTGTTCTATGCGTCTGAGACTATTTTGTGTCTTAGCTTGTGTTCCTGGGATCCTGGATGACCTTTGATAAGGAATTGTGCTGCCGTTAGATCAATTCGTGAGGCCTGAGGGGAGAAGGTTTGGTCCTCCACTAGGAGGTTGAGGACCTTCGCCCCTTGGGCACCAGAATGAACCTTGTGCGGCTTCGTTTTGACTGTCTCCAATCGGTCTTTATATTTTCTCTTTATGCCAATCAGAGCGAGGAGGCATAGTCTACCATGGGCCTGACAGCATGTACATAGAATGAATCTTAGTACTCTGTGTCTGGCCACTATGCGTCTTCCCACTCATTACTCTCATGACGACAGTCTTGCCTTTGTTCGGTCAAGCAGGTACTGGACCTCCTGGCTGAAGGAGAGGGTCCGGTCTATCCTTAACCCCAAGTACAGGTATTCTGACCCACTCCAAGTCCATTCCCTGGATTTTCAGACTTGTGCCTTGAACTCTCTGTCTCAAAGCCATGGCCTTGGATTTGGTCTGGCAGAGTCTTTAGTCCTGTACCTGCAACACCATCTCTCGGATACCAAGTCCAGACAACGCTGGGCTTTGTTTAGGCAGTGTGCCTCCAGGAGATGAAGCCACGATCGTCTGCATAGAAAGATGATCTTGCACCTCAAGCCACTTGGGAGGTTTATGTGAGATACAGGCATTAGTGTGTTAAAACGGGCTGACTGAGAACCCCACCCTGTGGCGTTCCATTTTCTAGTGGCATGTGCTGTGATAGGTGACCTTGGAATTTGACTCTGGCTGTTTTCTTTCGTAAAGTATTCAACCTCTCCAAGCAAGGAGCTTTACCTCTGATTCCTTTTTGGATCAGCTCTCCTGAATGGCAAGAGGACTTTCCTAATTCGAAAGCCTTCTTCCAGGTCAAGGAATACTTCCACAGATGCGCCCGTTTTTATTGGTGCTCAAGAGCGTTGGCTATGCTGTGCGCTGTTCTCGTGCCCGCTGGTGAAACCCGTGGAGGTGTTTCGTGTGGGGCCTCCCATTTTCCATTGGAGAGCCGGTTCAGTACAATCCTCTCGGCAGTCTTGGCCAGTACAGCTGAGGAGAGAGATTGGCTGTACTTCCCCGCTCACTTATAAGTTGTGATTTGGATGTAACTATGGTAGCCCTTTTCCATCTCTGGGGTAGAGTGGAGTTTTCCCAGGACCTGTTGATGAGGTTGCGGAATGCGAGCTCACCTACCAGTCCCAGGCGGGAGATGATGGGGTAAAGATCCCGTCATCGCCTGGGCTGAGTTGCCACTGCTTTGTGTGCATCTCTTAGTTTCCCTCAGAGAAGAAGATAACGTCTGATTTCTCGTGTTCGCTGCCCCTTTCTCTGATGTGAGCAAGTCTGTCCTGGTTGTAGGCGTCTTGTCTTGCCCTCAGTTCGCTGGCAGACTGTCGCTGCTCGTTCTCACAGTAGAAACTCGTTGCGCCACTCTGTTGCCTCCTGAACTGGGGGTCCCTGTGCGTGCATCTCGGGCTGAAGCGTCTGGTGGCTCGCTTTCCCGTGCCGTGTGGGTTGGGGGGGGGTGTGTGTGGGGATGGGTATAAAGCTCTGATAGGGTGGTACGGTGATCGAAAGACTCACACCCTTCCAGCCACTTTTCTTCCTCACTCTGCTGGCAGGTTCCTTGGATCCCTGAACAGCCTCCCCTAGGATGGCTAGTTGTCGGGGGTTCTTTGGCCTTCGAAATGTTTTCGGCACAGTTTACACCTGTGGTTGACCTCCAATCTCGTATTGAAGTACCAGCGTCCGGTACTCCTGTAACCAGGTCGGAGTTTTGGGTATTGTCAGTGAGGCTGCCTCATCATGGCATTTACAAGTCTGGCTTGTAGCACTTTTCCACATTTGGCTCTGTGTGGGTTCATTGCTTCTTATAACAGAGCGGGCCAGGCGCTCTGGAACGCCCCTGCCAGTTGGCCTTGTCTGTTTTCCATTGGCTTGGATTCGGTCGTGGTTATTTCGCTGGCCACTATCCATGAGGGTTTTATAGTGCCCCTAATGGTCCACTAGTGACGTGTCTCATCGACCGCCACCGCCAATCCTCTCCACCAGAGTCGCAGTGGCCAGGGTGAGGTCTAGGACCCCTCCTCTCCATGCGTTGGCTCTGGCTGTTGAAGGAGAGCGATCTCGGGGAAATTTCTCGAGCACGTTGGCTATGTGACGGCCGCCGCATCCGGTGCCGCTGCAGGAGCCAGGATGGGGTGGTGTGCATTGAGTCTCCCCCCTATGATCACTCCCCGGTTGGTCGTGTGCTGCGGAAGCACATACCTGGCTGATTCCCTAAGCTACTCAGGGTGGCCTGCTGGACACGTTGTACCATTTCAGGGTCCCCCGACCAGTTGAATCTCGACGGCAGAAATTCAGCATCTCTCACAGTGCGGTGCATCGCTATTGCGGAGCAGGGAATTGTTGCCTTCACCAGATCATCAGGCCTCTTTTGCCATCGGAAACGTGGCAGCGCGTGACGTGGATACCTCTGAGAGCGAACAGCTTCCGCATGATAATGTCCTCCCGCCAGCATGACGTGTCCAATGCTCCTTGATTCGACTATTGCGTGGAGGATGGGCACTCCTTGATGATAAGCCACAGATGTTCCACTGGCAGATACTTAGATTGCGTGTCATGATGTTACTAAATTGATAATTACATCAGAGACTGCGTCACATTCGGTTACGTTCTGTTTCGACAACTCCATTGTGCGATCCTCACTGCTTTTTTTTTTGAGGACTTCTCTTTCGCTGTCAGGCTATCCCTGGATGCCACTGGGGGGGTGGAGAGCCTTTGTAGCTCTGACTTTTCGTCTTTTGCTTTTTCTCGGGCCAGGCTTTTCTGTGCATTGCTGGCCTTGCCTGGCAGGCTCAGCTTTCTTCTGAATTTCGGCTTGTGGGCACTGAATCAGCCGGTTAGCTCTGCCTGTGAGGGCATAGCCTGGCTAGACTCTGCCCTGTGAGGGCATAGCCTGGCTTGGAGAGGGAGGGGAGTCTCGACCTGGGCTGAGGAGAGGATTGGCTGATTTGGACTTCTCCATCTTCCTTCCCTTTATTATTCTTTTCACGGGGGTCTGTTTCGTGTCGTCATGGCAACATTGACTGCCTTGTCGCCTCTTCCTCTTCCTCGGTCCTGGACAGGATACTGCCAATGCTGTTACCACAGCATTTGATCAAACGCCCCAAGAAAAACAGTATAAAAAAAAAAACAGAACAAAAGAACATAGTCCCCCTCGTCGAAGACGTGATTCTGGGTCTTGGGGGACCGTGTGTGCTGTTGAACCTTTCTTCCTGTGGTTCCTCTGCATTCTTACTTGGGGAACTCCGATTGTCGAGATCTCCGGTTTCGGCTGGGGGAGCAGCTTCCTTCCTCTTAGGAGTTGGGAAGCCTTTTCGCTAGTTTGTTCTCCCCCAGACGTGTTGCCTGTGGGGCAGGAAACAAGTCCTGTCGCTTCTTAGCAACCTCTTGCCTGTTTGAGGGCCGCCTCTTTCCTGACAGAGCAAGCCAGCTCCAGGCGTGATGCCTTCTTGCACAGTTAGGACATTTGCTGTTGTGTCCTTTCTTTTTCTTTATGTGACCTTGATGCACACCTCAGTATTGTGTGCACCCTTTCTACAGACACGCACATTGTGCTTGGCTATACAGTTAGCCTGTGGTGTCCGTACTTCTGGCACTTGAAACACGAATGGTTCAGCACATAGTGCGTAGTTGTGTACCCCAGTTACCATATCAAGGGTGTAGCTTGGGGTACCTTTCATGGTCACCAGACTTGCCTGGTTGGAGTTCCTTCCCGCTTCGACATCGGGAACCCTCCACGACCAGTGTGGGTGTGAGTGTGTGTTATCACCTCCCATCCGTATGGAGCTGAGGAAGCTAAGTAGCACCATCTTGACTCTCTTCTCCTCTGGGTTTCAGTGGCCGAAGGCTCACTTTCCTCCCTCGTTTAACTCCTTTGTCTCCTGCGGAAACAAAAGTGTGGCTTGATCTTTGGGCACGATGATCCATAGCCCTGATCTCGCGCCACCCGGATCGACAGCCGGATTTTGCGCTGGCTCTTCCAATGCCCTTACCATTTTGGTAGGCATGTCGAACCTTTCGGGTTTAACGGGGACCTTAATTGCGGGAAACGCCATTGGGGTCCAGACTCGCCTCAGAGTCGACTCGGCCTCGGCCGTTTCGGTCCGCCCCACTTTCGGCTATTGGTGGCTTGCTCGTGGAGGCCCAGCTGTTTCGGCTGTTTCAGCCGGTGCTCCTGATCAGTCAGTGGGTCGTCTGAGGGGGCTCAGGAGACCTTCCTGGTCTGGGGTGCTGTGGGCCGTTAGAGGGGCCAGCACGAGAGTCGCATCTCATGGACGTCTGGTGGACAGACTGTTTGTGCATGATTTATTCTATTGTACCGCCATCTTGGCGCGGCAGGCATGACAGTGTCATCCCTGTGCTCGGGGTTTTCTTTGCCACCCGGAGGCACGTAAGGCTTCAGTGGCTTCCGTGGTCTGGGGCCTTTCACGGTTCTCAACGTAAGGTCTGTCTGTGGGTGATTTTTGTTTATATTTCATGTACTTGCAGTGCTTCAATCCACTCACGCCCCACCCACCACGGAGTCCCACAGGGGAAGCTGAGTGCTAGAACCAATGCTACCAGCAACAGGGGTGATGAATGGATATACGCAGCCAATTAGCCGATGCGCTGGGTACACACGGACGGGTGGGTACCAACGGCAGCAATGACTGCTTGACCTAGCCTCCCAGGAGTACAGCCGAGTTGACCTGAACCGGGGCCTGGGATCCAGCAGCCTGTCTTGCCTAGAATAGAGGCAAAGAGGCGTTGCTAAGCCGCAGGCGATAACTCGTGCAGCGGCAATCGCTCAACCTCCAGGACTCCCTTCTCCCAGCTCGCAGAGGGTGCCCACGCACGGCAACACGTGGTAGGTGTCAACCTCTGGAGGTATCCCATAGTTGATTGCCCTTCCACCTACAGGACTCATTGATGGGAACACTTCTGCTCCTCCCTCATGAGGAAGGGAGCTCTTTCACTTTTCAGCAGTCCCTCCTCCGCTCCTCGGAGGGACCTGTACCCTTTTCAAAGAAAGTGAATCCCTCTTTTCTCTGAAACGGCCCAAGGTTGTTTCACCTCATTGAGAAAAGAGGTGTCCCCCTGCCCTGTTCCTTCAGTTCCTTCTCCCTCTGGCACAGCCGGCCCAGTCCTGTTTTCACCCAGTGAGGTAGAGGAATAACATTTTTCCAGATGTTCCTATGGCAGGACGGTTTTTTTTGAGGTGGATCCATCTTCTCTCTAAACATCCAAGATGTTTTCACCTCAATGAGATAAGGGGGTCCTGTACCTGTCCGCCGTAATCTCCTTCGCCTCTGGAAAAGCCACCACATACTTTTTCTCACAGTGGGGAGAGGGGCTGACTTTTTTCCAGGCAGTTCTTTTGGCAGGGTGAGTTTAACGTGAATCCCTCTTCTCTCTGAAACACCCAAAGTTTCACCTCAGTGAGAGTAGAGGGGACCTGTACCTGTTCCAGTATTTCCTTCAATCCCTCTGAAATGTCACCACAGACTATTTCATCACGTGAGGGAGAAAGACTAACTTTTTATAATCCATTGTACTTCCCTATCACTGGAACTTGATGTTCTGTCTAGCAGCTGCATATTAGACAGAACCTGGCTGAAGGGCCTGACCGGGCTCACTGCCTATCGCCCTAATTACGAAAGAAAAAGAAATGGCAGTCATCAGATGGTCTGCCAACCAGTCCCTAACAAAAGAATGGCAACTCTATGCACACCGTAAGGCAGGCTTCTATGCCCCCCGACACACCCTCGCCCTCGGGAGTAAGGTCTGCCACGCCGAGCACGTGCCCGAAGAGGGGTTCCGTTCACCAAAGGTTGTGCACAGAGTCATCCTAATGCCGAAAATTCGCATAGGCAAGAAGTCACAGAAGGAGGAACACAGCCAATAGAAGCACGGTAGATGAACATGCTCCTCCCCTCTCTCCCTGCTGTGAATCGGTTCCTTATTGGACGATCAGAGAAGAGGGATGATCGGTTCCGGCAAGGGTGGCGGACGGGGCGCAGCGGTGGAGCCGAGCAAAACGCCAAGGATTACATTATGCCATGACCCTCGTCATGTGGTTTTGCTTTGCTGGTCATTTAAAGAGATGCCCCGCGCCCGGCCCCATGCAATCTCGGCGGCTCGGCTCTTCCTCGTTACCGACGGTGACGCGCCCCCCATTGTTTTGATTCAAACGATGCTATGTGCTTGCAATGTAGCTTCGTGCCCTACTAGCCTACTCTTTCCTATGCGAATTTTCGGGCATTAGATGACTGTGCACACCTTCTGTGATTTTTGCTGACCCCATCTTCGGGCGCGTGCTCGGACGTGGGCAGACCTTTACCTCCCGCAGGGAGGGTGTGTCTGGGGGCCTTAGAAGGCCTGCCTTACGGTGTGCATAGAGTTGCCATTCTATTGTTAGGGATTGGTCTGGCAGACATCTATGACTGCCACTCTTTTTCTTTCGAATAGGGCGATAGGCAGGTAGAGCCCCTTGTCAGGCCTTCAGCCAGGTTCTGTCTAATAGCAGCTGCTAGACATAACCTTCAAGTTCCCGTGGATAGGAAGTACCTGGATAAAAGTTAGTCTTTTCTCCTCAACTGTGATGAAATAGTCTGTGGTTGACTATTTCAGAGGGATGAAGGAACTTACTTGAACAGGTACAGGTCCCCTCTACTCTCACTGAGGTTAAACTTTGGTGTTTCAGAGAGAAGAGGGATTCACGTTAAACTCACCCTGGTTTTTTTTGGGTAAAACTATGGTTACAAATTTAACATTCAAGTTTTGAACTTAAATTTAAGATGAAACTAGTCCCCCACTTCAAAATTTTCTTTCCATGTCTTTCTTTAAAATTTCCAAAATTTTTTTTTCCGAGTTAAATAGTGTACACTGCCTCCTTTCCCTTTTAGTTGTTTGTCCAGTTTTAGAAATATAAAATTTTGATTTTGTTGGGGGAAATTTTAATTGGCCTTTCCCTCAATTTTTGTATCCTAAGGGTTTTTATCCTTTAAAACCTCGAAATTTTCCAAAGGGGCTTGGGAAATAAAATTTTTAATTTCTCCAATTTTTTTATCTATGATTGGTATGGTGAAGATTTTTGCTATAAACGAATAATTGGAAATTTAGACGGGTTTTTAAAAAACTTCAACCTTTTTATCACCTTTTTCTACCCGGGGGTTCCCTTTTGTTTGGCCTTTTCCGGGTTTTTAAAAACTACCCTTTTTTTTACAATTAAAACCCTTCGTTTTTTTCCAAATTTTCCCGGGAAAAGGTTTTTTTTCCCAAAAAAAATACATTCTCCCATGCCTTAAAAGGGCCATGTTCCACTCTTAAATGTTTCCACTATTTTCAAAATTTTCCCAGCAAATTCTTCCTTTTATAAAAATTAGAATTTCCGGCCCCGGCCTCCTTTTTAATTTTTCCCCCCAACACAAAAAAAAAACAATATTTTATAAATAATTAAAAAATATTATTTGGGTTTGTGGTGTGGGGTGTGTGTTTTTTTTTTTGTGGTTTAACGAAGATTTTTCGATAGTTTTTGTGTGCCCCGGAGAGGGGGCCTACTTGGCCGAAAGGGGAATGGTTGGGGGATGTAGAATCCCTTCGGTGTTAAATAGGGGGGAACCGCTTTCCTTACCCTCCATATCCCTGTTCACATTGCCCGGCCAGTCCCCCTTTAAAAAACCCCGGCCCCCCAAACCATAAAGACACATGGCAACACACACCACCCCCACACACACCCAAAACAAACCAAACCCAACACACACCACACCACACAAAACCACACAAACATTTAAAAAAACAACCCCATACCCTAAGACCACAACCAACAACACAAAACAAAACAAACACACACACACATAAACCAAAAAAACAACAAAAAAACCAAACAAAAAAACCACACAAAAACACAAAAAAACAACCAAACCAACAAAAAACAACACAAACAACAAACCCAAAAAAAAAACAAAAAAAAACAAATTTAAAAAAAAAACCAACCAAATTTAAATAATTAATAGAAGGGCAGGGCCAACCAGTCTTCCCCCCCCCGCTGCTGCATTTACACAAAACCCACACCAAACTACTCGAGCAACTACCTACCCCCCTACACACCCCTAACACTACCAACCACCCCCCAAACACACATCACAAAAAACGGTGTGTAGTTTCCAGCTAGGTCTTTCCGGAACCGCTACTGCGTCCTCCCTCCTTCTATTTTTCTTCTTTATCTTTTGTGAAAGTAAAACACAAAAAAAAAAAAAAAAAAAACGAAAATAGTTTAAAAAAACAACATTAAAAACCGCAAATTTCATAAATAACCGGCTAGTGGTAGATAACACCCCCTCTTCACTGTTGCCTTTCTTTTTCTCTTACTCTGGCCCTTAACCGTGTATGATCTGGTTCCCCGACTATATACATTGCAGTCGGACCACACGGCCCCGAAGGAGAACCTGCTAACAGTTGTCCGGTCACCTTAGGATGCCGTGGGAAGGACGTCATCGAAGATCGCTCATAGGCCGCGACCTAAGATTTTCGTCAGAAAGGTGTTAATCCGTCCCCATTGTATTGGGACGGGCGTTGCTGTCATACTCTCCCCATAGATCCAGCGACCAGCACCTGTGCCCGCGTAACCAGTTCGCCCCAGAATGCTGTGCATAGCGAACGCCTGGCGGACGCCCTCAAATCCAGTAACTCCAGGACTCGTAGCGCAGGGTATCAGCCGCCCCGAGATGCCGCCCCCCTGGCCCCAACGCCCGTAGATCCGGATGAAGATTACAGGACCTGTGGACGCGAGAAGGACCTGGACAAGATCATGTGAGGACGTGTGGACGAGGACGCCGCCGAGTTAGCCTGGACGAGGACCTACGAGGAGGTCCTAGACGAATCCGAAAAGTCAAGGAGACCTGTTGGCGACACTTTCAAAGACGTGTGGACCATCAAGGACGGACAGACTAAACCAAGGACCCAGGAGGTGAGGACGACAGGGACGACAGCCACGAAGATTGCACCGGACGAGCACGAAACGCGACGACCAGCCAAGTGAGGTCAACCCTTGAAGGCGCCTTGGGGCGAGGCGCAAGTAGGTTGGCCGGCAATATAGGATTGGATATTCTACAGGATGTGGATAATCTATTTCGGGTACCAGTGGAACCACGTGGCTGTTTTTTCCACGTGAGCGATCAGTGTAGCAGAACGGAGCCAGTGACCTCACCTCGCAAGCATCGTCTCCCCCCCCCCACCCCCCATGCTTCCTGCGCTGCTGCTACCGCTCCTCCCAGCTTTGAACGGTCACTACTTATACCGAGAATGACCTAGCCTCGGTAGTTCGTTGCTAAGCTACCACCCTGCGCTAGAGGTCAGCCCTCTCCGCCCTTCGGTGGGCTGACCGTGACCCTCAGTCCGCCGGGCCGCGCTAACCCGTATAACTAAACATTTCGTGTTCTTATATGCGTGGGTGTCAACTTCTCCAGAAATAAAGGAGTCGAGCCGAATACCAGTATCACTACCCCTGCAAGACAATGTAATTTGGTTTCTAGACCCGTTATAATAATATAATATATATTTACCTATTATATAGATATGTACATATATATAATTATATATATATATAATATATATATATATATATAGAATATTATAGATATTTACATATATATATAATAATATATATATATATATATATATATATATTATATAATATATATATATGTATATATATATTATATATATATATAAATATATATATATATATATATATATATATATAGGGTACATATTATATATATTATAGACGGTCTAGAACCCAATTACATTGGCTTGCAAGGGTTTATTGATACTGGTATTCGCTCGACTCTTTTTTCTGAGAGTTGGACACCACGCAGTATAAGAACACGACATGTTTTAGTTATACGGGTTATCGGGCCGCGCGAGGTCACGGTCAGGCCTCCCGCCCACCCGAAGGAGGGCGAGGGCTGACCTTAGCGCGGGTGGTACTTAGCACGAACTCTCCGAGGCCTAGGTCATTCCGGTATAAGATTGACCGTTCAAGCTTGGAGGAGCGGTAGCAGCAGCTTCAGGATCTGGGGGGGGGGGGGGGAGCGAGGTGGAAGGGTCACTGGCTCCGTCTGCCTACACTTGATCGCTCCACGTGGAAAACATCCACGTGGTCCACTGGTTACGCGAAATAGAATTATCCACATCCTGTTAGAATTATCCACATCCTATATTGCTCCGCCACCTTACTTGCGCCTCGCCGCTCAAGGCGCCTTCAAGGGTGACCTAACTTGGCTGGTCGTCTCGTTCTCGTGCATCGTCCTGGTGCATCTTCGTGGCTGCTCGTCCCTGTCGTCTCATCTCGCTGGTTCCTTGGTGTAGTCTGTCCGTCCTTGATGTCCCACACGTCCTTGAAAGTGTCGCACAGGTCCTTCCTTGACTTCGATTCCGTCTAGACCTCCTCGTAGTCCTCGTCCAGGCCTAACTCGGCGGGCGTCCCTCGTCAACACGTCCTCACAAGATCTTTGTCCCAGGGTCCTTTCTCGCGTTCCACACGTCCTCGTATCTTCATCCGATCTACGGGCGTTTTGGGGCAGGGGCGGCATCTCGGGGGCGGCTGATCCTGCGCTACGGCTCCTGGAGTTTACTGGATCTGCAGGCGTCCCGCCAGGCGTCGCCTATGCACCGCATTCTGGGGCGACTGGTAACTGCCGGCAAAGGTGCTGTTCGCTGGATCTATGGGGAGTCTGACAGGCCAACGCCCTTCCACTACACTGGACGGCTTAACACCTTTTCTGACGAAAATCTCGGTCCGGGGCCTATGGCGAATCTTCGATGACGTCCTTCCACGGCATCCTAATGTGAAATCGGAACTGTAGCAGTTTCTTCCTTCGGTGGCCGGTGGTCGGTCCGACTAGCAATATATAGTCGGGGAACCAGAATCATACAACTAAGGGCCAAAGTAAAGAAAAAGAAGGCAACAGTGAAGAGGGTGTGTTTCTACCACTAGCCGGTTATTTATGAAATTTGCGGTTTTTAATGTTGTTTTTTTAAACTATTTTCGTTTTTTTTTTTTTTTTGTGTTTTACTTTCACAAGATAAAGAAGAAAATAGAAGAGGGAACGTCAGTTAGCGGTCCGGAAAGACTCTAGCTTGACTACCAACCGGCTCTGATAGATATGAGAATAGATAAGGGAACGACATCGCGATCCGCGAAGATCTATTTGAACCATAGTCGTCACGACAGATAAGAAGTAGATGTAACTTGTACATCATGTACGAGCCACTTGTGTACAACAGACGCGTGTATGCGAGTGTGAGTGACAGCTATCGTTAATGAGAGGGAAAGCGAGAGTGAACCTCACACAGAGAATGATCACAAACACGAATATTAGCGTTCACTATAACAAACTGAAGTAATTAGCAATGCTAGCGATTTAAGATTATTTCAACTACCACTTCTGAAATTCACCATATAATGATATGCAACAGAATGTAACGCATGAATGAATGGTGACCTGAAAAATATTCGCCAATTTTTTTATTATCAAGCAAATCTTCTCGGGGTCCGTAAATCTGAACTGCCGAGGTACATGTCCTAGCTTTGCACGTCAGACTCAAATAAAACTCAATACGGGGGATCCCTATTTACCCAAATGCCGTATATGACGGAACGACTTGAGCCAGAATATAATAACCCTGCTCTCTTCTGGTATCTGTAATGGGCGCTCGCAAAATTTCCCGAAGGATATTATAATTCACGAATCACACAAACGCTTGGGGGTACTCAAAACGACTTGAGGCGTGTGGAAAGGTGTGGATTAAATAAGCGAAATAATGATTCTAAGCTTAAACACTAGTCCTACATTATTAACAGACATAACCGCGGGTCACACCGGACTCAAAATGGGTGCCGAACGAACGAATAACTTCGGTTTTATTGTTACCTACTCTCGAACGACGAGCGCAGATCTATTAGGCGTTACGCAACCCCGGGGCAATATCGGGTAATCCTGTGCACTATGATATGGGGGAAGATCACTACGCTATATCCAAATAATACAATTTCGTTAACCTGCTCGCTCTAGCGCCGATAGAACGTGTCACCAAAAAGCATGTAACAATATGTTTTGCTCCCAAATTACAGGGAACCTTACCCCACGCCGCCACCGACCGGGAAAGAGAAAGTGAGGTCAGGTCGGGGACGGGGTTAGGACGAGATGAAAATGAAATGGTATTCGTGATAAGGATAAATCACGAAACGGTTAAATTCGTTTCAGATGAAACAATATAAATCTCTCAAAACAAGAGAAAATAATTAATTCTTAACTAACGAAACGATATTCCATGTTATTGATCAATACTCGATCGCACGGAAATGCGATCTGAGGTGAAAGATAGTGGAGAACGTGCCATCTGCTGTCCCCCCCCCCCCTTAGCACCTTTTAACCCAACAAAAAACAACGGCTTAACACTGGAGAAGAAGGAAAAGAAATAAGAAAGGGGCCCAAACGGGTACTTACGTTTTTTTTGTTTTTCGACATGTCTCTTGCGGTCGAGAGGATCACGCCTACGACGACCGCCTATGACTATGTCTAAAGGGTTAATCGCGGTAATGCGGGTCGCAGCCAGCTCGCCCGGAGAGGGAGGCTGAGCTGACCCTACCGCGTCGGGTGCTTTCACACGAAATCTCCGAGGCCTAGTCATTCTCGGGTATAAGTTAGTTGCCGTTCCAGCTGGGAGCGAAGCCGCAACAGGACATGAGGACGAATCAGAAAGCAGGATATATGAACAGCTCCTCCCTCTCTCCCTGCGGT
>NC_051389.1:36944251-36965162 GCF_015228065.2 Penaeus monodon
CCACCCCCCCACACACACACCAACACACACACCCACCACACACACTTACACACACACTCCCCCCCTACACACACACTCACTAACACCACCCCCCAAAACTAAAACACACACACTCACTACACCACACACCACTACACAAAAACCCCACACCCCAACCACAACACCCCACACACACAACACAACACACAACCCACACACCCACCCCCACACCACAACACACAACCCACACAAACACACACACCACACTACAACACTCACACACACACACACCCACACACCCACCCCACACCACACACAACACAACCACCTCAATCACTCATCACTCACTCACTAAATCATCACTCATCACTCACTCACCACCACTAACCACCACTCACTCACTCATCACTCCCCACACACAACAACACACACACACACACACACACACAATGCCCACCGTGGCCCTATTATTTTATTAGCATTATGATTTTTAAAAATAATTGACAATACCATACCAGTAAGAGATATAGAAAAATATTATGGAAAACCAAGGAAAAGTCTAAACAGGTAAGAAAAAGTGAAAAAAAAATAGATAATAAAGTTTTTAATTGATTGCTATAATTTTCATATAAAAAATTAAAATGCAAAAAAGGAGGTGGGTTAAAATTTAAAAAAATTTTTAGTATGGAATAATTTGAGAACAAACCTATCTGATTCACAGGACTCACCGCAGTACAGTACTGTGAGGGAGGTAGCAAAAAACAATGTTCGTGTACACCCAGGAAGATCCTCTAGTAAAACCCTTCACAGTATAGGGGTGAAGGCCAAGTAATTTAAGTAGTGTTTTTTACGAAAAGGGCTCTTCTAGGACACGCCTCTTATTTAACATGATGGTGACGTGATGATGAGGAAAACAAGTATAAGAAAAGATGCTATTGAATGGTAGCAGGGGGTGGAGGTAATTTTGAGCAAATTTTTATGAGTTACATTTTTTTTTTTTTTTTTTTTCCTCTCTCTTTCTCGGCCCTTCTTTCTTTTCTTTTTTTTTTTCTTTTTTCTTAGCTTTATTTTCTATGGGGTTCCCCATGATGATCGGGTTCTGCAGAATCTTTTAGGGCCGATCCCCCTCCTATGCCAACCTTCTGTTTACCGAGTTTGTAACCCGGTCTGACTTGGCATCAACATACATACTACACCACACACACACACACACCACACAACACAACACCCACACACCACACACACACACACACACAAAATACATACAACACACACACACACACCACAACCCACACACCAACCACACCAACACACACCCCAAACACACACCACACACAAAAACCACACACACACACACCACCCCCGCTTTTTTGATTATTAAGTTTTTTTCTCGCCTTTGAGTTTGGGTCGAGTGAGCAGTGAGTACAGACTTTTTTACCAACTCCACAAGGGGGAATTTGAACTCAGGACCATGAGGGTCGGAGCCAGTGCTCAAAACCCCAAAAACCATCGCCGCATTTTTTTTTAGCCCAGCTTTTTGAGACCCAGTTGATCACTTGACTAGGCGCTGCAGCCTCCTTTGGGAGAGTAATCCTCCCCCTCAACAGGAGTGGAAGGCTTTTTTGTTTCCCCTTTTTGGGAAAAATTTCCTCAAGGAGGGGGAACCCCTTTGGGCCTGGGGCAGCAGAGCCAAAAGCGACAATGGCGGGGGGTGGGGCCCTGCGACCCCAAACCCAGGTCAGCTGCCTGGCCCTTCACCTCATTGTTATTTTTGGAAAGCTTTTTTTTCAGACTTTTCCGAGATTTAGACTCATTTTTCCAAATTTTTTGTTACTTGTGCTTTTTTTTTTAATTTCTTTTAAATTTTTTTGTCCCACCCCGCCCACTGGTTGGGGCAGGCGCAAGGGATCCTTAGCGTGCTGGGCATTGACAATATGGTCACAGATGGAAATTTTCACCTCGTTACCAGGGAAATGAGAAGAGTTTTGAATGCCCACTAAGTTTATTTTCTTCCAAGAGCTTTGAACTCATGGCGAGTCTTTTTGCCAAACTGGCCTTCTGCCAAATTTTCAAACAATTTTCCATACCCACCTCACCCAAAAAGTTTTCAGACAGTTGGTGACACTTGGATTTGGGGTTAATTTTTTCCGTTTTAGAGTGGTGTTTTGATGTTTCACCAAACCCCCTCAGTAGAGTATTTGGGGAAAGTTTTTGTGTTTTGGGCCCTGATCTGATTTTTTTCTGGGTGTGATATCAAAAAAAGTTAAGGAATCCCGCAAAAAAAAAATTTCCAAAAAAAGGGGAAGGGTTTATAAGACCTGAAACCCCTTTAAAACCCCATCATGCTGGTTGACTTTGAAAGGTTTGCATTAAGATTATGATTTAAATTTTCCCTCCATTTTTTGCTTTTTCATATTACCGCAGTAAACAGTAAAAAGTTTTGGGTATTTATATCTTCAAAGTTGGGGGGGGGGGGGGGTCACCTTTTCCCAACCATATGGATTATGAAAGCCCCCGTATTTTTTGTGAATTTTTTTTAAATACAAATGGTTCCACTTTTCCTCACCCGCAAGGAGTCTCAGTAGGTCTAGACAGTTCTGATTTCCCCCCCATTTAAAATTTCAAAAATTTTTTTTTCCTCAAACATTGATATAAAAATATTGTTTATTATTTATATTAGATTAGTTTAAATTGACATTAAAATCTTGTAAAATATAGAAAAAAAATAAACAAAAGAAAAATCTCAAAAACAAGGAAAAGGGGTAAAAAGGTGAGTTTGGTAGGACTAATAAATTTACTCCCTTTTGACTAAGGACGTGAAACCCTCATGCATGAAAAAATAAATGAACTTAATTTTTAGTAGTGGGATTATTTTGCTTCATGCTATTTGGGTTAATCGTTTTAACTCTGTTTTTTTTTTTATTTACCTAGTATATTAACCCATTACTGAAGGGTACCATAGAGGCCCGGGGTCGCGCCGGGGGCTTTTATGTCGCCCCGAGCATGGGCCCCCTCATGCCAAAAACAGCATCCATGCCCTTTCTAAATACTATGAAAATATGTTGTATTTCATTTTCATATTTTTCAGTCTCTACTTGCCAAAATCCATAAAATCGAGGAAAAGAAGGGGGATTTTTTGTTATATAGACCCCTAGTGATCATTATTTGGTCATAGCGAAAAAAATAAGCAGTGGCGGGTCATGGATTTAAAATTGTCGGTTTTTTGCATTTTTTTTTTTTTTTGTTTGGGAAAAATGAGAAAGTGTTAAAACGACTTAATCACATTTTTATGGAGAAAAAAAATCTTTTGGTGATTGTAACAAAAAAAAACTCATGGCAGGTCCAGCATCCTCAGGCAGTGCGTAGTGCCCCCCGCAGATGGTCCCGCCCCTGCCATGGCATGTAGACATGCCCCCTGTCGGAATGGGTTAAAAATAAGTTTGATGAAAATCCCCACCTTTGACAGAACAAAGGCCGCCATCATCACGACACCCCCAAAGGCGCTTGGAGGAAGTCGACGAATGGTATGATCCTGTTTTTTGGCTGGAGCCACCCGTTGTGCCTGTATATTTAGCCATGGACATCTGATGAGACCTCTCTTAGATCCATTTAAAAACCCAAATATTCTATGAGGGGAAATAAGTTTGAGGGGGTGGTGGGTTTTTTGAAGCAGAAGTGTTTGGTACCTAAAACGCACCTCGTTTGGGGCATTTAGCCAAAAGTGTCCTTTTGTGCTAAAATGTGTATGTTTTTTTTGTTGTGTTTTTGATAAAACGAAAAAAAAAAATTATAGACATTTTTTAACCCAAAGAAAACCCACTTTTATTTTTTATTTTTTATTATTTTATTATTTTTTTTGGGGGGGGGCTTATAGACATAATTTTTTAACCCCCCCCTTGAAATTTTTTTGGACAAGAAAGCACAAATTTAAGGGGCTTTTCTGGCCATTACCATGAATTGGGAATAAAGTAGAAGGGGTTCATATTTTATTATGATATTTTTATTCTTTTCTTTAAATTTGGGGTTTGGGAGTTTTAAACCCTTTTAGGGTGAATTTTATGTTTTAAAGAACTATGCAGCTTTCAGGGGGAAAAAAACCCACAAGAATCTTCCCAAAAAAGTTTTTCCCCTTTGGAAATAAAATATACTCAATTCTTTTTTAGGGAGGCTGATTTTAAAAAAGTTTTAATTATTCATTTGAGTATCTTTAAAATACTGTATAAAAATGCATTGGTTTTAGTTGATTTTGTTTAGTTAATGTGGTTTTATTTTATTAATGTCAATGGAGATAGGTTATGTTGATTACATTGTTTGTGGTAGTATTGGTAGCGCTGAAAAGTCTCCTATTTTTGGTTTGAGGAAAAACTATACTCAACCATTACATACAAATAGAAAAAAATAGTAAAACTTGAAATGTTTGGTGCAGGGACATGGGATTTCCTTTTCTTTTCCCTCTAATGCTTATCATTAGCAAAGGTGTGCAATCAGCAAGGATTAGAAGAAAATGGCTATCTGACTTTGGTCCAGTTGGGCTCAGTTCACAAAGCACTATATGATAATACCAGTGCTCAGGAAATGTTGGCCCCAAAAATATACTGTGGATCGCATAATTTTTTGTTGACTTTTCGATTAGATTATTTTTAATGTATGCCAAGATAGAGGAGAGAGGGGAAGTGAGGGAGGAGGGTAAATTTGTTCCCAATTACTAAGGTGAAAGCAAAGATACAATATGCCAATAGTAACACAATGCCAGGGAAACATAATATTGATATTAGCATACGAATTATTTATTTTTCAATGAATATGGATAACAACAAAAATAAAATTTATGACATGATTTGTAGAAGACTGTGTTGGTACCTGTCGGAAAAATCACCGGATTACACCCTTAAACAAATTTCATAAGCAATTACACCCGGAGGTTGTCTACTGTCTCTTTTTTTTGGGTTTGTTTGTTGGTTTAGCCCAATAACCACCAAAAGTTCACTCAATTTACAGATTTAGTTATATATACAGTCGATACATACAACAAAATCTTGCAATCCAAAAGAATTTTACCGAAGAATTGGATTGAATAGACCATAAGGACGGTTCTGAGGACTTTGCATCATTTTGCACATAATAAGCGAGAAAGTATATGATAGCCATACGTCAAAGTCATGCAGATATATTCCTTTTCTAAAATAATGCTATCATTCCTTGCCTGGATGATAGGAAAATATCTCAAGAACTTTGGGGCTGTTCTTGCCCCATTGGAACCAAGTCCCTAATATTTATCTGATAAAAGAAAATAAGATGTAATAGGGACGTGGCTTGATGAATGGTTGTTGAATTGAAATCAACCTGATATAGCTCCAGTTGAAAACCTGTGCAGTTAGATTAAAATGCAAGTATGCTAATCATGAAACCACCTCTATTCCAAGTTTCACATAAGGATTGCAGGAAGTGGGATTAAACAAACTATTTTAAAGTGCATTTGATTGTCACTTGAAAAATTACACAATTCCTCAGGAAGTGCCTCACTGTTTTGCGTATAGTGTACTTTATCCTTTCTTCTTCTTCTTCCTCCTCCTCTTCCTCTCTTTCTTTCCTCTTCCTCTTCTCTTCCTCTTCTCTTTTCCTTTTAAACTCTTTCTTCTCTTCCTCTTCCGCTCTTTCTCTTTATCTTTCTCTTCTCTTTCTCTTTCTCTTTCTCTGTCTCTTCCTCTTCCTCTTCACTTCCTCGTCCTCTTCCTCTTCCTCTTCCTCTTCCTCCTTTTCCTCATCTTTCCTCCTCCGTCTCCTTCCCCTCCTCCTTCCTCCTCCCGCCTCTACCGTTTCATATCCATAAAAAATGGTCATCCCTCTCCATTGGGAATTTCATCAGATCTAACAAAATTTAAGTGACAGTTGACTGGTCTTTAGTGCAAGACTTTACAATATGTAGGTTATTGCATCTTTGTAAATATTTTAAAAAGATCTTTTGGGTATAAAACCTGCCCCATATGAACAACACTGAAGGTTTGTTATAGAAAAAATATTGGAACCGACAAGGAGTGTTAACACTGAGTGTGGTTAGATTTGTTAACAGAAAGAATGTAAAGGTTGTTCAGTTATTTGTAATATGGAGTAAAGTTTTTATTTTTCCCAGTGCAATAATTATGTATCAGCAGAATTCAACAAGCATTGTAGCTACCATACCTTGGTAAGTTGAATTCAGTATTAATCCTTGTTACTTTTTAATGACATTCATTTACACTAATTTTTTTATGAAGTGTCTGAATGTTGGAGTTTAGTTCATACTCATTTATTTATATTTTTTAAATGCATAAATTCTATTTGAAAAATATTGTTTGAATATTTATAAAAATATTTGCTTGATATCATTTTGCCCAAAAATTATTTTATGTGAAAGCATGACATAATAATTTGGGTTAGCATGCAGTCAGCTTTCACAAAGAAAAAGAGTTATGGACAGTTCTTAAGAAAGAATAGAATAAAATGTCGATATGTCGGGTTTCTTTAATCTGAGCCAATTATCTATGATAATTGTACCCAAAAAATCATAGATGCAGAAGATATACAAAACATTTAATGAAAGATATGTTTTAAGGTTGCCAGTTTTTTCATTATCCACAGCTGCCCAAAGTCTTACATTTTAAAATGGGGGGGGGAAAGGTGCTAGCAAATAAGTTTCTAATAAAAAAGAATTAATATCCTTGCTGTTGGTTCATATTCACTGGAGATCAAGAGAACCAGCTTTCTTCCTGCATTAATATTTTTTGTATCTGCCAGAAGAAGACTGCTTTTTCTAAATATTGGAAGTCGTGTTCGATATATAATGTTTGATGGCATAATCACTATTTGGGAAATTATATCATCTTGTGAATGAGATATTTAGTTTCAAATATTAACAACTTTCTAAAGTCCCGATGCCTTGGAGCAAGTTCTTGTTTGTTACAAAATTTTGATAGTATTCAAACCAAAAGACAGATGTGATTAGGTACTTATGAAGAGTTTTAGCATGAAGAAACAACACCAACATTGTGTAGGATTTAATAATTTTTTGGTGTGGATTAGAAAATATGTCATTGTCTTCACACATAGACGGCTCCACAAGTGGTTTGTCACCAAGGAGTCCGTTATTAGACCTACCAACGACATTGTTACCCTTTTCCTAAAAAGGTAACACCGGGCATCTCCATGGAAAGAAAACTGGGACCCTTCCACGTACTAACCCAAGATCACAACATTGAAAACTACAACTTAAGTATCATGCTGCTGACCACAGCGGCTCAGGGACATGAACTACGTTAAAGAAGAATTACACTATGAATAGTATTGGAAACAAAAAAAACACATTTCTGCAAATTCAGAATGGGGGGAAACCAGGCATGGTCATAGGCCTACTGATAGGATCCTTGGTGGCTGGGCACAGTTGGAGCCATCTGTATGGTAAACAAAAATCACAGAAAAACAAAGGGGACAATACAACATCTGTAGTCATGGGCTAATCACCTAGCCCTTACCCCTTATGGGGGAACCCTGAGAGTTGACAATGTTCTCTTTCCACTTATTCAGGCCTCCCATGGGCAATAATGAAGCTTTTTTTTACCTTGTTCCTTCATCAACTAGCGATCTCAATTTGATTTCCATGGTTTCCTGATCCTGCCTCTCTTAGACCACAACTCTTCTCTTAATACCTAATACTCCTCGATGAGTAGGTCACACTCTAAGTATTCCAAATCATTACCTAGGTCATTATTCAACCTTCAGAATAACCCCTAATCTCAATCATCCTCCGCCCCATCTCCTACTGCATAGTTTCTTCATTGTTACCCCTCCTATGTTACTACTCTTCATCCTTATTGTCCTCTTCCCCACAGTACTACCTCACTCCACAACCACCCCATTTCTTACTGCCCGTCCTTTGACTGCTTCCACCTTTGCAAAACCTTTTGAGTAACATTGGTAGACCCAGCTAAGGGGGAAATTTCTTGTGATTCCTCCTGCAGCCCATTAACTCATCCAGTATCTTATTAAATTAACAAGTAGACAAGTTATTTTTGCAGTTCATTCCAAATTGTTCATACCTTGTCATCAGGCTTGCGTTACAGTTTAGCATCATGAATCCCTAGCTCGTCACTATCTTACCATGACTGACCTCCGGACAAAACAATTCTTGCTCAACCTCCTCTTCCCGTTAATGTTTGATACTGGAAACTGTTTCCGTCTCCCCTACCGATTGCTCTGAGCAACAAGGATCCTGGTCAGACGTTTAAAAAACAACCTGTTTACCTGCCTCATTGACCACGATGCAATGGCAGTACAGTGGCCTAAACTATTCCTCCCAGAGAACAGATGAAGTCTTTCACAAGTATTGCCAAAGATACCTTCTGTAGACATTGACCTTCCTCATAAATTTATATTGGTGGAGTGCTCGTTCCCTGGTTTGTGTTGACCGTTACTAACACCTCCCCGTCGTGTCAGAAATGCAGAAAATGCTGCTGTATTTGGGAAAACCAGCCTCAAACACTCGACAAACACCGCCCCGCCACCCTCACTGTGCTCACCATGGTCATGGCTGTTGTCCCATAATGTGCTTGTATGGCATGGCAGCTCCAATAAAGTGTTGCCCTCCCTCCTGCCTACAAGCTCGAATCTGAGGTACAGTTCCAGATTCAAACTAGGCCTCACTTACGAGACGGCACATCGACGAGGTTGTTCTCTTCTGCCTCTTCCTGCCTCCCCTCCCATATTTCAAGATGTCACAGTATCTCCCTTCAGTATCTCTTCTCTCAAGCCAAACGATCCACCTCTACGCTCTCCTTTTCCAGAATATATCCAGATACTCAATCTCTACCATCCCCCCCCCAATCCCTTGCCCGTTGTTGTCGTGGGGCGGGGGGCTTCGGAGCGGAGAACTGGGACCCAATGATGGGGACTCCTCAACCTGGGGACTCCAGCCCTCGACTCAACTAATTTTGATGGTCTTTTTGTTCCTTCCCACTTTCGTTTCTGTCCCGTAAACAAACCCTTCTGCTATCCACTCCTAAGGGTGAGAGGCCGTGCTGAAAGGATAGAAAGGATGACTTTGTGCCAGTCCTGAACGCCTGAGGGAGCCATGGGCACGGTATTCCCCTCGATTTGCGTTACCTTAGCCCTTATCCTTAAAGGGGACCCTGAGGCGGTGGACTGTTTTTAGACCCAACATAACCCCAGGCTTACCATGGCCGTAATGAAAATTATCCCCACATAGGGGCAATGAGGCTGCCCCTTTATCAAATAGCCCCACGATGTAAAAAACCCACCCGATTCACCTGACCCCAGGCTCTCCTTTGACCACGGCTCCGAACACTGCCAATAACTACCCCCTCATCAATGCCTACTAGTACAGTAGCCAACAATCAACCTAAGGTAACATTTTCCACTCTCCCAGCATGCTCAACGTCAACACTCTACCCCCACTAACCTCCCAACACAACCACCCCATCATCCAACCACCCCCATCCTCCCTTATTGCCCACCTCTCAATAAACACTAACTCCCTCAACACACTCCATCTTCGTCACGACCCGCCCCTCTACTTACCCCTTATCTCTGCAACAATCTTGAATACTCTCTTTTTTAGCGCAGCCAAAGGGACCGATTTTTCGGGAGCCCTCCCCACAGCTACCTACTCTGACAACACACTTCTCTTCCAACAATGTCTCACAAAAAAAAGTAAGGTTTATAAGTCTCTTTCCGTAGCCGGACCCGACCGCTCCGTCTTGTCACAGGAAACATCCGAAAACCAACGCTATAGCATTAACAAAAAACTAACAGACCTATATCGGTAACCATCCTTGCAGAAACCCATTCTCAACCCTCAATACTTGACCGGAACAGTTTCAATCTCCCCGCAAATTGCCCAATCTATGACAAAGATGGTAGATTGTGAGAAGACCTACTGCCTGTCCTCAGCAGACTGATGATGCAACATCAGTCAAGTGCTACTCACATTCCTCCAGAGGTTACATCGAAAGAAAAAGAAACCTTACTAACATAGCCAAAATTACCTTCCGTAGACATGACCTTCCCTTTAAAGTCTATCATAGGAGGGAGAATCCCTCCCTGTTCGTCCATACCACCCTCTCCACGTCAGTTTGCCAAAATTGTTGGCGTCTAGGGACACCAGCCAAACAGTGCCGTTCCACAGCCAGATGCCCAACTATGGTGCCCAACGGGCCATACCGATCTAACTGCCTATGCACAATAACCGCACATGTGCCACCCTGTGTGGCTGGCCCCAGAATGTTATTTTATTAGCGGGCTCTGATTCCCACCTACAAGTTGAGTCTCGAGGTAGCAACTTCAGATTCAAACTTGGACTCACACTACGTGAAGCCAGGACAAGAAGAGCACCTCAGTGTCGACGGTTGTGGGTTTCTCTCCCTTACTCCTTACCAGTAATACTGCTTCTTCTACCATTCTACTAAACCCACCCCCCTACCCTACAACCTACATCCTAATCCCCCTCTTCTACCTCCTACCTTCCCCAGTCAAACTTCTTTTGCCATCCTAAACCAGACACCCAATCTCTACTACAGTACTCTAATACCTCCTACAAACCCCAACACCTTCCCCCTCCTCCCTCCTCGCGCACTACCCGTAACAGACAGAACAAAACGTTCCACCCCCTGATTCCCCTACCAAACACAATCACCTTCCACCTCCTTTGATCTTATGTTGAGACAAACCAGTCCTCTCTTCCCCCCTCACAAGAAATCCTTTATCCCCCAAACTCCCGCGAACCAAATCAGAAGAAGAAAGAAACCAGTGAAATATTCTAGCTTACCTAATGAAAACTGACACTCAACCTCCAAATCTTACAACTCCTGCTCCTTTCACCTGCAAGTAACCTGCCATGATATCATCCTCCTCAACGATATCCCCCCTACACCCTATCCTGACTAACCCACACCCAACACCAGCCCCATCCCCCCCGACCCCAACCCCGCCCACACCGCCCACATTACCCTCCCACCATCCTTCTCTATACTTCCTTCCTCCTGGATACACAAGTGAATCCCTTATGTAACCCTCCACCATCCCTCTCTCTATCCTTCTACTCCCTTCTGATAAACCCGTGAAATCCCTTAAGTCACAAGTTATCCCCTTCCACAGGCCCCTCTGTCTCCTAATACCCCCTCCTAGAGTAGAAACACCAAAAAAAAAAAAAAAAACTCCCAAACTCTCCATCCTAAGACTCTCGGTCCTATCCACACCCTCCTAGCTGCTTACCCTCAAAATCTCCAAAACGTACTAAATCTATATCCACTAAAGTATTATAAACTAGACTTCATTGGAAAATATTCGCGGTTCCGCTCCCACAGACATGGACCTTTGTCATATCCTTTCTTCTTATAACCCATCTATTGTATGCCTTCAGAGGACCTTGCTTACACATCCTCAATTCCAATACCCAATCCCAATTATCTTTTGTCTTTACCCACATTCCAACTTTATGTTCTCGTCCCATATTACCTCTGCTTTCCCCCACCTATCCTCCTTCACCGAATCCCAACCTATCAGACATCCTTACAGAATCCCACACATTCTGTTTCTACAACATCTTTCTTTCCTCAAACGCCATACATATCCTTCCATTCTAAACTAAACCCTTACCATACCCGACTCTAACACCTCTTCCCTAACCAATTTCCTTTGCCCAGATTAGACAACATAATCATCTAACTCAACCACCCTTCCCCTAACATTAACTATAGTGAACATGACCTTCTTTAGTTCTAGCACAAATTTATCTTGCTTTTAACTAACCATTAAACATTAACCATTACCACTTCCCCGATGCCTATCCCTTCTTTTCACTTTACTTGTCGCACAAGGCAATCTAAACATTCCACCCCATCTACCGCATCCTGGCCAACACCCACCTCTCCCTCTGCTCCTCAGACATTTATTCCTTCTCCTCCTCCTCTTAAGAAGACCTTTGTTTCTCAGAAATTCTTGAAGACATCTAAACCTTCCTAAACATGACCCAAGAGAATACTCGCTCACCTCATGTTACCCCCCCCCAAACTCTATGTTACTGTTCACTTCTTCTTTCAAGTAGTTGACTGAGATCCATCCTGCCACTCTCCCAACACACGCTCCTCCCTTCACCTGCCCCATCCCCTTCTTGCTTCATTATCCGTACAGCTGCACCAGGATATTCACGAGACACTGTGTCACAACAGTGGTCCTGCTCAGAGCCGTTCCCCTCCTGACATTTCCTGATAACTTTCACCACCTCCCTTGTTCCCTTACTCATTTCCCTGATTCTTCTCAGCTTCTCTAACTACCCCTTGCTACTCTTAAATTACCCGTTGATTATTTTTATGGTAGCTCTTTGCCGTTTTCTTCATACAGTGCCCCGCCTCCCTTCTCGACACGTAGATACTTCTCCATGCGATCTAGTGCCTATGCCCTAACCCCTTTCCCCTTTACTACTTACCCGCCGTACTCCATTTACCAGTACTCCCCTTTTTACCCTTTTCACAGTCATTGCTATCTCATAATGCTTCAGACAGCTTGCCATTAATACGTTAATTCTAATCTTAACTATTTTAACCCCCCTTTCCTGCCACCTACTTTACCATAGTGGTGTATGACCTTTGATGTAGAGCACATTATTTGTGCCAAATTCTGTCCGATGATAAACTACAACGTCCGCGCCACAAGGTCCACAGCCTCGGAGCGCATTTTCAAGGCCCGTGGGAATAGAATGCTGACCGTTAGGAGCCGTCAGTTATGGGGAGGATCCTAAGGTCTGGCTTGCCCCCCACAAAATTTTAAACTAATAAATTTAGTTACAGGCAAATAAAGCAGAATATACTACTACATCAATGGTTTTTCTTTCTTCAAAGTTTCACCTAGAGGCATATTTTTATGCTACGGCCAATAGCCATAAAGGTGTAATTAGGGACAAAAATTCCAGGTGTGGCCCTGAGGGGGCGCAATCCGTCTTAGGAGGGGCAATTTACCTCGGCCCCCCAAATGACCCCTGCCGACCCATCTGCCTTCCCCCAAGATAAGCTGAAATGACGCCCTCTGCGTACGTATGCAATAGTGTATAAATAGTATGACACTTGCAAGTTTTTTTACTAGTTCTGTTACTGCATTAAGGATGTCAGTGTGCCCAGTTCAGTTGTGGGATTGACTATAAGTTAATGTAAGAACGGAATGTCAACCATTAAACTCTACGGAAGAGTGGAATGAAGAATTAAAAGATTTTTAAAGTGGGAATGTTCCCTTTTTCAAGTATTATAAGATTGCATTAAAACGAATGCCTGTGTGGTCATTGTTTTGTATATTTATTTGTAGAATTATAACTTTATGGAATGTTAGTGTTTATGAGAATTATTAAGCGAAATGTGAGATTTCAAGAATCATAAAGAGCAGAATGTCGATGTTGAGTATTAAAACACGGAATGTTGGTTATTTTAGTATATATAATAGCGGAATATCAGATTTTAGTATTAGAAACGCGGAATGCGGTGTTTTGAGTATTATAGAAGCAGAAGTCCGAACTTTTTTGATACTCAAAACACCAACTTTTTCTTTCATGATACTCATACACTGCATCCACTTTTAAAATACAAAAACCTCGACTTCACTTTTAAAATAAAAAAAACCCGGAAAACCCCTCTTTTAAAATATTAAAACACCGACATCCCCGTTTATAAATTTTTTTCATAAAAAAAAAAGTGACATTCCATTTTAAAAAATACTTGCTCTTTCCTAGAGTTATGATTGCTTCCTTTTCTTACTTCTTTTTCCTACTTCCTTTTTTTACGTCCGTTTGTCAACCTGGGGTCTCCTTCGATAAAAAAACTTTTCTTTGTCTCGATTTTTCCCAACGACTAGCGGTGTCAGTCCCCTGCCCCACAACATCCAATATTGTCAAATTTTTTGTGCTTTATGCACAGTGCCCATTTCGCCACTCCATTCTAAGATCAAATATTTTGATAGAAAAGCTCCATCTTTTAAAAATTATCTTATTGTCGACCCAAATTTGGGCTTGGTTTTTTGCTTCAACAGTACTTGAACACTATGGGGATGTATCAGGAATAAACAGACCGGTCTTGATTTTTTGTACTGCAAAATGTTCCACTAATCCATTCTCCAAAAAAGCTTTTGGAGATTTTCGCTTCTTCTTTTTTTTCCTCTCTGGCCTTTGTCGGGATCCAGAGATCTTTTTGCGAACGTTTAAAGTATTTTTGAAAAGGGGTTTTTCCCATACATGTTTTCCCCCCTTGACAAAGGGGATCAACTAAGAGCTGGCCCTACTGGGTCTCACGTCTGCATCATTTTGAATTCGGGGATGTCAACTTTTAAACCCTGACAACAATCGTTTGTCACTTCCTGAAAGAAATGCCATGGCTATCCTGTACGAATTTGGTAAAAATTAAATAAAAAGACATCAATACGTACATCTTTCCATGATGTGAAAATACGTGTTCACTTCCTGTGTTTCCCGTCTGCATTGGCAAGTTCTCCTATAAATTCCCGCTACCCCCAGAACCTCTCTCCCTGCCGTTTGCCTACTGCCCCTTATTTAAAAGGGGGTTTTCCCGTATTTTTTTGAGTGTGGAAAGATGAAAGGTTCACGAATCTCATTTTTCCCTTTCCCCCAAAAATAGTCTTTTGGCCAAGGATTTTTTGTTTTTACTTTGGGTATTCCCTTGCGAAAATACCTTGCTAAAAGGATCTTGGAAACTTGGTTTTCCTCTTGGGTGGACGGGGCATGCATGAATCTCTGTGGGCATCCCGTTTCCTGGGCCGCATTTTTGGTTTTGGCCTCGTCCTGCGATGAAGTTTTGTGATAAAAAAGTAATCCCCACCGCGGGATTTTGACTCTCTATCACCCCTCCCACTAGGGGGGTTGGTGCCTCCTTAACATCGGGATACCCCACTTTTGAGGCCCCATGGGGATGGCCCCGGTGGAAGCGCCTTTGCCATGGCCCCCTTAATCTCACAAGCTCACTTCGCTTTCCCCACGATTTATACCCACAGGGGCGACATCGGGGGGGGGGGGCAATTCCTCCTCCTAGACCTGTTGCCCCCTAAATTTTTGGGATACTAAATAAAAACCTTTGGGCCCCCGGTTTAGTTAAAAGCCCCTTAAACAGCATTTCCTCAAAAATATTTTTCACTTCGCTCGCCTCCCCAAGAAAAGCTAAAGTGACGCGCCTGACCCCGTGCAAAATCTAATCTAGGGGGACATGTCACGGGGCTGATACCAAAGATCTGATAAATTGCTGTAAGTGCGGGGCTTGGAGGTCCGAAACGGTCGTCCTAAAAAGTCGCAGCTCGGCGAAATCGGCCTGACCCCGCGTCCCCACAACGTCCCCCTGTTTTCAGCTGCTGATTTCGGGATCGCAATATTTTGGTAGGTTTTAATTAGCCCCTGTTACCGCAAGACCAGTAATCGACTTTTGTAAGTCCCCGTCGATCAGCAACCTGCTAGCCCCGGGGGGTAACGATTTGAACCAACCCCAGCTCCATGCCTCTTACCCCCACGGCCTCAAAGGGCACTTTTCCTTTCACAAATGTATTCTTTTTGGCTCACATAGCTCTTTACACCACCAATCACGCCACTCTCTCCCCCCAACATACACACCACACACACACACACCCATCACACATGCATAAAATTTTAAAAATAAAAAAAAAAATATTTTATATTAAAAACAATTTTTACACACACACCCAACACCCCAAAACCCAAATAATATTATAAAATTTTATATATTTTTAATTATAATATATTATTAGTATAATATCATTTTACCCCCACACACACAACACCCACACAACACACACACCCCCAACACCACAACCCCAAAACCCCAATATTTTAAAATATATATATTATATAATATATATATAAATAATATATTGTTACTATTCACAAGAGAATTTGAGAAAAAGCAGCGCGCTGAACTCTAATTTCCAAATGCGGTCCCCAAATTAGACAAAAAGTCAAAGGGCCCCGATATAAAAGGGCTAAAATCCACGTAACAACAGCTTGCGTTAAGTATAAAGTGATTATCAAGTTTCTTCTTGTTTTTCACTGATTCTTCAGTTCTTTCCCATATTAAATGCTCTTTAATTAGTTTTACAAAAATATCATTAAAATTTTAATTCATTCATTCATCATGAGGCCTTCCCTTTAATGTATTTTCAAAATTCTTTATTGATGGGGCTTTCTTATTGATTGTAAGCCTTTTTTATAAAAAAATGTTTTTTTAAAAGTTTTCTTTCATTTTAACAATTTTCCATTTTATTAGTTTTTATCATTGTCAAAAGAGAAGAAAAAAAAACTCAAAATTTTCACAACTTTTATTTAATTCCTTCACAACAACAAAAAAAAAAAAAATTCTATCTATGCGAATTTAAATAAAATATAATATTCGCCCTAACCCCAAACAAAGATTTCCCAAACCGTAAAAAAAAAACAACAGCACCGGCAGGAGGTCAGCCCGGCCTTGGCAAAAGGATGGCCGAGGCAATTCGCCGGGGAAACAGTGCGCTCAAGACGGTGTGTGGTTTTTGGGGGGGGGGGGGCACAAACGCTACTGCTGGAATCCTATTTCCCCATACCCCGTTTTTTTTTAACCCTTTTACTGATTATTGATTTTACTTGGTTTTAAGAATAATTAATATATATTTATATATAAATTATATTATAATATATATAATTTTAAATATACACAGAACCACCCCTACTTACATATATACATTGAAATATAAAATTATATATTATATATAATATATATCTATATATATTAATTGGGGTGTGTGTGTGTGTGTGTGTGTGTGGGGGGGTTTTTTGTGTTGTGTGTGTGTTGTGTGTGTGTGTATGAAATTTTCTCTACATACGACATAATACTACAACATAATAATATTTAAATATATTATTATTAAATATTATTCACACACACACCTCTTTTCCCCTCTCCCTCCCTCCCCCCTCCCTTCTCCCTCCCTCTCTCCTTCTCTCCTCTCTCTCTTCCCTTTCTCTTCCTCCTCCTCTCCTCTTCTCCTTTTTCCTCACAAAAAACCACACACACCACACAAAACCACACACACACACACACACACACACACCTCTCTCTCTCTCTTCTCTTTTCTTCTCTCTTCTCTCTCTCCCCACACAACACACACCACATTCAAAGGAAAATTTTCTGGTATTTACAAAAAATAAATGAATATCATCGAATTCGTGAAAAAGCATTCTCTTCTATTTCCCTTCTCACCGACAAACTCAAAGAAGCCTCCCACCACTCCCTTTTAAAAAGAGAAGGAAAACTTTTAAGACCATTTACCAATGATAGGAGAATGAATAACAATTAGTTTGATTACTCTACTTTTCTAACAAAAAGATCACTTTTATATTTCCCAAATAATTACTTAATACATTGCCAAATATATACTTAATCAGGGTTCTTCAAACTTTTTTTTCACGACCCCCGTTTTATTTTCTGGTTTCCCCTTTACGCCCCCGATGTCCATTTTTAAACGTCCCTTTCTCTTCAAATTGATATCAGTTTTTATTTCACGCACACACCCAGCACACGTACACGCACACGCACACGCGCGCGCGCGCACACACACACACACACACACACACACAAACACACCACAACACACACACACCAAAAACACACAACACCACCCAAAAACACTTTAAAAGGCTATATTGAAAACATTTAATTTTTCCCAAAAAATTTATAAAATAGAAATCGGATAAGTTTTAATACCTTTGCAAAAAAGCAAGGGGAAAAGTCTGCACTTACGTGTTTTAGTGTGATGGTGTCCCCGTTGTCTTCGTTATCTTTTTCCAGTTGGGTTTCAGGGGGATAAAACCACACCTGCGGCTGTAGGGTTTTCGATTTCTTTCTTGCTTTTTAGTTTTTTCAAAGGGTTTAGAACCCCGCTTCACCAAGTATGTATTGTAAAAGGGATCAAAAAAAAATACTTTTCTTACTTTGATGGATATTCCTTTGGGAAAAACTATCAGAAAAGATGACAGAGGGGGAGACCGCATCCTGTTCTTATATTTTCCTTTGTCAATGAAGAAATTCTTTCCATCAGGTTAAGGTTTAGCCCCAAAAAAAGCTTTGGTTTTTTAAAAAAAAGGGTCCCTTTACCAATGGTTTTCTCTTATATTTTTAAATTTTCTTCAGAAAATCTTTCAAAACTCTTAAAAAGGGAGGGGCAGCGATATCACATTTCAAGTGGTTTGCTGTTTTAAACTTTTACTGACTCTTCATTTTTTCCTTTCTTCTTGGAAAAAAGTCAACTGGTTTGTACCCGATAATGCTTGGTTCGGAGTCTCTTTTAATTTTTATGCTTTAATCTCATTTGCGAGAACTTCACTGCAACACACAAGGGCCGGTTCTCCCTTTTCCTGTCCAACTGAAAGAAGCCCTACTTTAGAAAAAACGTCACTGATGCCTTGTCCATACTTGACTTTTTCTTGGGAGGGGCTCAGAAACTTTGTAATCGCTTTTCTTTGTCGAGCCAGGGTCGTTGGGCCCGTGTGTTTTTATAGGTGCACAGTACTTTCGACTGACAGAGACCGTTTTATAACAAACGATCATTTTCTTTTAAACGTTTGGTATAACTTAGTGTCATGGGGTTCTTGTGTTTATCTTTACCTCCCCCGGTAAAAACTTAAGATGACATTTCGTACTGAAGATGAAGATTTTGAAAGCGATTATCCCCGTCTCGGACAGGGAAACAAACGCGCGGTCCATTTCCCTTTCCACAATCTCCTCCCCTCCCCTTTACAATGATGACAAAGAAAACCCTTTCCCAAAAATGGCATGTCCCGGGGCCATTGACAGGAATCCGTGACCCTTTTCCTCGGGCTCGCTGGTATTTACCTCCCTTAGGCACTCCGCCTCAGGGCCGGGCCCTCAATTCCATTAACGTTCGTGTTTTTATGTCGTTTTGTTTTCATAAGACCCATCAACCCCCACACACCACACACACACAAACACACACCACCACACACCACACACACCCCCACACACACGCATTCACCACATTCACACACAACTTTAACACACACACACACACACACACACACACAAACAACACACACACACACCCCACACACACACAAACACACACCACACACACCCACACACACACACACACACACAACACCACACACGACACACACACACACACACACAAGCATTCAGACACCCATTCACACACACACGATTCCAACCACGACACACCCACATAGACCACACCCCAAAACCACACACACCACACACACACACAACAACAACACAACACAACACACAACACACACCACATACAAAACACATAGGGCGGAGCGATCTATGATGGGGGGGGAAAATTTAAAAATTTAGAGATTTCAAATTTTTTAAAAAAAGCAAATATGATACCTGTCATAGGTGGGGAGGGGGGTCTTTTCTTTGGGGGGGGGGGGGGGGGGGGTTCGGATTACCTGGTATAGGGGGCAAGCGAGTCTTTTGCCCTGGGGGGGGGGTTTAAAATCAAAAACTTAAAACTATTTTAAAAATAGCAAACATGAAAATTTTGCACAAAAATAGATAAAAAAATAAATTTCAATAATTCCCGAAAAAAACTTATTTTGTTCTTTACAGTTGTATGTTCCCTCACAAAATTCGAAGAATTTAAAAAAATAAAAATCTGGGGTCCTTTACAATGAGGGAGACTGCGAAACATTCCGCGCAGTTCCCGGAGATTTTCTTTCCAGGAAGTAAAAAAAAGTTTTATAATGTTATCTATTTTGTCATTTTATAGGGATATAAACTTCCTCTCCCCCTTTTTGGGGATTTTTTCTGTGTCGGTATCTGGTTTAAAAGTTTTCATCCCAACCCTGCAAAAATAACTCTAGTTTTCATTACTTTTTCCCTATAATGTTCGGATAGTGAACTGTAGTCTGTACCTATAAAATTTCCAAAAAACAAAAAATCAAAACTAAAATGTGTAACAAAAAATAACTTTTTGGGTTTTTAATAATGCATAGTTTTATGATTTTTAGGGCAAAAAACGCCTTTCACACAACATCGCATGACACGTTCTCATATTTTTATAATTAACCATCAGTGTATTCGTTTTTTATATATATATATTAAAATAATTTTATATATATATATTATATTATTTTATATTATATATTATATATGGTTCCACAAATTTTTGTGGGTGTTAATGTGTTTTTTTGGTGGGTGGAGGGGGGGGGATTTGCTTTAAAAAAAGATTACATGTCATGGCCCCGGGAAAGTCTGTCCTTTAATTTTTATACCCACTAATCCTATAGAAAACTTTTAACAAAACGTTCATGAACCAACATGTCCTTAGAATGAAACCATTCTGGTAAAAGGAATATGTTAATTTTAGTATATTTTTTTTAGTCTATGTGAACTGTAAACCCAAAAATAAAGCACAGTTTTATCACAATTTTTGGGGGGGGGGGGGGGGGGGGAGCGGGATATCTCTTGCCCCTTAGTTTTCATTCGGGGGGGGGGGGGGTTTTGCTCGCCCGTATGCCCCCCCCCCCCCCTTTTCCGCCCCCTACATATACGATACATAATACATACATAAATACCATACACACACAGATAAACAAATATATTATATATATAGTGTATAAGTAATAATATGTATATATACTGATACAAAGTAATACCACATATACAAAATCTTTGGCCGGACAAGTCGGCCCGGTCCAAGCCCGGGTAAAAAGAGGTTGGGGTCAGGGAAGGGATCCGACCATAAAAAAATACTGCCGAAACCCGACATGGCGACCCCCTATAAGGATGGGATAAAGCTACGAAAAAAAAAAAAGAAAAATATCATTATTATTTGATTATATTTATTTATTGAAAATATTTAATAT
>NC_051389.1:36965262-36982762 GCF_015228065.2 Penaeus monodon
TTTAGCCCTGTCCTGAGGATTTATCTCATCGTCATGAATACCCTAGAGGCCGAATATGTCAAGCTAAAGATAAATGATAAAATAAAAACAATATGCTTATTGTACGTGTGCATGAAATTGAATGTTTTAACCAAAAGCGCAGGCATACAAAAGATCAACTCGAGTTGCGCTCTTCATAGTCAGGGCCCTTATTAATATGAAAGGATTTCACTACGAAAGCTGTATAGATTTCAAGATAAATATTTGTTGCAAGAGCATGACGATCCATTGAAATGCAGGCTCATCAGCGGGGTGCAGAATTTATATATGACTCCGCTCCCATAAATAGGGGCGGAGTCATAGGAAAGTTTTAGCACGACAGCTTTTGACGGCGAAAATAAGGCCTGTTGTTAATAATATCAAAATTTGTTATTATTATTTTTAGTTATCATTATTATTATCACTTTGTTAACATTACGTCATCATGATATGTTGTTTTATCAATTTTATTACCATTATTTTCTTAATTTTTTGCATAAATTGATAGAAACTGTACACATCTTTTTATTTAAATTGCTCACACATTCCGATACATCTTATGATACGATAATTCTAGGAATATAAAATGGAAAATGGTGTTTACGTTCGCCATCTGGGGCCAGCGTGGCTCCCTATGAATATTCAAGTAGAACTAAACAAGTTTATTTGGAAAGAAAAGACTAGCATTGTTGTACACTTACATTTGGAGATCAGAGACTTCCTGATCAGACCACCAACAAACCTGAATACCTCAAGATCTTCAGCGCATGTGTTGGGTATACTCTAATTACTGAAATTTTAACTATCTAAACCTGTGGGATGTGGGCAGAAAAGAGTGTAAAAATGTTTAGGGTTGAAGCCAAGGGGTTCTGTGCTTTCAAAACTATGAGTTGACTGTACTTTGCAAAGGCAATAAATTGGAAAAATACGATACACTACGGTAAAGGTCTGAGAAACGTCTGCAAGGGGGCGAAGAATAATTGCCCGGAAGAGATTCCTGGGCCCTGAAACAGTGGTTCTCATCCGTTTACAGTGCTGACACACTAAGAATAGGTCCTGTCTTCTCCGACACACTATTTTTTCCAGTTACTGATACAAATGTTTTAAACATGTCTTGTTGTTTTCTAAAAATGTACAGATTGTTGTAAATAACTGATAAAGATACTTTTGCCTGGGCTGGGACTGGCAAATAAACTGTATACTCGTATTATTAGCTAGGACGGTTGACAGCACGCCCTCAATGATCTTTCATCATTACTTTTCCTCACTTTGAAATTAAAGCAATTTTCATATGCCGAATCATGTTTTCAACCTGAAACTAGCAACTTTTCTCAATGTTTCCGCCTAAAAAAAAAAAAAAAAAAAAAAGACAAAAAAATTCCGTGACGCGTTTGTGCGTTGCGACTCACAAGTTAAGGAACCACCGATAGAATGACGAGTCATGTCTTGGCTCGACCAGCGTGTCCGCGTCATGTCCAAAAGAGAGCTTGACAGGGATACTTGCGATGCATTGGAAAAAAAATGCAAATCCCACTCCTGTGTTCGTAAAGAACAACTGGTTCGAGCAAGGATAGAATGATGTGCGAACTACTTGCTATCTTTTTTAAGATGGAGAGTGCTACATGGCTGAGAGCAGAACGAGTTGTCTGTGGCTAGTGAGAATGAAAGGTATCCTAATTATCCTAGTTAACAAAGAGCAAGACAACCGACCAAGACGTAGGGAATATCACAGGCAATGGTTAATGGTTAATGGTTAAAAGCAAGATAAAATGTGCTAGACATCTAAGGTCATGTAGCACTATAGTTAATGTAGGGAAGGGTGGTTGAGTTAGAGATTAATTGTCTAAGCTGGGCAAAGGAATTGGTGAGTGAAAAGGGTTAGGGTCGGGTGTGGTATGGATTTAGATTAGATGAAGTCTATGTATGCGTTTGAGGAAAGAGAATAGTTTGTTGAAGCAGAAAGTGTTGGATTCTGTAAGGATGTCTGATAGGTGGGAGGTCGGTGAAGGGAGGATAAGGTGGGGGAGAGCAGAGGTACGGGTTGTTTCAAAAAAGTGGCACGACAGTAGGATATGTGGGATTTAAAGGGGAACATTACATAAGGAACATACGGGTGGATCAAATTGTGACATCAGATAGGAGTGTGTTAGACGGGTGTGGCCAATGCGTGAGCGGGCGAGAGCGGTTCCCAACGTCTGTTCCGATGAAATGGAGCTGACCAGGAGGAGATTGATAGTTTTACAGAAGTAATTTAGTGCGGAGGCTTGACCAAAAAGATTGCCATCGATTATACAAGAAGGTCTTAACGTGTGGGTAATAATCCGTGGCTGGGATACGTGAGAAGCGTGGACAAAATATAATCACAGGCAAACATTCAACAGTACAGGACGTTTCTGATGTTTTAGCGGCGCACCATAAATACAGTAACGTACTTCAAATAAATAAACCTCAAATCTTCTGTTTCTATGCATCACTTGAAGATTTATGAAATAAGCTTTTTATTCATTCCATATAATTTAATTGACGAGTTATATGGTAAAATACCGACTCGAGTTTGTAAATCATATCACGGATATGCAAGCGCAATAGATTTACTGTGTATCAGAATATCACTTTCATGCGAATAAAATTATATGCTACCAAATGAACCTTAGGATTTTAGTTTTATTTTCTGTACACCCCACGCTGTACATCGACTTTTTTCTCCCCAAGGATACAATCATCCAATGTGGACTCGGGCTGGTATGCCCACTGTCAGGGTTTGGAACACTGTATTTTCAAAGTTATTTTTCTTTCGGATAATCCTACATCAAAAAATCTTAATGGTTTTATCCGTACTGATGGAGTCATACTTAAACATGACGTCAGGGTCTCGTGGTTTTAGAAAGACCAAAATAATGATCCATCCAACAATATGGTTGCACATTTGCTTAATTTTTTCACATATTCCTCTACATCATTGATACTTAATGTAGGGCTGCAGTATATCTTGCTAAAATTTCCTTCTACCTTCCGAGCAGGCCGTGTCTTGACCAAATTTTACAGTCAAAAGATGTCTGAACAGTCTTGATAGAAGAGAAAAGTCCAGACGTGTTAGATTTTTTCCGCGCGCGCGCCACACACACACACACACACACACACACACACACACACACCACACACACACACACACACACACACACACACACACACACAACACACACCACACACACACACAACACACACAACACACACACACACACACACACACACACACACACACACACACACACACACACACAACAAACACACACACACAACAACACACCAAATTATCAATCAACATGAAGAGGGCATTCGTGTATGTGGACGAAGACTCATTACAGCCATCATAAAACCTAGTTTTGAGTGTGGTGGTGGTATGGAGTCCACACTTAAAAGAGCATATAGATAAACTAGAAAGAGTTCAAAGAGCAGCCACAAGATGGGCACCTACTCTAGGAGATATGAGCTATGAAGAAAGTCTACATAAAATAGGTCTTACTACTGTGGAAGAAAGAAGAAAAAGAGTTGACATGATAATGATATTTAACTGTATTTCAGAAAGGGTGAAGTTAAACAAAGATGACTTTATAATTTTGAACACGAGAAGGATGACAGGACACAGCAAAAAGTTGAAAGTAAAAAGAAGAGAGAAAGATGTCAAGAAGTCAGTTTCCCAAATACAACTATTGGAACATGGAACAATCTTCAAAATAATGTTATGTGTGCCAAAAATGTCAATCAATTTAAAAAGTTATTTGATAATTTAAATATAGCAGATGGGAACATCTGGGCTCAACTCTCTCCCATATTGAAACAATTTGGTAAGAACAACTAGATAAGAACTGTTAAAATTTCTGATTAACTTTGCACTGATATTGCAAATCTTTAGTCCACAGTCCATACCTCTAGTCAATGCTGCTCCATTGCCGTGGTTGAAGCTCAATGAGGGATTTAAAGTCAGACACAAATTTGTATATCATGAACATTATTCAAAACCATCCTATTATAACCAACAAAATTTATACAATTTAGCTATTCAATACATGCTTCAGAACTCTCTGTACAAAGGCCTTGTCCAAGACCACTTTTAATATACAAAGTAATCTGTCCACACAGACTGAGGTAGGCAATGACTTGTAATAAACAATTTTTGTAGATAATTCTATAAGCAATATTAACATATGCTATTAGTAAAACTCATAAATTTCAAGCTTTGCTGATATATATATACATACTTCACTGCATTTAGCTGTGGTTCAATATACAATGTAATTACACTACTTTGTTACTAGCACACATGAAGCACTAGTAACAGCTTTATGTAATACAAAATGTGACCATGCAAGTTAGCTTTACATCTTTACATGAATACTAACCCACCTGTCACTCTATATTATACAAACAAATAACCAACAAAATAATAATTTTTAAAACAACAATATTTCTGTGGTCAACATATCCACTTTTAAGTTGAACTCTGCATATATAAATGCTGTGATTCCAGCTATTCTTCTAAGTATGTGGATACTGTGTTTCCTTACAACAAAAAAGTATTCCAGACCTCAGATGTTTCTGATTCCTCTAGTATATAAAAATATACATATCATAGTTTCTTGAAGAAACAATATGTATATTTACATTGTGTATGAATGTGCTATTTTCTCCTCCTTACTTATACCCAGAAGTTAAATACCAAGACCATTAGAGAGATATAAAATTATAATTGTGTAATATAATCCAATTATTTTCTTTTTTCTTTTCTCAGTTTCCTGAAACCTGTAAAAAATCTTAACAAGACAGAGGAAATTTTATATAAAAGAAAATTAATGACACCATATTCTAAAACCCTAAATTGTTAGAGGAATCCTTAGACAAATGAAAAAAACACTGGTGGAAAAAAAAATATATAAATAGATATTAACCTGGTAGTACACCCTCACTAACAAATGTTGATGACAGAGTAATCTGCAGAGTCATAAGAGCGCATACGTTACTGTAATGTGGAAATAAATAAGAATCTAAATATTGATGCCATCAAAGCCATTCTCATCATCATCATAATCAGAGAAGAATAATTGCCAAATTACTAAAAGCACCAACAAATATACCCAAGCAGCACATACTACTCCCTCCACATTAGCTCCCATGCTACTATCTGGAAGAATTCCCAGTATCAGGTGGTATTCATAACAACATCTCTCCTGCTGCCTGAGTCTACCATAGCTGGCAGGAAGTCACAGCTCTTGAATAGATGCCTCAGGGGTTCCCATCCTCGAACTCCAACTTGGTTCCTGCTACACGGCACCCAAACAGTATGCTATCTTCTGGTTTGTGTCCTTGGGCAATGCAATATAGTAGCTGCAATGAAGGTGTCACCAGCTCCTAAAGTATCCACCACATGTTCTGGGGGGAAAGCCTGGCTTGACACAATTTTGCCTTCTTTCAGTCTAGCACTAGCACCTTTCTCTCCCAAGGGATATCACCAAAGATCTGTGATAAAATCAAATGACATTATCAGTTACACTAATCGTGTGACCTATATTTCTTATATACCTTATTAATTGCATAACACATAAACAAGAAACTATATATTAATTAACACAGATAGGAATTTGGAGTGCTAGCAAAAAGCACACACACGTAACACACAACACCACACACACAAACACCACACACACACACACAAACACACACACAAAACCACCACACACACCACCCCCACACACAACACAACACACCCACACCACCACACCTGCATAAAAACAACTCTACTCTACTTTATTTACCGGGCCTTGTTCAGTATAAATTTTTACAATTGTCTCCCCAATTGAACCTTGGAATTGAGCATAGTCTTGGGGCACAAAAAATTACGTCCCCTTTTGGTATGAGGCTTCGAGTTTTGGGTTTGGCCCTTTTCCAGCTCAAAGAAATGATGATGGGTGAACGTCTCATGATTTTTGTTTTGTTTTGGAAACTTTAATCATGCCAACTACATTTGAAAAAATTACGGGCCCCGGAAAAGAAACAAATTACTTTTAAAATGAGTTTACAGAAAAAGTACAGGCAAAATTTAGTTCTGTTTTTGTTTATTTTCTTTTAAATTTTATGTATAATTTTTCATTTTTACTAGCACACACAAAAAACATATACACATACAGAAAACAAAAATAAAAACCACCAAACCAACCCACCAACAAACACCCCACACACACACACACACACACACACACACCACACACACACACACCACACACACAGCACAAAACCTTTACATGCGGAATAAATATATATATATATATAATAATATATATTTTATATATTTAAAATTTATATATATATATTATATGATAATAATATATATATTATATATATATGCATATTATATATATATATATATATATAATTATATATGCAATATATAAGAAATTTATATAAAGCATAAATATTAATATAATTATATATAATATATATTTTAATATATATATAAAAATTATATAAAAATATATATAATATATTATATATATATATATATATGCCGATGTATATAGGGTTATGGGGGGTGTGGTGTGGGTGTGTGTGTTGTGTTGGGTGTGTGGGTGTTTGGGGTTTTTGGGGGTTGTGTGTGTGGTGTGTGTGTGTGTGTGTGTGTGTGTTTATGGTGTGTTGAGTGTATATGGTTTGTGTGTGCTAGTACATAAATAAAAAAATTATATAATACAATTTCATAGTAAATAAAAAAGAAAACAAGAACAAAATTTTTGCCTGTACTTTTCGTAAATCATTTAAAGTTTTTGTTGTTCGGGGCCCTTAATGTTTAAATGTGTGGCCCTGATTAAGGTCGAAAGCCCAAAAAAAAATCATGGAGACTTTCGCCATCATCATTTCTGTTGAGTGGAGAGGCCAAACCAAATCAAACCCTCATCCCAAAAAGGGGACGTAATTTTTGGCCCCAAAGACTATGAAATTTCCCAAAGGATATATAATATGGCAGGGGAAAATTTGAAAAAATTCATACTGAGACAACCCCGGGTAAGTGAAAGTAGATAGGTTTTTTATTGTGCAGGTGTGGGGTGTGTGTGTGTTTTGTTGTGTTGGGTGTTGTGTGTGTGTGGTTGTGTGTGTGGTTGGTGTGTGTGTGGGGGGTGTGTGTGTGTGTTGTGTTGTGTTGGTACGTGTGTGTGTTTTGTGCTAGCACCCAAATTTTATTGTGTAATTAATATAAGTTTCTTTTTTATGTTTTAAAATTTAAATAAGGATATAAAAAATATGGGTTTCAACAAAGTGTAATGATAATGTCATTTGTTTTTACCCACAGATTTTTGGTGATAGCCTGGGGAGAGAAGGTGCTAGTGCTAGACGAAAAAAGGCAAAAATTGTGTAACCCAGGCTTTCCCCCAAAAATTTGGGGTGGTATTGGGAGGGGGCCCCTTTTCATGCAGCACAATTGCAGGGCCCCAAGGCAAAACCAAAAGATAGATATGTTGGGGCCGTGTAGCGGGAAAACCAAAGTTGGAGTTCGAGGAGGGGAACCCGAGGATCTATTAAAGAGTGTGACTTCCTGCCAGCTATGGTAGACTCAGGCAGCAGGAGAGATGTTGTTATGAATACCACCTGATACTGGGAATTCCTTCCAGATAGTAGCATGGGAGCTAATGTGGAGGGAGTAGTAAAGTGCTGCTTGGGTATATTTGTTGGTGCTTTTAGTAATTTGGCAATTATTCTTCTCTGATTATGATGATGATGAAGAATGGCTTGATGGCATCAATATTAGATTCTTATTTATTTCCACATTACAGTAACGTATGCGCTCTTTATGACTCTGCAGATTACTCTGTCAGTCAACATTGTTAGGTGAGGGTGTACTACCAGGTTAATATCTAATTTATATATTTTTTTTTCCACCAGTGTTTTTTTCATTTGTCTAAGGATTCCTTAACAATTTAGGGTTTTAGAATATGGTGTCATTAATTTTTTTTATATAAAATTTCCTCTGTCTTGTTAAGATTTTTTACAGGTTTCAGGAAACTGAGAAAAGAAAAAAGAAAATAATTGGATTATATTACACAATTTTAATTTTATATCTCTCAATGGTCTTGGTATTTAACTTCTGGGGTATAGATAAGGAGGAGAAAATAGCACATTCATACACAATGTAAATATACATATTGTTTTTCAAGAAACTATGATATGTATATTTTTATATACTAGAGGAATCAGAAACATTGAGGTCTGGAATACTTTTTTGTTGTAAGGAAAACAGTATCCACATACTTAGAAGAATAGCTGGAATCACAGCATTTATATATGCAGAGTTCAACTTAAAAGTGGATATGTTTACCACAGATAATATTGTTGTTTTAAAAATTATTATTTTGTTGGTTATTTGTTTGTATAAATATAGAGTGACAGGTGGGTTAGTATTCATGTAAAGATGTAAAGCTAAACTTGCATGGTCACATTTTGTATACATTAAAGCTGTTACTAGTGGCTTCATGTGTGCTAGTAACAAAGTAGTGTAATTACATTGTATATTGAACCACAGCTAAATGCAGTGAAGTATGTATATATATATCAGCAAAGCTTGAAATTTATGAGTTTTACTAATAGCATATGTTAATATTGCTTATAGAAATATCTACAAAAATTGTTTATTACAAGTCATTGCCTACTCAGTCTGTGTGGACAGATTACTTGTATATTTAAAGTGGTCTTGGACAAGGCCTTTGTACAGAGAGTTCTGAAGCATGTATTGAATAGCTAAATTGTATAAATTTTGTTGGTTATAATAGGATGGTTTTGAAATAATGTTCATGATATACAAATTGTGTCTGACTTTAAATCCCTCATTGAGCTTCAACCACGGGCAATGGGAAGCAGCATTGACTAGAGGTATGGACTGTGGACTAAAGATTTGCAATATCAGTGCAAAGTTAATCAGAAATTTAACAGTTCTTATCTAGTTGTTCTTACCAAATTGTTTCAATATGGGAGAAGAGTTGAGCCCAGATGTTCCCATCTGCTATATTTAAATTATCATATAACTTTTTAAGTTGATAACATTTTTGGCACACATAACATATTTGAAGATTGTTCCATGTTCAATAGTTGTATTTGGGAAACTGAACTTCTGACATCTTTCTCTCTTCTTTTTACTTTCAATTTGCTGTGTCCTGTCATCTTCTCGTGTTCAAAATTATAAAGTCATCTTTGTTTAACTTCACCTTTCTGAAATACAGTTAAATATCATTATCATGTCCCCTCTTTTCTTCTTTTTTCCCACAGTAGTAAGACCTATTTTATGTAGACTTTTTCAATAGCTCATATTCCTAGAGTAGGTGCCCATCTTGTGGCTGCTCTTTGAACTCTTTTATTTTATCTATATGATCTTTTAAGTGTGAACTCCATACCACCACCACACTCAAAACTAGGTTTTATGAGGGCTGTAATGAGTTTTTGTAAAAATACACGAATGCCCTCTTCTTTTGATTGATAATTTGTGTTTTTGTGTGTGTGTGTGTGTGTGTGTGTGTGTGTGTGTGTGGGGGTGTGTGTGTGTGTGTGTGTGTGTGTGTGTGTTTTGTGTGGGGTGTGTGTGTGTGTGTGTGTGTGTGTGTGTGTGTGTGGTGTGTGTTGTGTGGTGTGTGTGTGTGGTGGGCGTGTGTGTGGCATGCATGTGTATGTGTGTGTTTTCTGTGTGTGTGTGTGTGTGGTATGTGTGTGTGTGTGTGTGTGTGCGCGCGCGGGGAAAAAAAATCTAAACACGTCGGGATTTTTCTTTTCTATCAATGACTGTTCGGGACATCTTTTGACTGTAGAAATTTGGGTTTCAAGACCGGGCCTGCTCGGAAGGTAGAAGGAAAATTTAGCAAGATATACTGCAGCCCTCCCAATTTAAGTATCAAATGATGTAGAGGAATATGTGAAAAAATAAGCAAATGTGCAACCATATTTTTGGATGGATCATTTATTTGTTCTTTCTAAAACCACGAGCCCCTGACGTCATGTTTAAGTATGACTCCATCAGTCCCGATAAAACCCATTAAAAATTTTTTTGAGTAGGATTACCAGAAAGAAATAAACTTTAAAAAATACAGTGTTCCAAACCCTGACAGTGGCATACCAGCCCGAGTCCACATTGGGATGATTGTACCCTTTGGGGAAAAAAAAAGTCGATGTACAGCGTGGGTGTAACAAAAAAATAAAACAAAAATCTAAGGTCATTGGTAGCATATAATTTTATTCGCATGAAAGTGATATTCTGATACACAGTAAATCTTTTGCGCTTGCATATCCGTGATATGATTTACAAACTACGAGTCGGATTTTACCATATAACTCGTCAATTAAATATATGGAATGAAAAAAAAGCTTATTCATAAAATCTTAAAAGTGATGCATAGAAACAGAAGATTTGAGGTTTATTATTTGAAGTACGTTACTGTAATTTATGGTGCGCGCTAAAACATCAGAAACGTCCTGTACTGTTGAAGTTTGCCTGTGAATATATTTGTCCACGCTTCTCAAGTATCCAGCCCCGGATTATTACCCCCACGTTAAGACTTCTTGTAAATCGATGGCAATCTTTGGTCAAGCCTCCGCCATAAAAATTACTTTCTGTAAACTATCAATTCTCCTCCTGGTTTAGCTCCATTTCATCGGAACAGACGTGGGAGACCGCTCTCGCCCGCTCACGCATTGCCACCCCGTCTAACACACTCCCATCTGATGTCACAATTTGATCCACCCCGTATGTTCCTTATGTAATGTTCCCTTAAAACCCACATATCCTACTGTCGTGCCCACGTTTTGAAAACAACCCGTACTCTGCTCTCCCCCACCTATCCTCCCTTCACCCACCTCCCAACCTATCAGACATCCTTACAGAATCCACACTTTCTGCTTTAACAAACCTATTCTCTTTCCCCAAACCATACATATTCTCATCTAACTAAAATCCTTACCCCACCCGACCCAACCCCTTTTACCACCAATCCCTTTGCCCAGCTTAGACAATTAATCTCAAACTCAACCACCCTTCCCTAACATTAACTATAGTGCTACATGACCTTAGATGTCTAGCACATTTATCTTGTTTTAAAAACCCTTTAAACCCTTTAACCATTCCCTGTGATATTCCCTACGTCTTGGTGGGTTTGTCTTGCTTTTTGTTAAACTAGGATAATTAGGATACCTTTCATTTCACTACCCACAGACAACTTCGTTCTGCTCTCAGCATTGTAGAAACTCTCCATCTTAAAAAAGATAGAAAAGTAGTTCGCACATCATTTACCCTTGCTCGGAACCAGTTGTTCTTTAGGGAAAAACACAGGGAGTGGGATTTGCATTTTTTTTTCCAATGCATCGCAAGTATCCCTGTCAAGCTCTTTTTTGGGACATGACGCGGACACGCTGGTCGGAGCCAAGACAATGACATCGTCATTCTAATCGGTGGTTCCTTAACTTGTGAGTCGCAACGCACAAACGCGTCACGGAATATTTTGTCTTTTACTTTTTTTTTTTTTTTAGGCGGAAACATTGAGAAAAGTTGCTAGTTTCAGGTTGAAAACATGATTCGGCATATGAAAATATGCTTTAATGTCAAAGTGAGGAAAAGTAATGATGAAAAGATCATTGAGGGCGTGCTGTCAACCGTCCTAGCTAATAATACGAGTATACAGTTTATTTGCCAGTCCGTCAGGCACAAGTATCTTTATTCAGTTATTTACAACAATCTGTACATTTTTAAGAAAACATACCAAGACATGCTTAAACATTGTATCAGTATACTGGAGAAATAGTGTGTCGGAGAAGACGAGGACCTATTCTTAGTGTGTCAGCACTGTAAACGGATGAGAACCACTGTTGCATGGCACAGGAATCTCTTCCGAGGCAATTATTCTTCGCCCCCTTGCAGACGTTTCTCAGACGCTTTGACCGTAGTGTATCGTATTTTTCCAAATTATTGCTTTTGCAAAGTACAGTCAACTCATAGTTTTGAAAGCAACAGAACTCTTGGCTTCAAACCATAAACATTTTTACACTCTTTTCTGCCTACATCTACAGGTTTAGATAGTTAAAATTTCAGTAATATGTAGAGTATACCCAACACATGCAGCTGAAGATCTTGAGGTATTCAGGGTTTGTGGTGGTCTGATCAGGAAGTCTTCTGATCTCCAAGTGTAAGTGTACAACAATGCTAGTCTTTTCTTACCAAATAAACTTGTAGTTTACTTGAATATTCATAGGTAGCCACGCTGGCCACAGATGGCGAACAGTAAACACCATTTTCCATTTTATTTCTGAGAATTATCGATATCATAAAGAATGATACTCTGGAATGTGTGAGCAATTTAAATAAAACGATGTGTACAGTTTCTATGCAATTTATGCAAAGAATTAAGAAAGTAATGGTAATAAAATTGATAAAACAACAATAATCATGATGACGATAATGTTAACAATGTTGATAATAATAATGATAACAATAATAATAATAGTAATAACAATTATGATATTATTAACAACAGGCCTTATTTTCGCCGTCAAAAGCTGTCGTGCTAAAAACTTTCCTATGACTCCGCCCCTATTTATGGAGCGGAGTCATATATAAATTCCGCCACCTCGCTGATGAGCCTGCATTTCAATGGATCGTCATGCTCTTGCAACAAAATATTTATCTTGAAAATCTATACAGCTTTCGTAGTGAAAATCCTTTCATATTAATAAGGCCATGACTATAAAGAGCGCAACTCGAGTTGATCTTTCGTATGCCTGCGCTTTTGGTTAACACATTCAATTTCATGCACACGTAACAATAAGCATTATTGTTTTTATTATATCATTTATGCTTTAGCCTTGGACATATTCGGGCCTCTAGGAGTATTCCATGACGAATGAGATAAGAATCTCAGACAGACTCATGTTTTGTGCACGAATGTGTTTGTATGGTCTAAAAAATATTACGGAAATTATATTATGTTCTACATAATCAGTTTACTTCTAGAGTGCGTATAATTGAATATAAAGGGCGTAAACTCATGTATCCGTTTAAATGTAATTAATGTCAATTAACAAAATGTGACATATTCAAAATATTTAAAGAAGTGTGACGTCCGAAACCGATGTCGAAAGACGAAGAAAAACTATGATGGGAAGCGCATTTTCAACCGATTTCGGTAGTTCTCCATCGTTTTATTTATAATTTTAAGGTGTTGATAACTAAAGAACTTGTATATAATCCTTTTTCTTATTTTTAAATATCGTAAAACAGTGGTGATAATTAATATAATTCAAAAATAAAATCGGATTCTTAGAATAGGGGAGGTGCTGCCGCGACCGCCCGGGAGAAAATAATTAGCGACAGCCACGGTAAGCACCGAGTGTCAGACCACCAAATGAGACACCCATAAAAAAGCTGACACAGGCCGGGCCATAAGTGAAAGGCCCGGCGATCCAGAACTTCGCAAATCTCAAGCAACCCAAGCAAGACAGCTTTAGTGTCGTAAGCCCGTTTTTGTCAGCGGAAATTTACGGTCTACATGAAAATAATAATAATGTTGATAACAATAATAATAATATTAATAATAATAATGAAAATAATGCTTATAATTTTGATAGAAAATAATTATGATAATAATCATAGTAGTTATAAAAATATTTTATTTTTTATTATCATAATAATGTTGATAATGATATTAATCTTGGTAACCAATGATGATAATAGTTGTTGATAATAACAAATCAATAATAACACTAATGATGATAAAATAAACAACAATAATGATAATGATATAATAATAGAAAATATTAATGGTGTTATACTAATAATAAAAATTACAAGGATAATAACAATAAAGATGACAGCAGCAACAATGTAATGATAATGACAATAGTAATAATAATATTGATAATGATAGTAATGTTAAAAGTTATTATGATAATAAACAATCATGATAACGATAATAATAACCATAATAATGATAACAATGATAAAAGGGGACTTTAATTATGATAATCACGAAAATAATAATAATGTAAAAAAAATAATGATAATAATAACAATAATAATAATGGAAACCCAATAATGATAATGATAATAATATTATTATTATTATGACCCAAATAATGATAATAATAATAAGTATGATAAAAAAGATAAAAATAATAAAAAAAGGGTAATAATGACAACAATAATGATGATGATAATGATAATGACATAATAAAAAAAATGAGATAATGAAATAATAATAACTAAATAATAACAACAATAATAATGCTAATAATAATAATAAAAAAATATTAATATCATTATTATGATAATAATAGTAAAAAACAACAATAACAATAAAAATTTGATAATGATAACAATAATAATAATAATAACAATATTTTGATAATAACAGTGATAATGAAAATAATCATAACGATAATGACAATAATAATGAAAATAAGAAAATAACAATGATCATGATAATAATATAATGATAATGACAATATGAAAATAATAATAATGTTACGCCGGACCGCCTCGTCTCTCTGCCACCAACACAAGGCAGGCTTGGCAGACGGCGTGCTATCCACAGGGTCGTGAACACTGAACAGCTCCAAGAGGCACCGAACACCAACAGCATCCCAGAACCCCAGGAGGGGAAAAACGCCAAGTGGCGAGGCAGGGCACGAAGTAAACAAAAAATAAACAGTCTTCCTTTATTTACACAAGTTATTTACCCGTACACTTTTTATAGGCACAATACAGGGGGAAACCAGCATGTCACACAGCACAATACAGCTATAACAGGGCAACACCGGGTTTTTACTCAGGTCAAAGGCACACACGAGTCTTCACAGGAGCAGCACCCAACCGCGTCTCTCGGCTTGTTCCTCCGCTCCTCCGCTCACAGCCAGCTGCGTCATGTTTGCCAGGCCCCTTTCATGTTAACACATGCCCAGGTCATCCTTTTCATGTTAACACACGTTTCGCACAGAGAAAAAAAACCACTGGCGTAGCACTATCCCCCCCATCAAGCAGACGACCGTCTGCTCTGACATATCAAAACCTGAACAAATACAGAAATTTAAATAAATTCAGTTTCTCAAAAAACACAAAAATCTTTCCATCCAGCGGGGTTTTCTTCGCTCTCGTGGGTCGCTCTGGAGGAGGTGTGGGCGATGGGTAGTTTGGCGTGGCACCCAGAGGGGTATCTCTGTCCAAGACCTGGCTCATGGGTCACCTTTGACGTCTGCTGCATCGCCCTCACCGTCCAAATGCTCGTCCTCATCTCGGTTCAGCGTCTCCCACGGTCCTCATCGCCGCAAACGGGGCTAACGTCATCTTCTTTTCCCCATGGCCCCAGGAGTAACTTCGGGCCCCATGGTAACGCCACGGCAAGTCCCGAGGAAGTCGGGCAACGGCCCCACACCAACCAACTCCTCGCTCCCCGAACGTCTCTTTGGATGCTCCATTTCCCTCACAAGTGCCCAGCTTTGCACCAGCTGGCACCTTCAGTCTTTATTGGAGAAGTTAGCTACCAACACTGTAACTAACCCCTCCCCTGGTCCAACAAGGCTCCGCCCAACCCGCTACGCCACAGCCAGCTGCAGGTTTTGAATGGGCCTCCACGAGGTCCTCTACTCCAGTATCACTCTTGACAGTCGACCCCGGGTTTTCTAGACTCGTCCTGGGGGCAAGGTGCAGTCGCTCAGCCGTACCTACCTCTGCACAGCCAACCTCGGGAAGCAAGGGCACATCTTCACCGTGCACCCTCACCAGCTTCCGTCCAAGGTCGACCCCACGCCTTACTCTGAGTCAGGTAGTAAAGGGCCCCAGCAAGCAGTGCTCGTCCAGATCGGCCAATACACCGGCAGCCGCTGCACCGAGCTGCCGCACCAATACGAGCCTCCACTGGCCCTTTGAGCTGCACACAATGCCCCGTGACACCCCACCAGTCTCTGTGGTGCATCTAGAAGTCGCTTAGTGGCCAACATATCAGGCCGCACTAGGGTCTTCTCAGCCCCAGTGTCCCCTGTCAGGCGGCATGGCTTCCATCTATTGAGCCCTCCCCCTGCATCGTGCTGGTTCGACGGCAGCTTACCCAAGTCGGGGCCCCGGGAAACCGAGGACGGCTGGGTTTCGGCCCCTTCTCCAGCCTTTTCCGCCCGTACCATTCCTTAGCCTTAAGGACATGCGCGGATGGTGACCATACCTGCACAGTCCTTGCAGCACTGCTGGAAGGCATCAGAATCCTCCGGTTGAGAGGGACGTGTTATCCGCTCCTCTGACACTGACTACGTCTGTGCCCTACCCTCCGCAGCCCCAACACAAACCTTGGAAAGTCTCGGGCCCACCCTTCCCCAATGCTATTTTCTCCACTTTTGCCTTTCCCGGGCCCCGGAGGTCATGGGGGGGCTGAGCAGCTGGCCCTAGGCCACTCGTTGCCTCAGGAAGGGGCCCCGAACTCCAAGGCCCCCGCCAGCGCCACCTGAGGTCCTCAGGGGTGCCTGCTTGACGTAGATTTGCAGCTGCGGTCCTGTAAAGCGTCAAAAAAAGAAATCACGGGCCAAGACCACGATCATCTCTTCCGCAGCCGCAGGGTACGACCTCCTTACCAAGCGCTCCACATTTCCCGCGCCAGCTGGGACAGTGTTCGCCACGCTCACGAGTCCGCTTCTTTAAGTGGGCCCGATATACCCCGGCCTGGTGGTGGTGCCCGAAACGGCGTTTTAAGCCTCCGCCACGTGGTGTAAGAGGCATGTTGGGATGCCGGCAGATGCCCAACACTTCCACGCGGGGCCCTTTAGCGCTGCTACCAGCTGCAGGGCTTCTCTTCCTGGCTCCAGCCCTGGGCAGATATCAGCATTTCAAATTGGGCGACATATGCCCCCCAGGCCCCCTTCCCGTCGTACTCAGCTAGCTTTTCGCTTCACAGAATGTCTGGAGGCCGAGGGGCTGCGGGTTGGAGAACGCGTGCCGTGAAATAACACGCCCGGGGGGGAGGACGGGGGTGAAGGAAGCAACGAGGCGGGTTGACGGGTCCGAGTTTGCCGCACCCTTTTCCAAGGGAGCGGTTCCGAAGGGTCCCCAGCCTTCTGCAGCGACCACTGGCTCCGGCACGACGCTGCGAGGCCGGGGTTTCCTGCCACGGACCCCAGGCAGACGCCCCGTAAACCTGACACTCTTTGGGATCTGTTGCCAGAACCTCGTTGCCTTTTCTGCTTGCAACGTTCTACCTCATGACGCCGCCTTTCCGCTTCACTTCCTCCCTCAGGTCCGAACCTCGCCCTTCAGAGTCTGCACCTCCTCCATCAGTTCACTCTTTAGGGTGTTGCAGGCCTTTTTGGTGTACTGCTGAGTTTCCATTTCACAGATGCAAGATTGCTCTGTAGCACCTCAAAAGTTGGCAGAACTGTTCCTCTGCCCTTTCCCTTTCCTGCATCTCGCCGAGGATGGTGCGCCTGCTCG
>NC_051389.1:36984653-36999650 GCF_015228065.2 Penaeus monodon
TCCCCCCGTGTCCCCCCCCGGAAAAAAAGTTTTTAAAAATTACAAAAAATTGCTTTTTTTTGGGGTTTTTTTTTTGGGGATAATTTTTTTTTCTGTTTTCTCTTCCTCCCCCCCCGGGCCCCAAAAATTTTGGGTAAATTTTTTTCCCAAAAAACCCCTGGGTTTTTTGGGAAAAACCAAACCAACTTGTTTCCCCCCAAAAGGATTCCCCCCCCCCCCCCGGTTTTCCCACACGGTAAGGGATGGGACCCCCCTAAAAAAAAAAGGGGGGGGGGGATGAAAAGGGACACGTGGGGGGTTTTTAACCCCCCGTTTCCAAAGGGCATGGCGTGGAAAGCCCACTGGGCCCCCCATTGGTTTTTTCTTTTTTTTCCCTTTTTTTTAAAAAACAAAATTTTCCCTTTTTAAAAATGTCCCCCCCCCCCTTAAAAAAATTCCCTTTTTCCCTGAAAAAACCCCCCTTTTTTATTTTTACTAAAAAAAATTTTTTAATTTTTATTTAAAGTTTAATAAATAAAAATAAAATTTTTAAAAAAATTAAAATAAAAAAATTTTTCCCAACCCCTTTTGTAAAAAAAAAGTGGGTTTTTTTTTTCCCAACCCTTCCAAAGGAAAAGGGGGGGGGAAAAACCCCAAAGGCCCCATCCCCATTAAAAGGGCTTTTTTGGGGGGCAAAAAAACAAAAAGGGCCATCCGTGCGGAAAATTTTCCCCCCCCCCAAAAAAAAAAAAAAAAATGGGCCCCCCCCTTTTCTTTTTTTTTTTCCCCCCAAAAAAAAATTTTTTTTTGCCCCCACCCCATCCCTTTTTTTCCCCCCCCTTTTCCCTTTTTAAAATTTTTTAAAAAATTAAAAATTTTTTTTTAATTTTTCATTTCCTTTTAATAACAAAAATTTTTTAAACAATTTTTAAAATTTTTAAAATAAGTGAAAAGGGGAAAGGGGGGAAAAAAATTTCAAAAGTTAGGGGGGGGGGGGGTTTAAAAAAAAAATAAAAACTAAAAAAGAAAATTTTTCCCCCAAAAAAACCCTAAAAATGCCCTTTTAAAAAACCATAGGGTTTTTGGCCGGGCCCCCTCCCCTTTGAAAGTTTTCAGGCCCCTTAAAAAATGGGGCCCCTTAAAACCAATAAAATTTTCCCCTCCCCCAACCCTCTTTTTGGTAAAAAATACCGACCCTTCCCCCCCCTAAAAAGCCCTTTTTTCCCCAACCCCCCCCCCCCTCCCCCCTCTTTTTGGAAAAATTTCCCCCCTTTAAACCCCCCAAAAACCCCACCCCTCCCTCCCCCCCCCTTGGAAAACCCCTTTTTGGGTTTTTCCCAAAAATTTACAACCATAAAAAAAAAATTTCCCGCCCGGGGGCCCCCCTTGTTTCCCCTTGGGCCCCCCTGGGGGGGAAAATTTAGCAATATGGTCTAATCCCTTAATAAATTTTGGAAAATTCCCCCCCCTGTGGGTTTCCCCTTATAAATATGGGCCCCCGAATCCCCGAAACCCCCAACTTCCTAGCCAGGGGTCCCCCCCCCCCCCCTTCCCCCCCCCCTGAACCCTTAAATTTTAAAACCCAAAAAAGGATTGGGGGGAACCAATTTTTTTTTCTACAAAAAAATAAAAAAAAAAAATTTTTCCTTGGTATAAAGTTTTTGCAGATTTAAAACCCAATTTCTTTTTTACATAAAAATTTTTCTGACGAAAAAAAACCATACCCCTACTTTTTTTCCCGGCCCCACTGTTCCCCCCGGGAAAATTAACCTTTTTTTTTCCTAAAATCATTTTTTAAATTTGGTATGTGGGGGACATGTATTTGGGCTCAGAATCAAACGTATTGGTTTTACTAAAGGAGTCCCTCCCACGCTGGCCAAAAAAAACCCCCCTTTTTTGAAACATCCCCCTGGTGGCAGAAAAATTTTTTGTAAAAAAATTCTATAAATGACTTTTTATTAAAAGAAGTATAACAATATTGAAAAAGAAACATTTTTTTAACATAAATTTTGGGAAAAAAAGGGAAAATTGGTAATTTCCAAAAATTCCCCTTTCACAAGGGGATTCTAAACCTATCCCAAATCTTGGACTATTTGTAGTAATGATTTTTTTGCAGTCCAAGGTAATATTTTTGGTCCTTCCCAAAATAAACAAAAATGAAAAACTTAGAAAAAATTTGGTTTTTTTTCCCCCCCCCCCCTGTTTTTCTGTTTTACATATCTTTTTTTATTTTTTCCCCGTTTTCCCCCCAAAAAATGAAAAAAATGTCCCCCCCATTTTCCTCCCAAAACCCTTCCAATACCAAACTTGGCATGAAAAGCAAAAATTTATTTGTCCCTGCAAAAAAACTTTTGCCCATTTTTTTTAGTCCCCCCCCTATTTAAAAAAGGATTGAAACATGGGAAAAAAGGTTTTTTTCCTCAAAGGCCCTGCTTTCCTAGGAGAACCATCCCAAATTAAAACCATTGTGGGGAAAGGGGAAAAATTTCCCCCCGGGTTTGGCCCTCTGTAACCTCCAAAGGGGTACCCCTGTTGGGTTTTTTGTTTTAAAAAATGCCATTTTCCCCCCAGTTTTTAAATTTCCAAAAACAGAAAAAATCACTTTTTTCAAATTTTTTTCAATTAAATTTTTTTAATTAGTCCCCCAAAGGGGGTTTTTTTGAATTGAATTTTTTCCCCCTTTTTTTTTTTATAGGTGAGAATTTTTAACAAGCTAGTGAACCCCTTGGCAATAAATCCCCTCCCTATTTTGGGGGGACACAAATTTTCGCAGAAATAAAAAAAACCCCCCATAATTTCCAAATTTTTTAAAGTCCCCCCCCCCTAACGATATCAAATTACTTTTTTTTCCATAAAAAAGGTTTCCCCCTAGCCAAAAGCCCCCAGTAAAACAGCAGTCCCCCCAAGTACCTGTTTTTGTCCCCCCAAAAGGGCCCCAAACCCCCTTTTGCCATTTGATAAAAGATTTTTTCCAAATAAAAACAAAAAACCCCCAGCTTGGGGGGGTGAAAACATGAATTGGTTTTAAATCCCCCTTTTTGGGAGTAAAGGGCAAAACAGGGTGGGAAAAAAGCCCAAATTTTTTTTCACATCTCGGGGGCCATTACAAAAGAACTTAAAATTGGGGGTTTTTGGGGGGGGCCCGGTCCCCACCTAAAACTTATTTTTTTTTGGGTTTTTTTTTTTTAGGGGCCCGTTTTAAGTGTCCCCCCCCTTGGGGGAAAAGTTTTACCCTAACACCCCACTGGCCGACCATGTTCAGTGTCCCCCCCGCCCTGATTAACTATTGGTTCCCCCCAAAACCTTTATACTAGTTTTAAATTAATTTTTAGATATGTTTTGTGACCATTTGTTGTCCCCCTTTTTGTTGTTTTTTTTTTAAACCGACCCGGGCCAAAGGGGCAAAAGCTGAAAATGCCATGCCCCCCTGGGGATTTTTACTTTAATTTTAAATTTTGGGGTTTTTTTAAAAACACAGATGGCTACACTTTTTTTTAACTAAAACACCAAAAGCCCCCTTACAATAAATGCGGTTTTTTTGCCCCCCCTTTCCCCCTTTTTTCCCCTTTATTTATGAAAAAAATTTTTTCATGTTTTATTTCCCCTTTTTTTTGCCCCCGTTTTTTTCCAATGTTTTTAAAAATTATAATAAAATTTTTAAAAAAGTCCCCATAATAAAAAAAAAATGCCATCATTTTTTTTTTTTTTAGCATTTAAATTTAAAAAATAAAATTTTTTCCCCCCCAATTCAAGGAAAAGGTGAAAAATTAGGTTTAAGGTCACAAGGTCCTACTAATTGACTCCTTTGTGGCCAAGCTCTAGTAGAGCCACATCCCATAAGCCAGAGACATATCTCCCCACACCACACACACACACAACACACACACAACACAACACACACACACCACACACACACCCACACACACCACACACCACAACACACACAACCCACACCAACACACACACCACAAAATGAAACCATAGCCAAATTTTCCCCCCCCGGGAGCATGTAGGTAAGATGTGAGGGTAGCATTATCTATCCTACCGGGGAGGGGGTTAATCAATATGTGAGATTAGCACTGAGGAAAAATCCAGTCCCCCCTCTTAAGTTTTCCATATAATTATTATGGGTTTGTGTAAAATTTGGTTTCTTTGCCCTCTGGTATTTCCTGTCCCCCAGACCTGTAAAAAAAATATTATTTTGTTTTTCCCTTATGTAATTAGTCCCCCCACCCCCTTCCCCAACTTTGGGACACAGTAATTTTTATGGAATGCCCAAAAGGAAAAGTAGGAAATTCACTAAACTAAATAATATATAGACATTTTTTTTACACTAGCCATTTTAAACCAAATTATTGAAATCATGGTTTAAACTGCACTCATTTATACATGAAATGATCTGCCTAGACAAAAAATAACATCAAATTGAAGAAAATAGAGCAGACCCCCCCCCGAAAAGGAAAATAGAGATTCGAAAATTTTGGGGGTCCCCCCCCCGGGGGGTTTAAGCCTTTTTTGGGTTTTTGGAAGGTTTTTTTTTTGGTATCAAAACAATTCATGGTTTGTGTGATTATCCCAGGAAAATGGAATGGAGGAAATAGGGGACTTTTCCATCTCACAAAGGCCCTGCGGGTTTCCACCTTTGGTAAACATTACCAATATTTTTTCATTTATATCATTTATGATGGAAAATAACATGGGATTCATACTTATTACAGTGTGGATAATTTGAAAGAAGAAATTATAATTGCAAGGTTAGATGGTTATGTGAAACTATAAAATTACAGGGAAAAAAATTCTTGAATGCCTCACCCAAATTAAAGTCTTTTCTTTTTAACTTCTATACATCCATAGATACATACACACACTTGCAGGACTGACCACTTGCTCTTTGTAAAAGAAAAATTACCCAAGTCACTGTACTAACTCAGTGAGTAGTTGCTCTTACAGACCATAATATACAATATACCATTAAAATGGTCTAAGGCATGGTACCTTTTAGGATTCCTGTATTCATATTTCTGACTCCTTTTGCTCAAATGGTTAAAAGAGCACATGCGTGTCCACGAGCCCCTCTCCATAATAACTGCTTCAGGACAAGCAAGAGTCCAACAGAGAAATAAGGGATCTGTTACAGATGCTACTCCAGCAGATGGAGCAGATGATTACTATGATGTAGCAACAAAGAGTTCAGTAATTCAAATTCCATGAATGGATGTTTTCGTTCCCCCTTTAGCAGCAGCAGCCTCAACCTGTGGGGGTGGGGGCCCTTGGGGAAAATTTTGGTAAAAAAAAAAAAAAATTGTCCCCCTTCCCAAGGGTCTCGAAAATTTTATTCCCTGGACCATAAATGTTTTTTCAGAATACACAAGGCAAAAACCTTGGGGGGCCTCTCAATTCCCCCACATACACACCCCACACACAACACACACAAACACACCCCCCCAACCCCAACACACACCCAACAACCCAAAACACCAACACCCCCCACACAACACCACATTTCCTCCCTCTCTCCCCTTCCTCCCCCCCCTCCCCCCTTCCCCCTCCCCCTCCCTTTTCCCCTTCTCTCCCTCCCTCCTTCCCCCTCCCCTTTCCCCCCTTTCCCCCCTCCTCCCCTCCCCCCTCTCCCCCCTCCTCTCCTCCCCCCCTTCCCCCCTCCTCTCCCCCTTTTTTCCCCCCTCTCCTTTTTTATTTTTTTCGGGAACTGCAAAATTTTATGGGGTGGCAAAGTAAAATTGCAAAATTTTTTTTTTCCCACATTTTTAAAAATTGGTTTTTTTTTTTTGGAAAAACAAACCCTTTTTTTTAATAAAAAGCCCTTTTTTTTTTTTTTATATACAAAGAAAATTTTTGAAAAAAAATTTCCCCATTTTGTTTGGGGTAATCTTTTTTTTGAAAAAACTGTTTAAGTTTTTTGCATTCCCTACCCTTGTTTTTCATAAAAGGTTTGAAAATTTGGGGGGGGAGAAAAATTTTAAATTGAAAATAAACATTAAGATTAAAAAAACAGCTAATAAAAGAAAATTAAGGAATTGAAAACCCCCCAAAAAAATTTTTTTTTTTTTTCCTTTTTTTTTTCGCCCAACCCCTGAAAAATTTTTTTCCAAAAAACAAAATTTTTTTTACTTTTTATTAAAAAAAATTATGAACTCTGAATGACTAGTAAAAGGGTTTTTTTCCCCAAAAAGAAAAATAAGTATTAAAATTTCTGGTTTTTTACCCAATTATTCCAGTTTTTTTAATTTCCCCTTTTTTAGGGGTTGGGGGGTTTTTTTTCGTCCCTACCCCCAAAATGGGGTTTTTTAATTTAAAAAATGGGAAATTTACAAAAACCCTTTGGGTCGGGGTTTTTGGGGAAAACCAGTTTTTTTTGGCTGCAGGAGATTGCCATACGTTCCCCCCGGGGGTTTGGGGGTTTGGGGAAAAGGGGTTTTTTTTCCCCAATTAAACTTTTTTGTACTTACCCCCCCCCCAACAAAAATAATAATAAATATATATAAATTAAATTTTTAATTTTAAAATAATATTTTTAAAATATATATATATATATATAATATATATATTAATAATATATATAATAATATTTTTATATATATATATTAATATATATATTTTATTAAAAAAATAAATTTTAAAAAATATATATTATATAATAAAAATAATAAAAAAATTTTAAAATTATATAAATAAAATATTATATATATAATTTTATATATAAAAATATTATTATAATTATATAATATATTATAAAATAAAAATTTTTTTAAAAAATATATAATATATTATATAAATATAAAATTTTATAAATATTAAAACTTTAAAAATTAATAATTATTATTTTATTTTATAAAATTATATTATAAAATAAATTTTATTAATTTGTTTTATGTGGGTATATGTAACAAAAAAATTTAAATTTAAAAAACCTACCAAAACACAAAGAAACGTAAAAAGCCAATTCCTGCAGCCAACCCCCTGGGGTTTTTTTTTCAAAACAAATTAAAATTTCTTTATTAAAAGAATATAACTTCTGGGGAAAAATGGGGTTTTTTTTTAATTTTATCCAAAAAAAAAAATAAATTTTTATTACTGTTTTTGGTTTTTACTATTTTTTCCAGTTTTTAATTTTAAAACCCCCTTTTCAGTGGGGGGTTTTTTTCAATCCCTATCTAAAGTTGGGGGTTTAGATTTTAAAGTGGGGGGGTTAACAATCCCCTGTGTCCCCCCCATTTTTTGAAGGAAACCAGTTTTGGGGCAGGGAAAATTTGCATCGTCCCCCCCCGTGGGTTATGGGGATGGATTTTTTTATCTAATTATTTTTTTGGGGAACATATAACAAAAAAATAATATATAAATTTTTATAAAAAAAAATATTATAAATTATATATATTTATAAAAATAAATTTAAAAAATATAATATTTTTAAAAATATATATATATATAAAAAATATATTATTTAAAATATATATTTTAAAAAAATATATTTATATATATTATAATTATTATATATAATATATATAAATATTTTATATATATAAAAAATAATATATAAAAATAAAATAAAAAAATAAAAATATTAAATTAAATATAATATTATATTTTATTATAATATTAAATTAAATTATATTAATTTAATATATAATATATATTTTTTAAAATATATATATAATAATTTAATTATATTTTATATATAATAAAAATTTTATTAATAAAAATTTTTATATATATATATATTTAAAAAAATATAAATAAAATAATATAATATTATAAAAATTTTTTATATAAATATTTTATATAAATAAAAATTTAAAATATTAATTTTAAAATATAAAATATATAAATAATATATTATTATATAAAAATATTATATTAATTTAAAAATATATAAAAAAAATATTATATATATATTAAATATATATAAATATTTTAAATAATAATAAAATTTTTATATATAATAATAAATATATATAATAAAAAATTTTATTATATTATATTATTATTAAGAAAAATAATAAATTTTTTAAAATATTAAAAAATAAAAATAAAATTATTAATTTAATATAATTATATTAATATATATAAAAAAATTTTAAAAATAATATATAAAAAAAATTTTATTATATTATATATTATAATTTATATTAATATTATAAATTTTAATAATTTAATAAAATTAAAATATATTTTTAATTATTAAAAAATTATATATTAAAAATATATAATTAAACTATAAATAATATAAATTTTATAAAATTATATAAAAAAATATAATTTTTATAATATATAATTTATTTGGGTTTGGGGATAAGTAAACCAAAGATAATTTTGATATAAAACCCTACCCAAAAAACCCAAAAGAAAACTATTCCCCTCCTCCCCCGGCCCCAAATGGTCTCACATAACCGAACCCCCCTGGTTTGGTAAAACCCCCTGGGGCCCCCTCTTTAAACCCCCTTTTTAGATAGGATGAACCCAAAAACCCTGAAAAAAAAAGGGGGTAATAAAAATTAAAATGGAATAAAAAAGTAAACCCAAAATAATAATACCTTATTTTTCAATTTGGAAAAAAAAACCTACTAGTCATTCAGAGTTTTCCAAAAATTCTTTTTTTAAAAATAAAATTTTTGTTTTTTTAAAAAAACAGGGGGTTGGCGAAAAAAAAAAGGAAAAAAAAAAAAATTTTTTTGGGTTCCCAAATTCCCATGAATTTCCTTTTATAGCTGTTTTTTTTATCTAAAAGTTTTTTTTAAATTTTTTTTTCCCGCAATTTCAACCTATATGTCACAAGTTTTACCCCTGGCAATTACTTACGATTTTTTAAGAAAGATTTTTAAACAAAAAAAAATTAAAAAATTTTTTCAATAATCTTTTGTTATAAAAAAAAATAAGCTTTTATTAAGAGCCCCCCTTTTTTTCCCAAAAAAAAACACATTTTTTTTTAAAAAATGTAGGAAAATAAAGCAAAACTTTGGCAAAACCCCTAAATTTGGCAGTTTTTGCCGAATATAAAAAAATGGGGGAAAGAGAAAGAAGGAGAGGAAAGAAAGGGGGAGAAAAGGGGAGGAGGAAAAAGAAAGGGGGGAGGAGGAAGAAAGAAAGGGAAGAGGAGAAAGGAGGGAAAGAAATTTGGGGTTTTTGGTGGGGTGGGGGGGGTTTTTGTTTTGTGTTGTGGGGGGGGGTTGGTTTGGTGTGTTGGGGGTTGGGGGGGGGGTTTGGTTGGGTGGGGTTTTGGGGTGGGTGGGTTGTTATGTAAAATTTGAGAGCAAATTTGGCCCCTTGTTTTTTATCTGTTAAACTAATTTATGCTCCAGGGGGAATACAATTTCGGAATTCCCTTCGAGACAAAAGTTTTTTTTTTTTTTCCAATTTCCCCAAGGGGCCCCCCCACAGGTTTTTGGGCTGCCTTCCCTAAAAAGGGGGAACGAAAAAAAAACCCTCCCCAAAGGGAAAAATTTTAAATTACTAAAAACCCCTTTTTTTTTGCCCCACATCCCTGTCATCACTGCTCCACTGCTTTGGGGGTTTAAACCCCTCTGTAAACAGATCCCTTTATTTCTTCTGTTTTTGGACCCCTTGCTTTTTCCCCCCGAAAAACAGTTTTTTGGAAAGAAGGGGTCCCTAACCCCACCCTGGGGGGCCCCTTTTTTTTAAAACCCTTTTTAAAACCAAAAGGAGTCAGAAATATGAAAAACGGAAATCCCCAAAAAGGTACCAGGGCCCCCCTTAAAAACCCCTTTTTAAAAAGGGATATTGGTTAAAAATTTATGGTTTTTTTAAGAGCAAAACCCACTCCCCTGGGGGTTAGTACAGTGACTTTTTGGGTAAAATTTTTTTTTCTTTTTCCCAAAAAGCCAAAGTGGTCAACCCCCCCCCGGGAAGTGTGTTTGGTAAAAGGTAAAAAAAATAGGGGTAAAAAAAGTTTTTTAAAAAAGAAAAGACCTTTTTTTTTGGGTGAGGCCATTCAAGAAAAATTTTTTTTTCCCCTTTATTTTTTTTTGTTTTTTACTAAAACCCCCCTAACCTTTTCCCATTTTTTAAATTTTTTTTTTTTTCCCCTTTTTTTCCCCACCTGTTTAAATTAAAGAATCCCCCTTTTTTTTTTCCCCATCCATAAATGAATAAAAATGAAAAATATTGGGGAATTTTTTTTTTTTTTACAAAGTGAAACCCCGCCCTTTTTGAGATGAAATCCCCCCCCCCCTTTCCCTCCCCTCCATTCCCTGGGGATTCCACAAACATTATTAAAAGGGGCCCAAAAAAAAACCTTCCAAAACCCAAAGCTTTAACCCCCAGACCCACCATTTTGAAATCTCTATTTTTCCCTTTCCCCAAAGGGGGGGCCCCCCCCCGGCTTCTATTTTTTTCCTTAATTTGAAAATTTTTTTTTTTTTTGGGCCCCCCAGGCCCCGACATTTCAAAGTAAAAATTTTGGGGGGTTTAAAACCCTGAATTTTTTAATAATTTTTTGGGGTTTTTTAAAAGGTTTTGTGGGGGAAAAAAAAAGTCCCCCATTATTTTTTTTAGTGGATTCCCCCCCACTTTTTCCCCCCCTTTTTCATTCAAAAAAAATTTAAAATGTGGGGCCCCCCAAGTGGGGGGGGTGACCCCAAGTACCATAAATGGAAAACAAATTATATTTTTTTTTTACATCCCCCGGACCCCAAAAAAAGAAAAAGAAAAAAATTCAAACCAATAAAATTGGAAAACCCCTTAAAAAGAACCCGGAAACAGTGGGGGTAACCCCTTTACATATTGGATTAACCCCCCCCCCCCCTGGAAATAAATTGCTACCCCCCCCATCTTAACCCCCACATGCTGCCCCCCCCGGGAAAATGCCCCAAAAGGTCCCCCCCTTTGTTGTGGGGGGGGGGTTTTGGTGGGGGGGTGGGGGTTTTGGTGGGTGGGGTGGGTTTTTGTGTGGGTTTTGGGGGTTTGTGTGGGGGGTTTTTGGGGTGGGTTTTGTTTTGTGTGGGGTTTGGGTGGGGGGGTGGGTTTGGGGTTTGGGGGGGTTTTTTGGGGAGATTTTGTCCCCCCCCTGCTTTTTAAAAATGGGGGCCTCAAAATAAAAAAGCTTTAGCCCACAAAAGGGTCCCCCCCCAAATTTGTAAAAACCCCCTTTTTTGAAAAACCCTTACCTAATTTCACCTTTTCCTTGAATTGGCCCCGGGAAAAAGTTTTTTTTTTAAAGCTAACAAAAAAAAAATGGGGCCAAAAATTTTTTTTTTTATTATAGAAATTATAAAAATTTTTAAAATTTTTATAAAACCCCTTAGTAAAAGCAAAATAAGATAACATGAAAAAATTTTTTTTCCCTAAAACAAGGAAAAGGGTAAAAGGGTAAAAACGCCAGTAAAATTTTTTAATTGGGCCTCCCCTTTGGGTGACTTTATTAAAAAAGTGTAAGCCCCCCTCCCGTTTGGGGGGGTTAAAAAACAATTAATAAAGTAAACTCCCAGTGGGCCAAAGGCAAATGTAACCAAAGCATGCCCATGCCCCCGTCCCCCTTTTTTTTTTTTTAAAAAAACACTAAAAGAAAAACACCCAAAGGAAAACAACAAAACAATCCCCAAATTATTAACTAGTAAAAAAAGGTTTTTTTTACAATAGTAAAATCAGCCCGACACTGAAACATGGTCCCCGACCGTGAGTGGTTAGGGATAAATTTCCCCCGCCCCCCAACAACTTAAACTTGCCCCCCCAAAAAATTCCAAAACCACAAAATATATTTTTTTTTGGGCCTGCCCCCCCCCAAATATTAATCCCCCCCATGTAAATGGCAAAGAGATTTTTGGGGAAAAAAATTGCCCTTTTTCACCCTGTTTTGCCCCCTTTTTTTACCCCGAAAATTCCCCCCCAAAATTCCCTGAATCCACCACAGGTGAAATGTTTTTTTTTTTTTTTTTATGGGGAAAAAATCTTTTTAAAAATGGCAAAAAAGAAAAAGGACCCTTTGGACCCCCAAAAGGTACTTGTGGACTGCCCGTTGGGGGGAAAAATGTTCCTTCTGTTTTCTATGACCTATAAGGTTTTTTTTTTTTTGGTTTTTTTTTGGGACTGAAAGGGAAAAAATTGGAAAATTTTTGGGTTTAAAATTTTTCTGCGAATTTTTTTTGTAAAACCCCCTAGGCCAAGGATTTTTTTGCCAATTGGATCACTAGCTTTTTTAAAAAAATTTTTTTCCAACCTACAAAACAGAGGAAAAACACATCAAAACCCCCCTTGACTAATAAAACAATAAAATTGAAATGAAAATTTTTGAAGGGGAAACCCCTGTTCTGGCAATTTTTACTTTGGTGGAAAAGGCAGTTTTTTAAAAAACAGCCCACACGGTCCCCCCCATGGGGGTTTTACAGAGGGAACCCAGGAATATTCCCCCCACAATGTGGGTTTTTTTTTAAATTTTAATGTCCCCCCCCCCCTAGAAGCAAAAGGCCATGAGGCCCAAAATTCCCCACTCCATTTTTTTCAATCCCTTTTCAATAGATGGGAAAAACCCGTAAACTGGCAAAATTTTTTTTTCATGAAAAAAATCATGCCCCTTTCCCCCCCCGCTCCCTCAGTTTTTTTTAAAAGGAAAGGTTTTTTAAAAGGAAAAAAAGAACCCTTTTTTTCCCCCTTTATGTTAAACTTTAAAATAAAATAAGAATTTTTAAAAGCAAAACCAAAGGGGCTAACCTTTTTTTTTTTTAAAATTTTTTCCCCCATCAATTTTTTCTTTGAGAAGACAAATTAAACCTTTTACTGGCCCTAACTCCTTACTTAAAATCATTTCAAGTAGTTTGAAATTTTTTTTTTTAAATGGGCCCCTTTTTGGGGAAATGAAATTTTTTGGGGGGGAAAATTTTAACCAATTTTTTGGCCCCTTTTTCCAAAATTTTAAAATAAAATTTTTTTTTCCCCAAAATTGTTTTTTTTTTCCCCTTTTTTTTAAAAAGTCCCTTTATAAAAATTTTTTTTTCAATAATCTTCTGCACAAATGGATGTTTTCCACAACCAGGATTTTTTTGGAAAAAGCGGGTGAAAGATCCATTAGTAACCATCACAGTTTGATATCTGAGCCAATCACATGTCCCACATACCAATAAAAATGATTAGGAACAAAGTAAATTCCCGAAACAAGTAGCCCCGAAAAAATGGTTATGTGTTTTTTTTTCAGTCAAAAATTTTTAATGTAGAAAACATTGGTAAATTATCTGCAACTTATACCAAGGAAAATGTTGTTTCTATTTTATGTAGCAAAATTGTGTCCCATATCCATTTTGGGTCATTAACTTAGGGTTCAGAGGGGGGAAGACCCCTGGCTAGGAAGTTAGGTCAGATTCTGACATATTGTATAATGACCACAGGGATCCATATTATACGATTAGAGCATATTGCATAAATACCACAGAATTGCCAAGGAAGCAGAGGCCCCCCCTGGCTAAGTAAGTTGGTTTGGGTGGTATGGGTTTTTGTAAAAATATTCTGTGAAAGAAAAACCAGAAGGGTCCAAGGGCGCCCTGGCTAGGGGGAGAGGTAGGGTACTGAATAAGGACGTATCAACAGAGGTTGAGAGGGTGGAGCCTATGGTTACAGCTTTTAGTGGTGTGAATGTTCTTTTTAGATTTTTACCAAAGATTGGGTTTGGGATGCCAGTAATAACTTTTTGAAATTAGGCATGTCCCAAGCCCTGTAACTTTTTAATGAAAGGCAAGGCCCCAACCCCCATAGTTTTCATTAGCTGATTTTATGGTTTTTTTTTGTGGAACTTGAACTCATTTTAGTTCTATATACATTCCATTTCAGCCTATTCTACCCATAATTTCTATGAATCCATGCCCTCCCCTTGATCATTCTTATTGATATTATAATTATTAAATTGTTATTAAAATCTTGATAATATTAAAGACAATGAAATAATGCAATAGGCACTTTCCAAAAATTAAAGAAGAGGGTAAACAGGTGAGCTAGGTAGGACAATAATTTACTCTTGGTGACTAAGCACTTGTAGAGCTTGTGCTCATTTTATTTTTTTTTGTGAAAAGTCTCTGCACATAGATGGCTCTGCTGGTGCTTAGCCACAAAGGAGTCACTTAGTAGACCTTGTGACCTTACCTGGTTTCACCTTTCCTTGAATTGGTGGGAAAAACACTTTTTATTTTACTAATGCTATGAATAATATTTTTATTATAGACATTATAATTATGATGATGTTATAAACATTAATAACAGTAAAATATTTGAGTAAATCAAGGAAAAGGGTGTACAGGCGAGACAAGCAGTACTTGTAATCGGCTCATTGGTGACTTAGTACAAGTGTAGCCATCAATGTGTAAAAACAATGAATAAAGTAAACTCAGTGGGCATGGCATGTGCGTACATGCCATGCCCATTGGCACTGGGTTAACCCCACGTGTCCCTCATGCCCTCCCTTCCTATTACGGGCTGCGATCCCTACCGTGCTGGGCAGCAGAGGGCGAGAGAATCCTTTGGGACAAGCTATGGTTGCGATCCATTATAGGCAGGTGTTCGAAACAATACCCTTTATTTTAGTGCAAGGCCATCGCAACGTTTAGCCAAAATCTATGTACAGAAGTAATCGCAATACTGGCATAAACAATGTAATTCTTGTAATTTTTCAACTTTTTTTTCCGGACACTGGGAAAATCAAAGCATATAACCTCGAGTCTTCACACGTCAGGGAAACCAAAGTCAAAAGGAAGCCGCACATATACCATACTTACTGTTGGATGTTCATCAACAATGCAGTGCTCGCAGACATTGACCCTGTGTTCAAAGCAGAACTGATTCGTTATAGTCTTTTTCGCGCATTTACAAAGTCCCATTTTGACGGACTTTGTTGTTCTCTGCCACGTCTCGGGTCGCTTTCGCACAGACACCGCAGCGCCGACCCGTCAGAGGCCTCCGAATGGGCGATAAAAACGCAAGGGTCTTCAGAATGGATGCATAATGTATACAGGAATAACATAGTGTAGTTACTTACTCGGTTTGTTAATGTGCGTTTTGTAATTTCAG
>NC_051389.1:36999750-37024750 GCF_015228065.2 Penaeus monodon
TGGAGAAAAAGAAGAAAAAAGAGGGTAGGGGGAAGTGTAATCTATAGTGTTTCACTTACTCCACCACCTGCTGAACCATTCAATAGCTGATCTTCTCTTATACTTGTTTTCCTCATCATCAGCATCACCATCAGTGTTAAATAAGAGGCGTGTCTCTGAGGAAGAGCCTTTACGTACAACACTACTTAAATTACTATGGCCTTCACCTCTATACTGTGAAGGAGTGACTAGAGGATCTTCCATGGATGTGACACGAACATTATTGTTGCTACCTCGCTCACAGTACTGGTACTGCTGCTGAGTCCTGTGAATCAGATAGGTTTGTTCTCAGAATTATTCCATACTAATCTTTTTTGTAATTTTACACACCTCCTTTTGCCAATTATAATCTTTTATATGAAAGATTATAGCAATCAATTAAGAGGACTTTATTTATCTATTTTTTTAACACACTTACCTGTTTAGACTTTTCCTTGATTTTCATAAATATTTTTCTAGTATCTCTTACTGGTACTGGTATTGTCAATAATATTTTAATAATCATAATGCTAATAATAATAATAGAGGCCACAGTGTGCATTGTGTGTGTGTGTGTGTGTGTGTGTGTGTGTGTGTGTGTGTGTGTGTGTGTGTGTGTGTGTGGGTGTGTGTGTGTGTGTGTGTCTGTCTGTCTGTCTGTCTGTCTCTATGCATGTGTGTGTCTCTATGCATGTGTGTGTCTTACGCATGTGTGTGTATGCATGTGTATGCATGACTGTGAGCATGTGTGTATGTATGTGCACATTTGACATACTGGTTGCCTAAAACAACCAGTGAGTCACAGTGAGTCATCCTCTTCCTTATATTCACGGTTGTATACATGCACTTACCAAATCAACCTAAGCCTATGGCACAATCCTAGACTGTGTTATAACCTCACAAAATTAATTGTATTTTTCAACAGTCAGAGACTTGAAGTCCTTGAAATTAAGATGGATATGATCAGTTGACCATGTACAGAAATCAAAATCTCATTCTTCCCAATCAGTTACTTAGGACTGTAAAAAGTAATAAAACATTGTTTAGAAGACAGATGCTATTCTTCATATTTTGACAAAACTTCCTCAGAAAGTGATTAGCAAAACATAGATGTACAGCCTGTTTTCAAAAGTTGAAATCCTGAGTAAATGATACAGACTTTATACTCTGAAGCAAGCCCACAGCAATGACTTCAAGATGGCAGGCCATTCCCTATGAACTAGATTTTGGTTGTCTGTGCACAGTGCTCATCTCTCTTCTTGGCCACAACTGGCTACTATGGTCTCCTTTCTCATTTATAATTCATTTGATTCCTCTGAACTTATAAAATGTGTGCTAATATTGTGACTAAGATAGCATAGAGGGGGTATCACAGGAACCAGTTTATTTTACTGTTGACACCAAATGAACAAAGAAATATATTTAAAGCTTTTTTCAATTATTTAGCTCTACCAGGATCAGACCAAACATACAAGTATTTTTGCACAACAGAAGTCACTACATTTACCTTGGGAATGAATCTGAGTCTGCGGTCTAAATGTTTCCGTCTTTGGCTTCTTACTTGCTAATAAGGAAGCGTCAACAATGGCACTGTCCTGATTCTCAGACTCAGAGATGACACTACCATTGACAGCACTCCAATCTTGATGGTATGTTCCCTCATTTTGTGTTTCTTTAATCTGTTGGATTCAGTTAGATTCCTATAAATGACATATGATGTAACATTCATTGACTGTGCCTTGTTGCAAATATACATTAAATATCATCAAAGGATTTTGAAAGCAACAAAAAAAAAATATACAAAAATGAAAGCATGAACAAGACAAATAAGGAAAGAGATAATGAAAAAAAGGATAAAATAAAACAATTGGAATGAAAGAACAAATAAGATATAATTCAGAAAAAACAAGATAATGTATAAAAAACCCTCACTCACCAAAGGCAAGCCGAGGCCAGTCTGTCCCCAGGGATAGAGGGAAATTACCCTTCGTAGACGATCAGCAACTGGTGACACTAAATTCGGGCGGGAAATACAGGTGAGGACACATGGACTTGTACCCTGCAGGGGCGGTGTTCGGAGCCATGCGGCGGGCCCAGTCATTCAAGCACTCCTTATGAAAGACATCTGAAGGTTTTGGGAAAAAGTACCCAAAAACCCTTTTTAAAATTAATATCGTTCTTTCAGCTGTTAATCTCTTTTATATGTTTTGTAAATAACATATAGATATTTAAAGTAATCTTGAATAATAACCCAAGAAGAAGAGTTAGAAGAAAAAATAAACAACATATACAAACTCATACACACACACACACCCCAAAACACAACCCCAACAGCACACACACACACACACACACACACACAAAACACACACACACACAAAACAAAATAATATATTATATTTTATATATATATATATAATATATATAGAAAAAAATATATAAAATAAAAATATAAAAATAAAATTATATAAATAAAATATAAAAATATATATAAAAATAAATATATTAAATTAAAAGTATAAATAATAAAAAATATATAAAAATACAAAAATATTATTTATATATATATAATATTTTTATAATTATATAAATAATTTTTATAATTTTTAATATATATTATATATAATATATTTTTATTTTAAATATATATAAATATTATACAAATATATAAAATATATTATATTTTATATATATATATATATATATATATTGATATAATAATATATTACATATATTATATATATATATATAAAATATATATATATATATATATATATATATTTATATATATTTATATATATATTTATATATATTTTTATATATATTTATATATTTTATATATATTATATATATATTATATATATATATATATATATATATATATATATATATATATATATATATATATATATTGTGTGTGTGTGTGTGTGTGTGTGTGTGTGTGTGTGTGTGTGTGTGTGTGTGTGTGTGTGTGTGTGTGTGTGTGTGTGTGTATGAATTTGTATATGTGTTTATATTTTCTTCTAACTCTTCTTCTTGGTTTATTATTCAAGATTACTTTAAATATCTATATGTTATTTACAAAACATATAAAAGATGATTGACAGCTTGAAAGAACGATATTATGATTTTAAAAACGGTTTTGTACTTTTTGCCAACCTTCAGATGTCTTTCATAAGGAGTGCTTGAATGACTGGGCCAGCCGCATGGCTCCGAACACCGCCCCTGCAGGGTACAAGTGTCCAGTGTGTTCCTCACCTGTATTTCCCGCCCCGAATTTAGTGTCACCAGTTGCTGATCGTCTACGAGAGATAATTTCCATCTATCCCTGGGCACAGACTGGCCTCGGCTTGCCTTTGGTGAGTGAGGTTTTTCATACTTATCTTCTTGTTCTTTCTGAATTATACCTTATTTGTTCTTTCATTCCAATTGTTTTATTTTATCCTTTTTTCATTATCTCTTTCCTTATTTGTCTTGTTCATGCTTTCATTTTTGTATATTTTTTCTGTTCCTTTCAAAATCCTTTGATGATATTTAATGTATATTTGCAACAAGGCATAGTCAATGAATGTTACATCATATGTCATTTATAGGAATCTAACTGAATCCAACAGATTAAAGAAACACAAAATGAGGGAACATACCATCAAGATTGGAGTGCTGTCAATGGTAGTGTCATCTCTGAGTCTGAGAATCAGGACAGTGCCATTGTTGACGCTTCCTTATTAGCAAGTAAGAAGCCAAAGACGGAAACATTTAGACCGCAGACTCAGATTCATTCCCAAGGTAAATGTAGTGACTTCTGTTGTGCAAAAATACTTGTATGTTTGGTCTGATCCTGGTAGAGCTAAATAATTGAAAAAAGCTTTAAATATATTTCTTTGTTCATTTGGTGTCAACAGTAAAATAAACTGGTTCCTGTGATACCCCCTCTATGCTATCTTAGTCACAATATTAGCACACATTTTATGAGTTTAGAGGAATCAAATGAATTATAAATGAGAAAGGAGACCATAGTAGCCAGTTGTGGCCAAGAAGAGAGATGAGCACAAACGGCCAAAATCTAGTTCATAGGGAATGGCCTGCCATCTTGAAGTCATTGCTGTGGGCTTGCTTCAGAGTATAAAGTCTGTATCATTTACTCAGGATTTCAACTTTTGAAAACAGGCTGTACATCTATGTTTTGCTAATCACAGCAAGACATGGAGCTGCAAGTGACCTTCCTTTCTGAGGAAGTTTTGTCAAAATATGAAGAATAGCATCTGTCTTCTAAACAATGTTTTATTACTTTTTACAGTCCTAAGTAACTGATTGGGAAGAATGAGATTTTGATTTCTGTACATGGTCAACTGATCATATCCATCTTAATTTCAAGGACTTCAAGTCTCTGACTGTTGGAAAAATACAATTAATTTTGTGAGGTTATAACACAATCTAGGATTGTGTCATAGGGTTAGGTTGATTTGGTAAGTGCATGTATACAACAGTGAATATAAGGAAGAGGATGACTCACTGTGACTCACTGGTTGTTTTAGGCAACCAGTATGTCAAATGTGGGCACACGTACACATGCTCACAGTCATGCATACACATGCATACACACACATGCGTAGAGACACACACATGCATAGAGACACACACATGCATAGAGACAGACAGACAGACAGACAGACACACACACACACACACACACACACACACACACACACACACACACACAAAACACACACACACACACACACACACACACACACACACACACACACACAATGCACACTGTGGCCTCTATTATTATTATTAGCATTATGATTATTAAAATATTATTGACAATACCAGTACCAGTAAGAGATACTAGAAAAATATTTATGAAAATCAAGGAAAAGTCTAAACAGGTAAAGTGTGTTAAAAAAATAGATAAATAAAGTCCTCTTAATTGATTGCTATAATCTTTCATATAAAAGATTATAATTGGCAAAAGGAGGTGTGTAAAATTACAAAAGATTAGTATGGAATAATTCTGAGAACAAACCTATCTGATTCACAGGACTCAGCAGCAGTACCAGTACTGTGAGCGGAGGTAGCAACAACAATGTTCGTGTCACATCCATGGAAGATCCTCTAGTCACTCCTTCACAGTATAGAGGTGAAGGCCATAGTAATTTAAGTAGTGTTGTACGTAAAGGCTCTTCCTCAGAGACACGCCTCTTATTTAACACTGATGGTGATGCTGATGATGAGGAAAACAAGTATAAGAGAAGATCAGCTATTGAATGGTTCAGCAGGTGGTGGAGGTAAGTTGAGCAACACTGTTTATGAGTTACACTTTTTTTTTTTTTTTTTTCCTCTCTCTTTCTCGCTCCTTCTTTCTTTTCTTTTTCTTTTTCTTTTTTTCTTAGCTTTATCTTCTATGGGGTTGCCATGATGATCAGGTTCTGGCAGATATCTTTTATGGCCAGATGCCCCTCCTGATGCCAACTTCTCTGTTTACCCGAGCTTGTAACCGGTACTGACTTGGCATACATACATACATACATACATACATACATACACACATACACACATACACACACACACACACACACACACACACACACACACACACACACACACACACACACACACACACACACACACACACACACACACCTACCTGCGTTTTGACTTCTTAAGTCGTTTTCTCGCCATGAGATTGGGCTCGAGCGAGCAATCAGAGTACAGACATTTTTACAACTACCACAATGGGGAATTGAACTCAGGACCATGAGGGTCGGAGTCCAGTGCTCTAACCACTAAACCATCGTGGCAGTTTTTTTTAGACCAGCTCTGAGACCCAGTTGATCACTCTGACTATGGCGCTCGCAGCCTCCTTCTGGGGAGAGTAATCCTCCTCCTCAACAGGAGTGGAAGGCTTCTTTGCTTCCCTCTTGGGAAGAAACTTCCTCCTCGACAGGAGGGGGAACCTCCTTGGCCTGGGGGCAGCAGAGCCAAAAGCCGACAATGGCGAGGGTGAGGCCTGCGAGCCCAACCCGAGTCAACGCTGCCTTGGCCTTCACCTCATATGTCTATCTTCTGGAAAGCTCATTTTTCAGACTTTTCCCAGAGATTTAGTACTCAGTTTTCCAAACTTTTTGTTACTTGTGCTTTTTTTTTTACATTTTCATATTCAATTTTTTGTACCACACCCTGCACCACTGGTCATAGCAGGCAGCAATGGTATCCTTAGCGTGCTGGGCATTCGTACAACTATGGCTCACAGATGGTAAATTTTCACCCTCGTTTACCAGAGGAAATGATGCAAGAGCTACTTTCTGAATGCCCACTAAGTTTATTCTTCTTCCAAGAGCATTGCATACTCATGGCGAGTCATTTTGTCCAAACTGGCCTTCTGCCAAATTTTTCATAACATATATTCCCATCACCCAACCTACAGCCAAAGTTTTCATGACATGTTGGTCGCATCACTTGGATTTGTGGGTTAATTGTTTTCCTGTCCTTAGAGATGGTGCTTGATGATTTCACCACAACCGTCAGTAGAGTCACTTTGTGGAAAGTTCTTTGTGATTTGGCCTGATCTGATTATTTTCATAGGTTGTGTGATATCACAAAAGTTAAGGAATACCGTCAAAAAATATAATTCCAAATTAATAGGGAAGGGTTTCATAAGACCTGAAACCCTTAAGACCTATCATGCTGGTTGACTTTGAAGGCTTTGCATTAAGACTTATGATCTTAATTATCCCTCCATTTAATGCTTTCGCATATTACTCTGTCAGTAAACAGTAATAATATTTACTGTGTATTTATATCTCTCATAGTTGGGGGGGGGGGGTCACCTTAACCCAACCACTATGGATTTATGAAATGCCTCCTGTATTTTTTTGTGAATTTTGTTAAATACAAATGGTTCCACTTGTCCTCAGCCAGCAAGGAGTCTGTCAGTAGGTCCTAGTATCAGTTCCTGATTTCCCCACTCATTGAAATTGTAGAAATTTTTTTCTCTCTCTAATACTATTGATATCAATACTATTGTTGTTATTATTGATATTATGATTAGTAAATTGACATTAAAATCTTTGTAACAATATAGAAAATGAAATAATACAAAAGAAACTCTCCAAAAACAAGGAAAAGGGTAAAAAGGTGAGTTAGGTAGGACTAATAATTGACTCCTTGTGACTAAGGACTTGTAGAACCATCTATGCATGAAACAATAAATGAACTTATATTATAGTAGGCATGGCATGTATTCTTGCCATTCATGCTGATTGGGTTAATCCGTTTAACTCTGTTTTATTTTTTATTTGACCTAGTATTATTAACCCATTACTGACGGGTAGCATTCATAGAGGCCCGGGCCTCGCTGCCGGGGGCTTATATCGTCGCCCGAGCATGCGCGACCACTCATGCCAAATACCAGCATCCCATGCCGTTTCTTCGTAATACTATGAAAATATGTTGTATTTTCAGTTTTCATTATTTTTACAGTCTCTACTTGCCAAACTTCCTGATAAATCGAGACTGAAGGGTATTTTTGTTGTTATATAGACTCCATAGTTGATCATTATTCGGTCTATAGTCCGAATAAAATAAGCAGTGTGCGGCATCATGGAGTTGAAATTGTCGGTTTGTTGCATTTTTTTGTTTGTTTGTTTGGTAAAATGAGAAAGTGTTAAAACCGACTTAATCACACTTTCACTGGCAGAAAAATAATCTTTTGCCGTGATTGTAACAAAAAAAAACTCATGGCAGGTCCATGCATCCTCTATGGCATGTGCGTACGTGCCCCCGGCAGATGGTCCCGCCATGCCATGGCATGTACGTACATGCCACCTGTCGGCAATGGGTTAAAAGTAAGATTATGATGAAAATCCTCACCTTTGACAGAACAATGAGCCGTCCATCATCACGACACCACCAAAGGCTGCTTGGAGGAAGTCGACGAATGGTCATGATCCTTGTCCTATTGGCTGGAGCCACCCTGCTTGTGATCCTGTCATACTTTAGCCATGGAGCATCTGATGACGATCCTCTCTTAGATCCATTCAATAACCCAAATATTCGTATTGAGGGAGAGTAAGTTTGTAGGTGGTGGTGGTTTTCTGAATGCAGAAGTGTAGGTACACTAAAACTGCACCTCTGTTGGGACAGTTATTAGCCAAAAGTGTCCTTTCAGTGCTAAAATGTGTATGTTTTTAGTTGCTGTTATATGATAAAACAGAAAAAAAAAATTATAGACATTTTGTAACCAAAGACCCACTTTTTTTTTTTTTTTTTTATTTTTTTTTGGGGGGGGGTCTTCATAGACATAATTACTTTTAACCCCCACTTGAAATTTTCTTGGACAAGAAAGGCACAAATTTATATGTGGGTCTGTTTTCTGGCCATTCATCCCATGCAATTGGTAATATCAAGTAGAAGGGGTTTCATATTTGATTTATGTATATTTATATTCTTTTCTCTTAAATTTTGTTTGGCAGTTTTCACATCCCTTTGAGGGTTGAATTTTATTGTTTCAAATGTAACTATGCAGCTTTTCATGGGAAAATAAACCCACAAGCAATCTTCCAAAAAATGTTTCCCTTTTGGAAGTAAATTATACTGCAATTCTTTTGTAGGGAGAGTTGCTATGATTAAGAAAGTTTCCAGATATATTTCATTAGATGTATCTTTAAACTACTGTATAAACTGCATTGGTTTTATTGTTGAGTTATGTTTTAGTTAATGTGTTTTTATTTTATTTAATGTCAATGGAGATAGGTTATTGTTGATTATATTGTTTTGTGCTTATTATTGGTAGATCTGATAAGTCTCCTATTTTTGGTTTGAGGAAAACTATTACTCAAACATTACATACAAATAGAAAAAAATAGTAAAACTAAAATGTTTGCAGGGACCATGGGATTTTTCTTTTTCTTTTCCCTCTTAATGCTTTACATTAGAAAGGTGTGGAATCAGCAATGATTAGAAGAAAATGCTCTCTGACTTCTGGTCCAGTTGTGGCTCATGTTCCACAAAGCACATATATGATAATACCAGTTGCTTCAGGAAATGTTGGCCAAAAATATACTGCGGGGATCTTGCATAATTTTTTGTTGACTTTTTGCTTAGATTTTTTTAATGTATGCAAGATAGAGAGAGAGGGAGAAGGAGGGAGGAAGGGTAAATTTGTCCCATTACTAAGGTGAAAAGCAAAGATACAATATTGCAATAGTAACAAATGCCAGGGAAACATAATATTGTATATTAGCACTACTGAATTATTTATTTTCAATGAATATGGATAACAACAAAAATAAATTTATTGACATGATTTGTAGAAGACTGTGTGGTACCTGTCGGAAAAATCACCGGATTACACCCTAAAACAATATTTCATAAGCAATTTACACCAGAAAGGGTTGTCACTGTCCTCTTTTTTTTGGGTTTGTTTGTTTGTTTGCCCAATACCACCTAAAGTTCATTAATTTACAGATTTAGTTTATATATACAGTCTCTACATACAACAAATCCTTGCAATCCAAAAGAATTTACCGAAGAATTTGGATTGAATAGACCATAAGGAAGGTTTCTGAGACTTTGCATCATTTTGGCACATATATAATGCTAGAAAGTATATGATAGCCATACGTCAAAGTCATGCAGATATATTTCCTTTTCTTAAGAATAATGCACTCATTCCTTGGATGATACGTACGATAGAAGCAAGAACTTTGGGTGCTGTTCTTGCCCCATTGGAACCAAGTCCCTAATATTTATCTGTAAAAGAAATAAGATGTAATAAGGGAGTGGCTTGATGAATGTTGAATTGAAATCAAGCTGATATAGCTCCAGTTGAAAACCTGTGCAGTTAGATAAAATGCAAGTTATGTAATCATGAAACCACCTCTATTCCAAGTTTTACATAGTGATTGCAGAAGTGTGGATTAACAACTATTTAAAGTGCATTTGATTGTCACTTGAAAATTACACATTCCTCAGGAAGTGCCCACTGTTTTGCTTATATTGTACTTTATCCTTTCTTCTTCTTCTTCCTCCTCCTCTTCCTCTTTCTCTTTCTCTTTCTCTTTCTCTTTCTCTTCTTCTCTTTCTCTTTCTCTTTCTCTTCCTCTTCCTCTTCCTCTTCCTCTTCCTCTTCCTCTTCCTCTTCCTCTTCCTCTTCCTCTTCCTCTTCCTCTTCCTCTTCCTCTTCCTCCTCCTCCTCCTCCTCCTCCTCCTCCTCATCTCCCTGTTTCATATCCCTAAAAATTTGCATCTCTACATTGGACATTTCATCAGATCTAAAAAATTAGTGACAGTGATGGTCTTTAGTGCAAGACTTTACAATATGTAGTTTATTGCATCTTTGTAAATATTTTTAAAAAGTATCTTTTGGGGTATAAAACCTGCCCATATGAAAACACTGAAGGGTTTGTTATAGAAAAAATATTGGAACCCACAAGAGTGTTAACACTGAGTGTGGTTAGATTTTTTTAACAGAAAGAATGTAAAGGTTGTTCAGTTATTTGTAATATGGAGTAAAGTTTTTTTTCCCAGTGCAATAATTATGTTATCAGAAGAATTCAACAAGCATTGTAGCTACATACCTTTGAGTAAGTTGATCATTCAGTATTCATCCTTGTTACTTTTTTAATGGAAATTCATTTACACTTAATTTTTTATGAATGTGTCTGAATGTTTGTATGTTTAGGTTTCATCTCATTTATTTATTATTTTTAAATGCAATAACTTCTCTTGAAAAATATTGTTTGAATATTTATAAAATTATTTGCTTTGATATCATTTTCCCAAAAATTATTTTTATGTGAAATGCATGTACATAATAATTTTGGTAGCATGACAGTTCATCTTTCACAAAGAAAAAGAGTTATGACAGTTTTAAGAATAGAATAGACTAAAATGTCTGATATGTCGGGTTTCTTTCATCTTATCCAATTATCTATGTATATATTGTATCAAAAAATCATAGTATGCCAGAAGATATACAAAACTATTTAATGAAATATATGTTTTAAGGTTTGCCAGTTTTTCATTTATCCACAGCTGCCCAAAGTCTTACATTTTAAAATGAAAGAGTGCTAGCACAATAAGTTTCCATAAAACAATGAATTAAATAGCATGTTGTTGGTACTCATATTCACTGGAGATCAAGAGAACAGCTTTCTTCCTGCAGTAATATTTTTTGTATCTGCCAGAAAGCACATGCTTTTTCTAAATCTTGGAAGTTGATGTTGATATATAATGTTTGTGTCACTAATCACTATTTGGAAATTATATCAATCTTGTGAATGAGATATTTATTTTCAATACTTAACAACCTTTCTAAAGTCCCGATGCCTTGGAGCAATTTCTAGTTTTGTTACAAATTTTGATTAGTATCAAACAAAAGAGCAGATTTGATTATGTACTATGAAGAGTTTTAGCATGAAGAACAACACCAACATTGTGTATGGATTATAATTTTTTGGCTGTGGATTAGGAACATATGTCTATTGTCTTCACACATAGATGGCTCTACAAGTGTTTTGTCACCAAGGAGTCCGTTATTAGACCTACCAATCTGACATGTTTACCCTTTTCCTAAAAAGGTAACACCGGCACTCTCCGTGGAAAGGAACTGGGGACCCTTCCACGTACTCACTCCAAGATCACAACATGAAAACTACAATTAAGTATCATGCTGTGACCACAGCGGCTCAGACATGAACCTACTGTTAAAAGAAGAATTATCACTATTAATAGTATTGGAAACAAAAACACATTTTCCTGCAAATTCAAGAAATGGGGAAACCAGGCATGGTCACTAGGGCCTACTGATAGACTCCTTGGTGGCTGGGCACAGTTGGAGCCATCTGTATGGAACAAAATTCACAGAAAAACAAAGGGGACAATACATACATCTGTAGTCATTGGGTTAATCACCTAGCCCTTACCCCTTATGGGGACCCTGAGAGTTGACCATTTCTCTTTCCCACTTATTCAGGCCTACCATGGGCAATAATGAAGCTTTTTTTTACCCTTGTTCCTTCATCAACTAGCGATCTCAATTTGATTTCCATGGTTTCCTGATCCCTGCCTCTCCTTAGACCACAACTCTTCTCCTTATACCTAATACTCCTCGATGATTATGTCAACTCTAAGTATTCCAAATCATTCACCTAGGTCATTATTCAACCTTCAGAATACACCCCTTCCTCTCTAATCATCCTCCACCCCATCTACTGCATAGTCTTCTTCATTGTTTACCCCCTCCTCATTTACTACTCTTCATCCTTATTGTCCTCTTCCCCACAGTACTGCCTCACTCCACACCACTCCATCTTCATCCTGCCCTCGTCCTTTTACTGCTTCCACCTTTGCAAACCTTTTGAGTAACATTTTTAGCCCAGCTAAGTGGGAACATTTCTTTGTGATTCCTCCTGCAGCCCCTTACTCTTCCAGTATCTCTAAAAACAAGTAGACAAAGTTTATTTTTGCAGTTATTCCAATTGTTCATACCTTGTCACAGTCTTGGTTACAGTTACATCTGAATCCCAAGCTCGTTCACTATCTACCATGACTGACCTCACGGGCAAAACAATTCTTGCTCAACCTCACTCTTCCCTTAATGTTTGTACTGGAACTGTTTCCATCTCCCCTACCGATTGCTCTGTCAGCAACAAGGACTGGTCAGACTGTAAAAACAACCTGTTTACCTGCCTCATTGACCACGATGCAATGGCAGTACAGTGCTAAACTATTCCTCCCAGAGAACAGCTGAAGTCCTTCACAAGTATTGCCAATATTACCTTCTGTAGACATGACTTCCCCCATGAAATTTATATTGGTGGAGTGTTGTTCCCTGTTTGACCGTACTAACCCCTTCCCCGTCAGTGTCAGAAATGCTGATGTATTGGGAACCAGCCAAACACTCGCAACACCGCCCGCCACCCTCATTGTGCTCAACCTGGTCATGGCTGTGTCCCATAATGTGCTTGGAGGTAGGGCAGCTCCAATAAAGGTGTTGCCCTGCCTACAAGCTCGAATCTGAGGTAGCAGTTCTCAGATTCAAACTAGGCCTCACTCTACGAGAGGCACATCGACGAGGCTTTTCTCTCTGCCTCTTCTGCTCCCTCCCCATCTTTTCAAGATGTCACAGTATCTCCCTCAGTATCTCTTCCCTCTAACCCAAACGATCCTACCTCTACTCTCTCTCCCCCAGGCAAATTCCTTTTCCAGAATATATCCAGATACTCCAATCTCTACCACTCCCCACCCCAATCCCTTGCCCGTTGTTGTCGGGGGGGGGGGGCTTAGGAGGCGGAGACTGGGACCCAATGATGGGGAACTCCCCAACCTTGGGACTCAGCCCTCGACTCAACTAATTTTGCATGGTCTTTTTTTCCTTCCCACTTTTCGTTTCTGTCCCTTCACCAAACCCTTCTGCTATCCACCTCCTAAGGTGTGAGAGCCGTGCTGAAAGGATGAAAGGCTGACTTTGTGCCAGTCCTGAACGGCCTGAGGGAGCCATGGGCACGGTATTCCCCTGATTTAGTTACCTAGCCCTTTACCCCTCAAGGGGACCCTGAGGGGTGGACTGTTTTTATCCCCAACATAACCCAGGCTTACCATGGCCAGTAATGAAAATATATCCCCACTATTAGGGGCAATGAGGCTTGCCCCTTTATCAAATAGCCCCAACGATGTAACCCACCCGATTCCCTGACCCCAGGCTCTCCTTTGACCACGGCTCTTTCAAAGTATTTGCTGAGATCCATCCTCCCACTCTCCCAACACACTGCATCCTCCCCTTCACCTGCACCATTCCCTCTTCTTTCTTCATTATCCTTACAGCTCGCACCAGGATATTCACGAGACCCTTGTGTCACAACAGTGTCCTTCTCAGAGCCCTTCCCCTCCTGACATTCTTCCTGATAACTTCACCACCTTCCCTTGTTCCCTTATCTCATTCCCTGGATTCTCTCCAGCTTCTCTAACTACCATTTCTACTCTTATTACCCGTTGATTATTTTATGGTAGCTCTTTTGCAGTTTTCTTCATACAGTGTCCCCGCTCCCTTCCTCAGACACGTAGATACTCTCCATTCGATCTAGTCGCCCTATGCCCTCACCCCTTTCCCCTTTTACTACTACCCGCCGTACTCCATTTACCAGTACTCCCCTCTTTACCCTTTTCACAGTCATGCTATCTCATAATGCTCTACAAGCTATGCCATCTAATACGTTAATTCTAATCGTTAACTATTTTTTACCCTTCGCCACCTTACTTTACCATAGTGGTGTATGACCTTTGATGTCTAGCACATTTATTTGTTCAATCATTCTGTCCGATTATAAACTACACGTTCCGTGCACAAGGGTCCACAGCCTCGGAGCGCATTTTCAAGGGCCCGTTGGAATAAATGCTGACCGTTAGAGGTCGTCATGGGGAGGCCCATAGGTCGCTTGACACAGCAATAAGAGAATTTGTGGTTATTTTTCCTGTCTAGAGTTTGGTTCACAACGTGTAGTTTTAATCTTTGTGATTTGGCTGATCTGATTATTTTCATAGGTTGTGTGATATCACAAAGTTAAGGATACCGTCAAAAAATATAATTCCAAATTAATAGGGAAGGGTTTCATAAGACCTGAAACCCTTAAGACCTATCATGCTGGTTGACTTTGAAGGCTTTGCATTAAGACTTATGATCTTAATTATCCCTCCATTTAATGCTTTCGCATATTACTCTGTCAGTAAACAGTAATAATGTTTACTGTGTATTTATATCTCTCATAGTTGGGGGGGGGGGGTCACCTTAACCCAACCACTATGGATTTATGAAATGCCTCCTGTATTTTTTTGTGAATTTTGTTAAATACAAATGGTTCCACTTGTCCTCAGCCAGCAAGGAGTCTGTCAGTAGGTCCTAGTATCAGTTCCTGATTTCCCCACTCATTGAAATTGCAGAAATTTTTTTCTCTCTCTAATACTATTGATATCAATACTATTGTTGTTATTATTGATATTATGATTAGTAAATTGACATTAAAATCTTTGTAACAATATAGAAAATGAAATAATACAAAAGAAACTCTCCAAAAACAAGGAAAAGGGTAAAAAGGTGAGTTAGGTAGGACTAATAATTGACTCCTTGTGACTAAGGACTTGTAGAACCATCTATGCATGAAACAATAAATGAACTTATATTATAGTAGGCATGGCATGTATTCTTGCCATTCATGCTGATTGGGTTAATCCGTTTAACTCTGTTTTATTTTTTATTTGACCTAGTATTATTAACCCATTACTGACGGGTAGCATTCATAGAGGCCCGGGCCTCGCTGCCGGGGGCTTATATCGTCGCCCGAGCATGCGCGACCACTCATGCCAAATACCAGCATCCCATGCCGTTTCTTCATAATACTATGAAAATATGTTGTATTTTCAGTTTTCATTATTTTTACAGTCTCTACTTGCCAAACTTCCTGATAAATCGAGACTGAAGGGCATTTTTGTTGTTATATAGACTCCATAGTTGATCATTATTCGGTCTATAGTCCGAATAAAATAAGCAGTGTGCGGCATCATGGAGTTGAAATTGTCGGTTTGTTGCATTTTTTTGTTTGTTTGTTTGGTAAAAATGAGAAAGTGTTAAAACCGACTTAATCACACTTTCACTGGCAGAAAAATAATCTTTTGCCGTGATTGTAACAAAAAAAAACTCATGGCAGGTCCATGCATCCTCTATGGCATGTGCGTACGTGCCCCCGGCAGATGGTCCCGCCATGCCATGGCATGTACGTACATGCCACCTGTCGGCAATGGGTTAAAAGTAAGATTATGATGAAAATCCTCACCTTTGACAGAACAATGAGCCGTCCATCATCACGACACCACCAAAGGCTGCTTGGAGGAAGTCGACGAATGGTCATGATCCTTGTCCTATTGGCTGGAGCCACCCTGCTTGTGATCCTGTCATACTTTAGCCATGGAGCATCTGATGACGATCCTCTCTTAGATCCATTCAATAACCCAAATATTCGTATTGAGGGAGAGTAAGTTTGTAGGTGGTGGTGGTTTTCTGAATGCAGAAGTGTAGGTACACTAAAACTGCACCTCTGTTGGGACAGTTATTAGCCAAAAGTGTCCTTTCAGTGCTAAAATGTGTATGTTTTTAGTTGCTGTTATATGATAAAACAGAAAAAAAAAAATTATAGACATTTTGTAACCAAAGACCCACTTTTATTTTTTTTATTTTTTATTATTATTATTATTTTTTTTTGGGGGGGGGTCTTCATAGACATAATTACTTTTAACCCCCACTTGAAATTTTCTTGGACAAGAAAGGCACAAATTTATATGTGGGTCTGTTTTCTGGCCATTCATCCCATGCAATTGGTAATATCAAGTAGAAGGGTTTCATATTTGATTTATGTATATTTATATTCTTTTCTCTTAAATTTTGTTTGGCAGTTTTCACATCCCTTTGAGGGTTGAATTTTATTGTTTCAAATGTAACTATGCAGCTTTTCATGGGAAAATAAACCCACAAGCAATCTTCCAAAAAATGTTTCCCTTTTGGAAGTAAATTATACTGCAATTCTTTTGTAGGGAGAGTTGCTATGATTAAGAAAGTTTCCAGATATATTTCATTAGATGTATCTTTAAACTACTGTATAAACTGCATTGGTTTTATTGTTGAGTTATGTTTTAGTTAATGTGTTTTTATTTTATTTAATGTCAATGGAGATAGGTTATTGTTGATTATATTGTTTTGTGCTTATTATTGGTAGATCTGATAAGTCTCCTATTTTTGGTTTGAGGAAAACTATTACTCAAACATTACATACAAATAGAAAAAAATAGTAAAACTGAAATGTTTGCAGGGACCATGGGATTTTCCTTTTTCTTTTCCCTCTTAATGCTTTACATTAGAAAGGTGTGCAATCAGCAATGATTAGAAGAAAATGCTCTCTGACTTCTGGTCCAGTTGTGGCTCATGTTCCACAAAGCACATATATGATAATACCAGTTGCTTCAGGAAATGTTGGCCAAAAATATACTGTGGGGATCTTGCATAATTTTTTGTTGACTTTTTGCTTAGATTTTTTTAATGTATGCAAGATAGAGAGAGAGGGAGAAGGAGGGAGGAAGGGTAAATTTGTCCCATTACTAAGGTGAAAAGCAAAGATACAATATTGCAATAGTAACAAATGCCAGGGAAACATAATATTGTATATTAGCACTACTGAATTATTTATTTTCAATGAATATGGATAACAACAAAAATAAATTTATTGACATGATTTGTAGAAGACTGTGTGGTACCTGTCGGAAAAATCACCGGATTACACCCTAAAACAATATTTCATAAGCAATTTACACCAGAACGGGTTGTCACTGTCCTCTTTTTTTTGGGTTTGTTTGTTTGTTTGCCCAATACCACCAAAAGTTCATTAATTTACAGATTTAGTTTATATATACAGTCTCTACATACAACAAATCCTTGCAATCCAAAAGAATTTACCGAAGAATTTGGATTGAATAGACCATAAGGAAGGTTTCTGAGACTTTGCATCATTTTGGCACATATATAATGCGAGAAAGTATATGATAGCCATACGTCAAAGTCATGCAGATATATTTCCTTTTCTTAAGAATAATGCTCTCATTCCTTGGATGATAGGTACAATAGAAGCAAGAACTTTGGGTGCTGTTCTTGCCCCATTGGAACCAAGTCCCTAATATTTATCTGTAAAAGAAATAAGATGTAATAAGGGAGTGGCTTGATGAATGTTGAATTGAAATCAACCTGATATAGCTCCAGTTGAAAACCTGTGCAGTTAGATAAAATGCAAGTTATGTAATCATGAAACCACCTCTATTCCAAGTTTCACATAGTGATTGCAGAAGTGTGGATTAACAACTATTTAAAGTGCATTTGATTGTCACTTGAAAATTACACATTCCTCAGGAAGTGCCCACTGTTTTGCTTATATTGTACTTTATCCTTTCTTCTTCTTCTTCTTCCTCCTCCTCTTCCTCTTTCTTTCTCTTCCTCTTCCTCTTCCTCTTCCTCTTTCTCTTTTCCTTTTACCTCTTTCTCTTCCTCTTCCTCTTCCTCTCTTTCTCTTTCTCTTTCTCTTTCTCTTTCTCTTTCTCTTTCTCTTTCTCTTCCTCTTCCTCTTCCTCTTCCTCTTCCTCTTCCTCTTCCTCCTCTTTCTCCTCCTCTTCCTCCTCCGTCTCCTCCTCCTCCTCCTCCTCCTCCTCCTCTCCCTGTTTCATATCCCTAAAAATTGTCATCTCTACATTGGACATTTCATCAGATCTAAAAAATTAGTGACAGTGATGGTCTTTAGTGCAAGACTTTACAATATGTAGTTTATTGCATCTTTGTAAATATTTTTAAAAAGTATCTTTTGGGGTATAAAACCTGCCCATATGAAAACACTGAAGGGTTTGTTATAGAAAAAATATTGGAACCCACAAGAGTGTTAACACTGAGTGTGGTTAGATTTTTTTAACAGAAAGAATGTAAAGGTTGTTCAGTTATTTGTAATATGGAGTAAAGTTTTTTTTCCCAGTGCAATAATTATGTTATCAGAAGAATTCAACAAGCATTGTAGCTACATACCTTTGAGTAAGTTGATCATTCAGTATTCATCCTTGTTACTTTTTTAATGGAAATTCATTTACACTTAATTTTTTATGAATGTGTCTGAATGTTTGTATGTTTAGGTTTCATCTCATTTATTTATTATTTTTAAATGCAATAACTTCTCTTGAAAAATATTGTTTGAATATTTATAAAATTATTTGCTTTGATATCATTTTCCCAAAAATTATTTTTATGTGAAATGCATGTACATAATAATTTGGGTAGCATGACAGTTCATCTTTCACAAAGAAAAAGAGTTATGACAGTTTTAAGAATAGAATAGACTAAAATGTCTGATATGTCGGGTTTCTTTCATCTTATCCAATTATCTATGTATATATTGTATCAAAAAATCATAGTATGCCAGAAGATATACAAAACTATTTAATGAAATATATGTTTTAAGGTTTGCCAGTTTTTCATTTATCCACAGCTGCCCAAAGTCTTACATTTTAAAATGAAAGAGTGCTAGCACAATAAGTTTCCATAAAACAATGAATTAAATAGCATGCTGTTGGTACTCATATTCACTGGAGATCAAGAGAACAGCTTTCTTCCTGCAGTAATATTTTTTGTATCTGCCAGAAAGCACATGCTTTTTCTAAATCTTGGAAGTTGATGTTGATATATAATGTTTGTGTCACTAATCACTATTTGGAAATTATATCAATTTGTGAATGAGATATTTATTTTCAATACTTAACAACCTTTCTAAAGTCCCGATGCCTTGGAGCAATTTCTAGTTTTGTTACAAATTTTGATTAGTATCAAACAAAAGAGCAGATTTGATTATGTACTATGAAGAGTTTTAGCATGAAGAACAACACCAACATTGTGTATGGATTATAATTTTTTGGCTGTGGATTAGGAACATATGTCTATTGTCTTCACACATAGATGGCTCCTACAAGTGTTTTGTCACCAAGGAGTCCGTTATTAGACCTACCAATCTGACATGTTTACCCTTTTCCTAAAAAGGTAACACCGGCACTCTCCGTGGAAAGGAACTGGGGACCCTTCCACGTACTCACTCCAAGATCACAACATGAAAACTACAATTAAGTATCATGCTGTGACCACAGCGGCTCAGACATGAACCTACTGTTAAAAGAAGAATTATCACTATTAATAGTATTGGAAACAAAAACACATTTTCCTGCAAATTCAAGAAATGGGGAAACCAGGCATGGTCACTAGGGCCTACTGATAGACTCCTTGGTGGCTGGGCACAGTTGGAGCCATCTGTATGGAACAAAATTCACAGAAAAACAAAGGGGACAATACATACATCTGTAGTCATTGGGTTAATCAACTAGCCCTTACCCCTTATGGGGACCCTGAGAGTTGACCATTTCTCTTTCCCACTTATTCAGGCCTACCATGGGCAATAATGAAGCTTTTTTTTACCCTTGTTCCTTCATCAACTAGCGATCTCAATTTGATTTCCATGGTTTCCTGATCCCTGCCTCTCCTTAGACCACAACTCTTCTCCTTATACCTAATACTCCTCGATGATTATGTCAACTCTAAGTATTCCAAATCATTCACCTAGGTCATTATTCAACCTTCAGAATACACCCCTTCCTCTCTAATCATCCTCCACCCCATCTACTGCATAGTCTTCTTCATTGTTTACCCCCTCCTCATTTACTACTCTTCATCCTTATTGTCCTCTTCCCCACAGTACTCCTCACTCCACACCACCCCATCTTCTTCCTGCCCTCGTCCTTTTACTGCTTCCACCTTTGCAAACCTTTTGAGTAACATTTTTAGCCCAGCTAAGTGGGAACATTTCTTTGTGATTCCTCCTGCAGCCCCTTACTCATCCAGTATCTCTAAAAACAAGTAGACAAAGTTTATTTTTGCAGTTATTCCAATTGTTCATACCTTGTCACAGTCTTGGTTACAGTTACATCTGAATCCCTAGCTCGTTCACTATCTACCATGACTGACCTCACGGGCAAAACAATTCTTGCTCAACCTCACTCTTCCCTTAATGTTTGTACTGGAACTGTTTCCATCTCCCCTACCGATTGCTCTGTCAGCAACAAGGACTGGTCAGACTGTAAAAACAACCTGTTTACCTGCCTCATTGACCACGATGCAATGGCAGTACAGTGCTAAACTATTCCTCCCAGAGAACAGCTGAAGTCCTTCACAAGTATTGCCAAGATTACCTTCTGTAGACATGACCTCCTCCATGAAATTTATATTGGTGGAGTGTCGTTCCCTGTTTGACCGTACTAACCCCTTCCCCGTCAGTGTCAGAAATGCTGATGTATTGGGAACCAGCCAAACACTCGCAACACCGCCCGCCACCCTCATTGTGCTCAACCTGGTCATGGCTGTGTCCCATAATGTGCTTGGAGGTAGGGCAGCTCCAATAAAGGTGTTGCCCTGCCTACAAGCTCGAATCTGAGGTAGCAGTTCTCAGATTCAAACTAGGCCTCACTCTACGAGAGGCACATCGACGAGGTTTTTCTCTCTGCCTCTTCCTGCTCCCCTCCCATCTTTTCAAGATGTCACAGTATCTCCCTCAGTATCTCTTCCCTCTAACCCAAACGATCCTACCTCTACTCTCTCTCCCCCAGGCAAATTCCTTTTCCAGAATATATCCAGATACTCCAATCTCTACCACTCCCCACCCCAATCCCTTGCCCGTTGTTGTCGTGGGGGGGGGGGCTTAGGAGGCGGAGACTGGGACCCAATGATGGGGAACTCCCCAACCTTGGGACTCAGCCCTCGACTCAACTAATTTTGCATGGTCTTTTTTTCCTTCCCACTTTTCGTTTCTGTCCCTTCACCAAACCCTTCTGCTATCCACCTCCTAAGGTGTGAGAGCCGTGCTGAAAGGATGAAAGGCTGACTTTGTGCCAGTCCTGAACGGCCTGAGGGAGCCATGGGCACGGTATTCCCCTGATTTAGTTACCTAGCCCTTTACCCCTCAAGGGGACCCTGAGGGGTGGACTGTTTTTATCCCCAACATAACCCAGGCTTACCATGGCCAGTAATGAAAATATATCCCCACTATTAGGGGCAATGAGGCTTGCCCCTTTATCAAATAGCCCCAACGATGTAAACCCACCCGATTCCCTGACCCCAGGCTCTCCTTTGACCACGGCTCTTTCAAAGTATTTGCTGAGATCCATCCTCCCACTCTCCCAACACACTGCATCCTCCCCTTCACCTGCACCATTCCCTCTTCTTTCTTCATTATCCTTACAGCTCGCACCAGGATATTCACGAGACCCTTGTGTCACAACAGTGTCCTTCTCAGAGCCCTTCCCCTCCTGACATTCTTCCTGATAACTTCACCACCTTCCCTTGTTCCCTTATCTCATTCCCTGGATTCTTCTCCAGCTTCTCTAACTACCATTTCTACTCTTATTACCCGTTGATTATTTTATGGTAGCTCTTTTGCAGTTTTCTTCATACAGTGTCCCCGCTCCCTTCCTCAGACACGTAGATACTCTCCATTCGATCTAGTCGCCCTATGCCCTCACCCCTTTCCCCTTTTACTACTACCCGCCGTACTCCATTTACCAGTACTCCCCTCTTTACCCTTTTCACAGTCATGCTATCTCATAATGCTCTACAAGCTATGCCATCTAATACGTTAATTCTAATCGTTAACTATTTTTTACCCTTCGCCACCTTACTTTACCATAGTGGTGTATGACCTTTGATGTCTAGCACATTTATTTGTTCAATCATTCTGTCCGATTATAAACTACACGTTCCGTGCACAAGGGTCCACAGCCTCGGAGCGCATTTTCAAGGGCCCGTTGGGAATAGAATGCTGACCGTTAGGAGCGTCAGTCATGGGGAGGCCCCATAAGGTCTGGCTTGCCCCCCACAAATTTTAAACTAATTAAATTTAGTTACAGGCAAATAAAGCAGAATATACTACTACATCAATGTTTCTCTTTCTCAAAGTTTCACCTAGAGGCATTTTTTATGCTACGACCATAGCCATAAAGGTGTAATTTAGGGGAAAAATTCTCAGGGTGTGGCCCTGAGGGGGCAATCAGTCTTAGGAGGGGCAATTACCCTCGGCCCCCCAAATGACCCCTGCCGACCCATCCTTGCCTCCCCCAAGATAAGCTGAAATGACGCCTCTGCGTACCGTATGCAATAGTGTATAAATAGTATGACCTTGCAAGTTTTTTCCTAGTTCCTGTTACTGCATTAAGTATGTCAGTGTGCCCAGTTCAGTGTGGTATTGACTAAAATTAATGTAAGAAAAGGAATATAGGAAAACGAATGTAAGAAAAAGAATGTCAACCATAACTCTACGGAAAGAGTGGAATGACAGAATTAAAAGTATTTTTAAAGTGGAATGTCCCTTTTTCAAGTATTATAAGATTGCATAAAACGGAATGCCTGTGTTGTCATTGTTTTGTTTATTTATTTGAGAATTATAACTATGGAATGTTAGTGTTTATGAGAATTATTAAAGCGAAATGTGAGAATTTCCAGTATCATAAGAGCAGAATGTCGATGTTTTGAGTATTATAAACACGGAATGTCGGTATTTTTAGTATCATAATAGCGGAATATCAGTATTTTAAGTATTATAAAAGCGGAATGCCGGTGTTTTGAGTATTATAGAAGCAGAATGTCGAACTTTTATGATACTCAGAACACCAACATTTTGCTTTCATGATACTCAATACACTGACATTCCACTATTATAATACTGAAAACCTCGACATTCAGCTTTTATAATACTTAAAATACCGAGAACCCTCTTTTATAATATTCCAAACACCGACATCGCGCTTTTATCAAATTTTTTATACTAAAAGAGTGACATTCCACTTTAAAAATACTTGCTCTTTCCATAGAGTTATGATTGACATTCCTTTTCTTACATTCGTTTTCCTACATTCCTTTTTTTACGTCCGTTTTAGTCAATCCCATGCGGTCTCCTTCGTATAAGAAAACTTGTTCTTTGTCTCGAATCTTTTCCAACGACTAGCAGGTGTCAGTCCTCTGCCCCAGCAACATCCAATATTGTCAAACTTTTGTGCATTTATGCACAGTAGCACATATTCGCCACTCCATTACTAAGAATCAAATATTTTGATAGTAAGCTCCATCTTTTGAAAATTCATCTTATTGTCTTGATCCAATTGGGCTTGAGTTTTAGCTTCAACAGTAGCTTGAACACTATAGGGGATGTATCAGGGCAATAAACAGACTCGGATCTTGACTTTTTGTATCTGCAAAATGTTCCACTAAATCCATTCTCCATAAAAGCTGTCTGGAGATTTTCGCTGTCTTCTCTGGTTTTCCTCTGGTCCTTTGTCAGGATCCAGAGATCTGTTTGCGAACGTTTCAAGTATTTTTGAAAAAGAGGTTTACCATACACTGATTCTCCCCTTGACTAAAGGGGATCAATCTGAAGAGCTGGACCTACTGGAGTCTCATCGTCTGCATCATTTTGAACTTCTGGGACTGAATCAACTATTAACCTGACAAGCAATCGCTTGTCACTTTCCCTGAAAGAAATGCCATGGCTATCCTGTAGCGAATTTGGATGAAAATGTAATCAAATGACATCAAATACGTACATCTGTCACATGATGTGTCACTACGTGTTCACTTCACTGTGATTCCGTCTGCATTGGCTAAGTTCTCCCTATGAATTCTCCGCTGACCCCACAGAACCTCATCTACCTGCCGTTTGCCTACTGCCCCAGTAGTTGAAAGGGTTTTCCCTGTATTTTCTTTTGAGTGTGGCAAGATGAAAGGTTCAACGAATCTTCATCCTTTCCTTTCCTCCCAAATAGTCTTTTGGCCAAGGATTTTTGTTCTTAGGCTGTGGGTATTCCCTTGCGAAAAATACCTTGCTACAAGGCATTTTGGAAACATTGGTTCCAATCTCACTCCTCTTGGGTGGACTGGGCATGCATGATCTCTGTAGGCGACTCCCGTTTCCTAGGCCGCATGCTTGGTTTTGGCCTCGTCCTGCGATGAAGTTTTGATCGATAATAAAGTAATCCCCAGCCGCAGGATCTTGACTCTTGCTATTCACTCCTCCCACTAGGGGGAAGGTTGGTGCCGTCCTTATACATCGGGATACACCACTTTTGAGGCACCATGGGGATGCGCCGGTGGTAAGCGCCTCTGCCATGGCCTCCTTAATCTCAGCAAGCTCACTTCGCATTTCCTCCACGATTTATGACTCCGACAGGGGCGACATTCGGGGGGGAGGGGGCAATTCCTCCTCCTAGACCATGTTTGCTCCCTCAATTTCTGGTATATCTAAATGAAACCTATATAGGCCCGGTTATAGCTTGAAAATGCCTCTAGAACAGCTATTTCCTCTAAATATTTTATCAC
>NC_051389.1:37052250-37064750 GCF_015228065.2 Penaeus monodon
TGTGAAAAATTGCCTGGGGTCTTGGATTTTGCCTCAACTTTATGTATGGTTTTTGAAAATTTGAAAAAAAAAGAAATCGACAACATAAAAACCAGGTCTTTAATATAGGCAATGACTATAACTTTGTAACATTAAAAAAAAGTGAGATTTTTTTTCCCACCCCTGACCCCTTTTCCTTGGCCCACTAGTTTTTTAACGACAAGGCCTGAACAAAAGACCAATCAGTGAGTGCTTTTCCCATCTATTGTCTGGAAGTAAAAACTGAGACAATCAAAGGGAAATCCCTGGTAAACAAAACCCATGAGAAGGGACGAGCCATTAACTGGTTCCAAAGGTGTTCAAATGGGGTGGTTGTGTCGGAAATTGTAAAGAAAAGCTAGAACATTTACCATTAGCCCAGCCTTATAAATGAGTTGTATACTAATAACTCCCTCTAAAAGGTGAGATTTTGATAGGTCTTGGGCTTTCCTGTAATGCAAAGAAAGCATAATGTTAGCAAATTGAAAACAGTAAATATGACAGAACACTATCGGGTTAACATCAAAAGGTTTGGACTTTTAGGAACAAAGAAATTGGGGGAATTTTTTAAGAGGATTGAACAGGCTTTTGCCCGTGAGGGGGGTGGTCATCTTTGGAATCCTCACAAAATGGAACAGAAAACAGGCAGACATGTGGTTTGGAGGGGAAACTGAGAGTGAAACAAAGAAATCTATCCCTTTCAAACTAAGGATAGGGAAATTTCAAGGAAATCTAACAAACGGAAAATTTCGCCTCCAAAGGAAGGAGGAAGGCACCAAAAGGGTGGAAAGAAAAACAAAAAAGAAAAAGAAAACCCAACAAAAAAAAGAGGAAAAAGAAAAAGAAAAAAAAAAAAAAAGGAAAAGAAAAGAAAAAAAAAAAAAAAAAAAAAAAAAAAAACTTTAAAAAAAAAAAAAAACAGGCCACATTTAAAAAAGTATTCACCTATTGAACAAAGATACCTGCCACTCGTGTAAAAAAAATCAGAGCAAATTTTAGAGCCTTTTCGCAGGGCTATACCCAATTAAATGGCGCTAAAATTCCTGTAGGGCATAGCCAAACCCACAACATGAGTTATTTCAGCATCAAAAAATAACAGACTTATACCAAATTCTGTGAACTATCTAACTAGTTTTCATTAAAACAAAATTCTTTAGTAAATTGGATATAGTAGATACAATTTGGTAGTGTTTATAATTCTTTTAAACAACAAATTTGCTACTTTCGTTTTACACCCCTACTTCCTGCTTTCCAGCTTAAACAGGCAAAAGGATTAAAATATCGGTATTCCAATTTAGTGAACAATATTATAACCTGCCTGTTATCTAATTGGTACAGAAGAAGAAAAAATTAAAGAGACGTTTTTTATGAACCATGGTACTTTGACAATCTCCAGCATTTTAATTTCTTTGTCAGATATTTACTAAAATAAATGCGGAAGGGAGAAGGATGGAAATAGTTTTGGGGAAGATTTTAAATTTTGCAATATTGGGCAATAGTTTGTTTATGTTAGAGAAAGAAAACATGATCAGTGACCATATGTGATGGTGATTACATGGCATGTACATTTTTACCAATGCTTCATTAGTTGCTTTTATATTTCTTGCCCTGCAAACACTATTGTGTTTTGGAATGACAAGGAAAAATCAAAGATTGATTTCTTAGTTTTCAGTAGTTTATTATATATATATATATATATATATATATATATATATATATATAAATTTTAAATTTTATATATATATATAGAAAAAAAAAAACACCGGGCGGGAAGGCAATGGTAAACCCCGCTCTAAAAAAAAAAAAAAAAATAAAAAAAAAAAAAAAAAAAAAAAAAAAAAAAAAAAAAAAAAAAAAAATATATAAATAATATATAAATATATAATAATATATAATTAAAATTATATGAAAATAGTACAAATATATAATATATATAATATATATATATATATATATTATATATATATTATTATATGATTATAATATATTATATATATATATAAAAATATATATATAAAATAAAATTATATATATAATTTAAAAATAAAATATATATATATACATATATATATATTAATATTATATATTATAATAACATTATTATAAAAATTATATATATATATATATTATATATATATATATATATATATATAATATACATATATATAATTTTATATACATATTTTTAAAATATATTATAATAGTGTATATATAAAGTTTTGGGTGGGTGTGTGTTGTGTGTTTGTGTGTGTTGTGTTGTGATGTGTGTGTGTGTGGTGTGTTGGTGTGTGTGTGGTTGTGGTTTTTATATGTGTATATATATGCGTGTATATACATTATATATATATATTTATATATATATAATATTATATATATATATATATATATATATATATATAGTAATATATTATTAAAAATAAAATATATATATTATATATTTATATATATATTATATATAATATAATATAGATATATAATATATATAATATATTATATAGATATATATATAATATATATAATATATAATATATATATATATATAATATAAAATAAAAAAATATATACGCTATATTACAATATCTATAAAAAAAAAAACAAACATATATATATATATATATATATATATTATTATATATTATATATAATATATTATATAGATATATATATAATATATATTTTAATATATAATTATATATATTCATATATATATATATATATATATATAAATAATTTTTAATATATATATATATATAATAGATATATATATATGGCAATATATAGATATATAAATGTGATATATAATATGCATATATATATGGGTAATATATATGCATATATATTATGCATATATTTATGCATATATAAAAGATAAAATTTATATTATATATATTTATTAATATTTATATATTATATATATTATATTATATTATTTCATATTTTATATGGCATTATATATTTTAGGCATTTGGGGTTTTGGGTTGGTTGTTTGTTTTGTGTTATGTGTGTTTTATGTTTCTTTATTGTAAAATGGTTTGTTGTGCATATGTAATAATGAAAAATTATATAATACAATTTAAAATAGTAAATAAACAGAAAAAAACTATATTTGCAGTACATCTAAAAAATTATCTTAAAGTAATTTGTTTCTTCCACGTAAAAGTTTTTAAATATTTGGCATGATTGAATTAAAAAACCCAATATGAGAGTAGAATATTTCTTACTGGAAAGGCCAAGAATAAATATAAAAGGACTAACTGTGTAAAGATATTAATTCCAAAATATAATATGGAAGGAAATTTATAAATTATATAGAAGCCGGTAAAGAAAATAGTAGAGTTTTTTATGTGCAGTGTGTGTGTGTGTGTGTGTGTGGTGTGTGTGTGTGTGTGTGTGTGTGAGTGTGGTTGTGTGTGTTTTGTGTGTTTTTGTGTGTGTTTTGTTATGTGTTGTCTTATGGGGTATAGAAATTTCCTATCTGTGTAATTAATATATATTATTTTATTTATGAATAATAAAGGAAAAGAAAAAGGTAAGATTATGTAACTGATAAGGCATTTTTTAATTATCACAGATTTGGTGATATCCTTGGGAGGAAAGTGCTATTGCTAAGAGGCATTTGCAGCCAGGCTTCCCCCAAAAAAACTGTGGTGGAAACTTTGGAGCGTGACCACCTTCATTTCTTTTTGCATTTGGGCCAAGGACCCAAAACCGAATAGGGATATGGTTTGCCTCAGGAAACCCAAAAGGGAGTTCGGTGAACCCGAGGAATTCTATTCAAAGTGATTGAGCTATGTGATGGCAGAGGAGAATGTTGTTATGAATAACATGTACTGGGAATTTTCTTCCATAAATAGCATGGGGCTAATGTGGAGGAGTAGTAGTTCGTTTGGTATAATTTGTTGGTGCTTTTGTATTGGCAATTTATTCTTTCTGATTTGTGTGTTGGAGTGGTTTGATGGTAATATTTATTTTTTTTTTGTGTTGGTTTATGTTGTTTCTTTGTCAGTCCAACATTTTAGGTTGTATGGTATATTAATTTATATTTTTTTTTTTAAGTGTTTTTTCAATTTAAGGATTAAAATTTAGGGTTTAGAATTTTTGATATGTTTTTTATTAATTTCTTGTTTAAAGGTTAAATAGAAAAAAGAAAAAATTTGGTTTTCCAAAACATTTTTATCTAATGCCTTTTGGTATTTTTTGGAAAGAAAAAGAAATAGCAATTTTTCCTGAAAAAAATTGTTTTAAAATTAGAATTTTTATTAAGAACTGGTTGATTTTGGTAGCCACCAGGAATTTTTAATAACTTATATTTGGGGTCTAAATAATGGAAAGTAATGTGTTTTAAATAATTTTTTGGTATTTTTTTTTTAGAAATTCTCAAATTATTCTTCTTTCATTTTATAAAACTGGCTTGGGCTTCAAATTTTTCATTTATTCAATTATAAGTTGTTTATTTGAAGTTAAATTTGATTTCAACATTGTAAGCTAGGGTTACTAAAAGTTAAAAAATCAATTATTATTTTTTTTTAAGTTTTCATTGAAGATTCCTTAACAAATTAATTTTTATAGTTTTAAATTTTAATAAATTTGGCTTTAATTTGAAATTTCAGGAATGGGAAAGGAAAAGAAAATTTGATTTCCTTTTAAATTTAATTTTCTTGTTTTTTGGTTAAAGGGGAAAAATTTTTCATTCATCAAATTTAATAACTTTTTTTTTCAAAAACTATTTTAAATGTTATTTATTCCCAGGAAGGGTTTTTTTCGGGCCCACGTTTAAAAAAACTGTCTTAATTCTTTTTTTTCCCTAAAAATACTTTGAAATTTGAATCTGGTTTTTTTAGATTAGTATCCCTACCACCACACACTCAAAACTAGGTTTATGATGGCTGTATGATTTTTCGTCCCTCAACCCCATGGGGGGGTTTTTTTTTTTGGGGATTAGTAAGCAAACTTACTAATAATGTGGTTATGTACAACATGCAGTCAGTTGAATTATGATGTTGTAATATGCTTAAGAATTATCTACAAAATGTTTATACAATCATTGCTACTCAGTCTGGTGACGTCTTGTATATTAAAAGTGGTCTTGGACAAGGCCTTTGTACAGAGAGTTCTGAAGCATGTATTGAATAGCTAAATTGTATAAATTTTGTTGGTTATAATAGGATGGTTTTGAAATAATGTTCATGATATACAAATTTGTGTCTGACTTTAAATCCCTCATTGAGCTTCAACCACGGGCAATGGGAAGCAGCATTGACTAGAGGTATGGACTGTGGACTAAAGATTTGCAATATCAGTGCAAAGTTAATCAGAAATTTTAACAGTTCTTATCTAGTTGTTCTTACCAAATTGTTTCAATATGGGAGAAGAGTTGAGCCCAGATGTTCCCATCTGCTATATTTAAATTATCATATAACTTTTTAAATTGATTAACATTTTTGGCACACATAACATTATTTTGAAGATTGTTCCATGTTCCAATAGTTCTATTTGGGAAACTGAACTTCTTGACATCTTTCTCTCTTCTTTTTACTTTCAACTTTTTGCTGTGTCCTGTCATCCTTCTCGTGTTCAAAATTATAAAGTCATCTTTGTTTAACTTCACCCTTTCTGAAATACAGTTAAATATCATTATCATGTCACCTCTTTTTCTTCTTTCTTCCACAGTAGTAAGACCTATTTTATGTAGACTTTCTTCATAGCTCATATCTCCTAGAGTAGGTGCCCATCTTGTGGCTGCTCTTTGAACTCTTTCTAGTTTATCTATATGCTCTTTTAAGTGTGGACTCCATACCACCACCACACTCAAAACTAGGTTTTATGATGGCTGTAATGAGTCTTCGTCCACATACACGAATGCCCTCTTCATGTTGATTGATAATTTGTGTGTATGTGTGTGTGTGTGTGTGTGTGTGTGTGTGTGTGTGTGTGTGTGTGTGTGTGTGTGTGTGTGTGTGTGTGTGTGTGTGTGTGTGTATGTGTGTATGTGTGTATGCATGTTTGTGTGTGTGTGTTGTGTGTGTGTGTGTGTGTGTGTGTGTGTGTGTGTGTGTGTGTGTGTGTGTGTGTGTGTGTGTGTGTGTGTGTGTGTGTGTGTGTGTGTGCGCGCGCGCGGAAAAAATCTAACACGTCTGGACTTTTCTTCTTCTATCAATGACTGTTCAGACATCTTTTGACTGTAGAAATTTGGTCAAGACACGGGCCTGCTCGGAAGGTAGAAGGAAATTTTAGCAAGATATACTGCAGCCCTACAATTAAGTATCAAATGATGTAGAGGAATATGTGAAAAAATTAAGCAAATGTGCAACCATATTGTTGGATGGATCATTTATTTTGATCTTTCTAAAACCACGAGACCCTGACGTCATGTTTAAGTATGACTCCATCAGTACCGGTAAAACCATTAAGAATTTTTTGATGTAGGATTATCCAGAAAGAAAAATAACTTTGAAAATACAGTGTTCCAAACCCTGACAGTGGGCATACCAGCCCGAGTCCACATTGGATGATTGTATCCTTGGGGAGAAAAAAGTCGATGTACAGCGTGGGGTGTAACAGAAAATAAAACTAAAATCCTAAGGTTCATTTGGTAGCATATAATTTTATTCGCATGAAAGTGATATTCTGATACACAGTAAATCTATTGCGCTTGCATATCCGTGATATGATTTACAAACTACGAGTCGGTATTTTACCATATAACTCGTCAATTAAATTATATGGAATGAATAAAAAGCTTATTTCATAAATCTTCAAGTGATGCATAGAAACAGAAGATTTGAGGTTTATTTATTTGAAGTACGTTACTGTAATTTATGGTGCGCCGCTAAAACATCAGAAACGTCCTGTACTGTTGAATGTTTGCCTGTGATATATATTTGTCCACGCTTCTCACGTATCCCAGCCACGGATTATTACCCACACGTTAAGACCTTCTTGTATAATCGATGGCAATCTTTTTGGTCAAGCCTCCGCACTAATAAATTACTTTCTGTAAAACTATCAATCTCCTCCTGGTCAGCTCCATTTCATCGGAACAGACGTTGGGAGACCGCTCTCGCCCGCTCACGCATTGGCCACACCCGTCTAACACACTCCTATCTGATGTCACAATTTGATCCACCCGTATGTTCCTTATGTAATGTTCCCCTTTAAATCCCACATATCCTACTGTCGTGCCCACGTTTTGAAACAACCCGTACCTCTGCTCTCCCCCACCTATCCTCCCTTCACCGACCTCCCAACCTATCAGACATCCTTACAGAATCCCACACTTTCTGCTTCAACAACCTATTCTCTTTCCTCAAACGCATACATATTCTTCATCTAATCTAACTCCTTACCACACCCGACCCTAACCCTTTCACTCACCAATTCCTTTGCCCAGCTTAGACAATTAATCTCTAACTCAACCACCCTTCCCTAACATTAACTATAGTGCTACATGACCTTAGATGTCTAGCACATTTATCTTGCTTTTAACCATTAACCATTAACCATTGCCTGTGATATTCCCTACGTCTTGGTCGGTTGTCTTGCTCTTTGTTAAACTAGGATAATTAGGATACCTTTCATTCTCACTAGCCACAGACAACTTCGTTCTGCTCTCAGCCATTGTAGCACTCTCCATCTTAAAAAAGATAGCAAGTAGTTCGCACATCATTCTATCCTTGCTCGGAACCAGTTGTTCTTTACGGAAACACAGGGAGTGGGATTTGCATTTTTTTTCCAATGCATCGCAAGTATCCCTGTCAAGCTCTCTTTTGGACATGACGCGGACACGCTGGTCGGAGCCAAGACAATGACATCGTCATTCTATCGGTGGTTCCTTAACTTGTGAGTCGCAACGCACAAACGCGTCACGGAATATTTTGTCTTTTACTTTTTTTTTTTTTTTTTAGGCGGAAACATTGAGAAAAGTTGCTAGTTTCAGGTTGAAAACATGATTCGGCATATGAAAATATGCTTTAATGTCAAAGTGAGGAAAAGTAATGATGAAAGATCATTGAGGGCGTGCTGTCAACCGTCCTAGCTAATAATACGAGTATACAGTTTATTTGCCAGTCCAGTCAGGCACAAGTATCTTTATTCAGTTATTTACAACAATCTGTACATTTTTAAGAAAACATAACAAGACATGCTTAAACATTTGTATCAGTATACTGGAGAAAATAGTGTGTCGGAGAAGACGAGGACCTATTCTTAGTGTGTCAGCACTGTAAACGGATGAGAACCACTGTTCATGGCACAGGAATCTCTTCCGAGGCAATTATTCTTCGCCCCCTTGCAGACGTTTCTCAGACGCTTTGACCGTAGTGTATCGTATTTTTCCAAATTTATTGCTTTGCAAAGTACAGTCAACTCATAGTTTTGAAAGCAACAGAACTCTTGGCTTCAAACCATAAACATTTTTACACTCTTTTCTGCCTACATCTACAGGTTTAGATAGTTAAAATTTCAGTAATATGTAGAGTATACCCAACACATGCAGCTGAAGATCTTGAGGTATTCAGGGTTTGTTGGTGGTCTGATCAGGAAGTCTTCTGATCTCCAAGTGTAAGTGTACAACAATGCTAGTCTTTTCTTACCAAATAAACTTGTTAGTTATACTTGAATATTCATAGGTAGCCACGCTGGCCACAGATGGCGAACAGTAAACACCATTTTCCATTTTATATTCCTGAGAATTATCGATATCATAAAGAATGATACTCGGAATGTGTGAGCAATTTAAATAAAACGATGTGTACAGTTTCTATGCAATTTATGCAAAGAATTAAGAAAGTAATGGTAATAAAATTGATAAAACAACAATAATCATGATGACGATAATGTTAACAATGTTGATAATAATAATGATAACAATAATAATAATAGTAATAACAATTATGATATTATTAACAACAGGCCTTATTTTCGCCGTCAAAAGCTGTCGTGCTAAAACTTTCCTATGACTCCGCCCCTATTTATGGGAGCGGAGTCATATATAAATTCCTGCACCTCGCTGATGAGCCTGCATTTCAATGGATCGTCATGCTCTTGCAACAAAATATTTATCTTGAAAATCTATACAGCTTTCGTAGTGAAAATCCTTTCATATTAATAAGGCCATGACTATGAAGAGCGCAACTCGAGTTGATCTTTCGTATGCCTGCGCTTTTGGTTAACACATTTCAATTTCATGCACACGTAACAATAAGCATTATTGTTTTTATTATATCATTTATGCTTTAGCCTTGGACATATTCGGGCCTCTAGGAGTATTCCATGACGAATGAGATAAGAATCTCAGACAGACTCATGTTTTGTGCACAGAATGTGTTTGTATGGTCTAAAAAATATTACGGAAAATTATATTATGTTCTACATAATCAGTTTACTTCTAGAGTGCGTATAATTGAATATGAAGGCGTAAACTCATGTATCCGTTTAAATGTAATTAATGTCAATTAACAAAATGTGACATATTCAAAATATTTAAAGAAGTGTGACGTCCGAAACCGATGTCGAAAGACGAAGGAAAAACTATGATGGGAAGCGCATTTTCAACCGATTTCGGTAGTTCTGAATCGTTTTATTTATAATTTTAAGGTGTTGATAACAAAGAACTTGTATATAATCCTTTTTCTTATTGTAATATCAGTAAAACAGTGGTTGATAATTTAATATAATTCAAAAACAAAATCGGATTCTTAGGAATAGGGCAGAGGTGCTGCCGCGACCGCCCCGGGAGAAAATAATTAGCGACAGCCACGGTAAGCACCGAGTGTCAGACCAACAAATGAGACAGCCATAAAAAGCTGACACAGGCCGGGCCATAAGTGAAAGGCCCGGGCGAAGCCAGAACTTCGCAAATCTCAAGCAAGCAAGCAAGGCAGCTTCTAGTGTCGTAAGACCGTTTTTGTCAGCGGAATACGGTCTAATGAAAATGATAATAATGTTGATAACAATAATAATAATATTAATAATAATAATGATAATAATGCTGATAATTTTGATAGAAAATAATTATGATAATCATAGTAGTTATAATAATAATTATTATTTTTTATTATTATAATAATGTTGATAATGATATTAATCTTGGTAACAAAAATGATGATAATAGTTGTTGATAATAACAAATCAATAATAACACTAATGATGATAATAATATTAATAGTAATATTACTAAGGATAGTAACAATAATGATGACAACAGCAACAATGTTAATGATAATGACAATAGTAATAATAATATTGATAATGATAGTAATGTTAAAAGTTATTATGATAATAACAATCATGATAACGATAATAATAACCATAATAATGATAACAATGATAATGACATTAATTATGATAATCACGAAAATAATAATAATGTAAAAAAATAATGATAATAATAACAATAATAATAATGGTAACAATAATGATAATAATAATGATAATGACAGTAATAATAAAAATGATGATAATGATAATAATAATAACTAAATAATAACAACAATAATAATGCTAATAATAATAATAAAAATAATATTAATATCATTATTACTGATAATAATAGTAAAAACAACAATAACAATAATAATGATAATGATAACAATAATAATAATAATAACAATTATGAAAATAATAATAATGTTACGCCGACCGCCTCGTCTCTCTGCCACCAACACAAGGCAGGCTTGGCAGACGGCGTGCTATCCACAGGGTCGTGAACACTGAACAGCTCCAAGAGGCACCGAAACACCACAGCATCCCAGAACACCAGGAGAGGAAACGCCAAGTGGCGAGGCAGGGCACGAAGTAAACACAAAATGACAGTCTTTCCTTTATTTACACAAGTTATTTACCCGTACACTTTTCTATAGGCACAATACAGGGGGGAAACCAGCATGTCACACAGCACAATACAGCTTATAACAGGGCAACACCAGGTTTATCTCAGGTCACAAGGCACACACGAGGTCTTCACAGGAGCAGCACCCAACCGCGTCTCTCGGCTTGTTCCTCCTCTCCTCCGCTCACAGCCAGCTGCGTCATGTTTGCCCAGGTCCCTTCATGTTAACACATGCCCAGGTCATCCTTTTCATGTTAACACACGTTTCGCACAGAGACAAAAACCCACTGGCGTAGCACTATCCCCCCTATCAAGCAGACGACCCGTCTGCTCTGACATATCTAAACCTGAAACAAACTACAGAAAATTTAAATAAATTCAGTTCTCAGAAACACAAAAATCTTTCATCCAGCGCGTCTTTCTTCGCTCTCGCTGGGGTCGCTCTGGAGGAAGTGTGGGCGGTGGTAGATTGGCAGTGGCACCCAGAGGGGTATCTCCTGTCCCAAGACCTGGCTCATGGTCACCATTGACGTCTGCTGCATCGCCCTCACCGTCCAAATGCTCGTCCTCATCTCGGTCAGCGTCTGCCACGTCCTCATCGCCGCTACTGGGGCTAACGTCATCTTCTTTTTCACCATGGCCCCAGGAGTAACTTCCTGGCCCATGGTAACGCCACAGCCGGTGCGCCAAGTCCTCGAGGAAGTCAGGCAACGGCCCCACACCAACCAACTCCTCGCTCCCCGACGTCTCTTCTGGATGCTCCACTTCCTCACAAGTGCCCAGCTTTGCACCAGCTGGCACCTTCAGGTCCTTATTGGAGAAGTTAGCTACCAACACTGTAACTAACCCCTCCCCTGGTCCAACAAGCTCCGCCCAACCGCTACGCCATCAGCCAGCTGCAGGTTTTGAATGGGCTCCACGAGGCCCTCTACTCCATGTATCACTCTTGACAGTCGACACCGGATTCTAGACTCTGTCCTGGGGGCAAGGTGCAGTCGCTCAGCCGTAACTACTCTGCACAGCCAACCTCTGGAAGCAAGGGCACATCTTCACCGTGCACCCTCACCAGCTTCCGTCCAAGGTCGACACACGCCTTACTCTGCATCAGGTAGTCAAGGCCCAGCAAGCAGTGCTCGTCCAGATCGGCCACATACACCGGCAGCCGCTGCACCGTGCTGCCCACGCCAATACGAGCCTCCACTGGCCCTTGAGCTGCACACAATGCCCCATGACACCACACAGTCTCTGTGGTGCATCTGGAAGTCGCTTAGTGGCCAACATATCAGGCCGCACTAGGGTCTTCTCAGCCCCAGTGTCCACTGTCAGGCGGCATGGCTTCCCATCTATTGAGCCCTCCACCTGCATCGTGCTGGTTCGACGGCAGCTTACCCAAGTCGGGGCCCGGGAACCGAGGACGGCTGGGTTTCGGCCCCCTTCTCCAGCCTTTTCCGCCTGTACCACTTCCTTAGCCTTAGGACATGCGCTCGGATGGTGACCATACCTGCCACAGTCCTTGCAGCACTGCTGGAAGGCATCAGAATCTGTCCGGTTGAGAGGACGTGTTCTCCGCTCCCTCTGACACTGACTACGTCTGTGCCCTACCTCTCCGCAGCCCCAACACAAGCCTTGGAAAGTTCTCGGGCTCACCTTCCTC